>NC_083379.1:6803823-7117647 GCF_031755915.1 Ziziphus jujuba
AAATTTGGAAGCTTTCAATCCCAACAAGGAAGCTTATCTCTAAACATATCTCATTTTTCCACCCAGTGTTTGACACATACCAAATATGGCTCCCACACTTTGCCCCCCGTTCCTGGAAATGTCTTTGAAAGCATCAATTCAAAGCAAGTGCCGGCACTACATGTTAAAAATTGCTTAAAAATTGCATTTTCCTGGATTAGGACGAGCGGCTTAATCTAAGCCCACCCAATGAATCCCCTATAAAACCCAATACTCAGCTTGTGTCAATGCTCATCCTCATCCTCCACCAAAACCAGCCTCCTTCCTGCGTTTGCTTCCATTTTCTACCCCAGTAAAGTTTCCTTCTCAAACTCTCACTTATTCTAAAAAACGACGGGAAGATATGGCTAACACTCGCATAGCAAGGTTCATCACTGAGGTTGCACCACCACAGTTTGTGAGTGTCATGAGGCACAGAACATCCAAGGTGATGGACACTATTAATGAAGAGGAGAGAGATGACTCTCTCGCTTCATTTTCCAAAGGTTCCTCACCAACCTCAGCACCTACTTGTTCTTCTTCTGCTACTTCTGGTAGTGTTTCCAACTATTCTGCTTGTTCTTCTTCTGCTACTTCTGGTAGTGTTTCAAACTACTACTTTCTCAAGGAAATGCGCAGATCATTTCCCATCTTCAATCATTAAAAAAACCCTTTGCCATATATGAGGGGTAGAGCTTTCTTGCAAGTAAGTCCGCAGTCTTTGTTTCATGTATTTACTCCTTTTTGTTCAGCTAACTAGTATTGAAGAGATGCTGCTGGGATTACTACGGAGACTTGCAGGGACTGTTATAGGAAATTCTCTTTTGAGATGTTATGTAATGGAAGGTGGAAAGAGAAATAATGTTGTAAAAAGTGATTAACTTCTCATTCATCATTTCCAATGTATGCTTTAGAAATTTTTACTTCTGTTATTCCAGTCACTATTTATGAAACAAGTGAAAAAAAAAATTAAAAAATAAAAAAAGTTTGATGAATTTATGGTTTAATTTTCAAATCAGCATACTATATTATCTGACAGCCAATATCATACAAAACAGTTTGAATAGAAAGGTAAACTGAGATTATAAGTTCTAACGGATGAAGACATAAAGTACTGTTTGTTTACAATTTTTTTGAGCCAGCAATTTCTATTTGATCATTATTCTCCATCCTGGTGACGGATACAAATTAAACAAATACATACTGTATACTATTTGTAGTGTGTATGATCACTAGGATAAATTCAGTACCCTGAATTTAGCTTCCAATATATCTTTCATTTCGTCTTCCCACCTTGATCTATTTCCAAACCAATTTGAACAGTAAACTTGCATCACTCAAGCCTTGAAGTTGCTTGGAATACAACAGAAATTGATCCATTGTGTAGGCAAAACCTGCCTGAATGATTACAGATAAACTTTACGTCCTTTCCCTGCTAGAAGACTTGAAACCAACTTTAGGCTTCTTGGATGCTTCCATTTCAACTGTTTCTTTCAATTTCTCAAGTGCTGGTAGCAAAACAGCAAAGAGAATCAGTGATGGTGAAACATTTCATTCTGTTTCTCTTTTAAGAAATTAAGCAGTAAAATAATTACATCAATTCCCACTTGACTTATACAACATGAACATGCAACTAAAGGTTCAAGAGGGTCATAAAAAATTATCCAAATGCTACAAATTAGGTTATAGCATATGAATCATCTAAAATTTAACCACTTCCCAGTTCTTCTTCCTCTTGATTCTTGATAAGTAAATAAATGCAGAAAGCCAAATATTAGGCTTTTCAGATATTTGATATGCAGAAATCAAAACAATTTAGAATTATAACAACTGATCTAGAAGGAAAAGTAAAAACTTAAAATACCATCATTTTGATTTTATAATTTAGTCTTTTGGATCTCTGATCAGACAAAAGAACTATGAATTGAGTAAATCCATTCAACAAAAAGATAAATTAGAAATTACCAGATGTATAAATAGAGCGCAGTGATTCAATAGAACTTGAAGGAACAGAGTAAACAGCGCAAGAGTTATTGTCCGCTTTCCGCAACAGCTTTTTGAAATGCTTAACCTAAAACAGAGAGTAGTTTACACTTCCCAAAACATTTTTACACGGGAACACATCAAAGGAATAATTTGTAAGCAAGCTTTGACTTTCTCATTGTCCTTTATATAATTCTTTCAGCTCATGAAAGTGTAGAACTGAAAAAATAATGCAATTGGGGATCCAGAGGTGAATGTATATGCATGAATATCATTACACATAACCTAAATCATGCCAAAAAATCTCAGCTGGCTAAGCTCAGTATAATATCCATTATTTCTTTGGTCAAGTGGTTTTCAGCTGTGCATTTTTTCCAATTATTGGACCAAGATTGGCAGACGATACTCAAGCCTAAATCAAACCGATAGGCAGAATATATCAGCTCATCTACAAATTGAATAATCATCCCAGTTTTGGACAGAGCTCATTGGCCGCGCAGCCAACTGAAACTGCAAAGCTACTTCCAAGCTGGACATAGGGCTAGGTAAAACATACTAACAATTGTTCAGATTCCATGTATGTAGCAAAAATGGTAAAAGAGCCTAACATAGGAAGCAATAATATGAAATACCTCATCTTTACGCAGCAAAGTGAAGCAGCGTCCAGTCTGTCCAGCTCTTGCAGTCCTCCCTGCCCGATGAATATATGTTTTTATGTACATAGGCATATCGTAATTAATAATGCTTCTCACCCCTTCTACATCCATTCCACGAGTCATTGCATCAGATGAAACAAGTACTTGGATCTCCCCTTCCCGGAATCGTCTCAATGTCTTGCTGCAGCACAAACTCTCATTTTCAAAATCTTGTCAACTATTTAAAAAGAACCTCATAAACTGTATGCAATGAAAAATTATACCCATAAACAGGGGACAAGAAGTCCACAGCTGCAAAAGAAGTGCAAAGGCAATGGATTCCCCACTTATTCTCATGGCTCACACTTAGTGCTAACAAAAAGAATTCACGTGGATCACATTCATCCTTCTAGAAATCATCAAAATCAGTAAGCAAGGAGAGATGAACCAAGGGAGTAGATGAGAAGAAAATATTTTGCTTATCAAGCAATCTACACCTTACAATGCATTACCCAAGTGATATGCAGCTTCTTTCCAAATACATGTTCAAGCAAAATTAAGCTAATGGAAGGTCTCCAATGTGTTTGATGCGGAGCAGTTTCTGGAAACTAATCGAGGATTGAGCTATGAAAGTTTTCCTCAGTCCAACTAGACCAAAGCTAAAAAAATTTTGGTCACAATGCAGTCTAAATATGGGGCACTTCTAAAGTTCATAATTACAGAGAATCCTATCTGTCCATATTATCTTACTTTCAATGTGTTCTGCCCTATTTAATTTGTTGTTATTTGAAGAGAACAGAATACACAATATGCATATCAAAACCAGACATTACCTTCTTACAGCCTGCCGTTGAAGGCCTGAATACTCCTGGACCTTGAAAGGCAAATCATGAAAGAAATTCAGTAAGGTGCAAAGACGATGAGTTGACTCCACAGATGATGTAAAAACAATGCACTTCTCTCCTCCTAAATTTTGCAGAAGCGCAACCAAATATAACGGTTTGAGTTTTGATTCACAAACCTGTGGAGAAGACAAACAAATATAAATTTTAAGGAAGAAGCAATGGCACTCCCAACGGAAATATAAGACACATTATATCGTAAATGCACAAATATACGTATCTAATAGTAATATATTAGCGTAGGATGTATTATAAATTGAATCCATGATGTGATATCTATATGAACAATGCATTACTTTTATATCAACGTATTATTCGTAAAAAGAAAAAAAATTATCCAACTTACATGCAAAGATAAGCCTCAAACAAGTTAAATCAAGCACTGAAAAAACTTGTCGTTATGCATAAACTTTGATCTGCATTCCTTAACTTTTCTCATTTTGAAAATAAATTCCAATGTTACACCTAGTATTGGTCATTTTCACCTAAGAATGATAACATTCCAGCAATGGAAAGTGAAATTAAATGCGATATCCAAGTTTTTATTTATTTTTTTTTTTTAGCAGTTCTATTGAATTTAAGACAGCATGAGAAGTATTTTCAAAGGAGTTGCAGAGTTTCCAATGAAAAAATGATAGCATACCAGTTCGTAGGATTCTAATTTTCCTGGAAGTTGATAACGCATTTTTCCAGTTGTTAATAATAAAGGGTGATGTAGATCAAGCTGAGCAAGCTTGCTTGGATCCTGGGTCAGAGTTGCTGAAAGAACCATCTTCACAAGCCTGGGGTAACTTTTACCCTTAAACCCCCTCTCAACACCCCTGCAACAGAATTGAGAATGACATTAAGAAGCAGGCTCGTTTTATCATAGTAAATTTAATTTTTGAAACAGCAATAACAATTTGAAGCTTGAGATATAGTGATACTCCAAAATGACTCTCATCACAGAACAAAAATTTCTCATCCTAAAAGTTATTATTAAAACTACAGATATCATCCACTGTTGACAATTGCCTATTGTCAGCACCTTCAGAGTTCAGAATCAAAATTTGTTTGAAACATATCCATAATGCAAATGCAGCATTGAAAAGTAAAGTCAATTAACTGATAATTTATATATATATATATATATATATAACTCTTATATCTTCACAACATTCAAGGCTAAAATTATGTTATAGAATCCAGTGTTAAGTCTTGAAATTGAGATCATTCGTGTTTTTGATGCACAAAACAAAAATGCAGTTCCATTAAAAGCTAAACAGTAAGGGAGGATATTGGAGATAGAACTCACGATCTCCGTATGGTTTTTAAGGAACCGAACAAAGAAGGTCGAAAAGTGTGAGCACAAGGAAAGAAACCTTCATCACTAAAGCGAGTTAATTGAAGCACAGTAGGTAGCCAAGACTGGTATGCTTCCCTGAGCAGACGATCTGTTTCATCAACAACCTGAAATACATACCCCATAATCTCATAACTCATCAGCATATGTGTTCCCTGTTCAAGATTACTTCTGCTCATTACACACTAACCAGTTTGGTTATATTGATAGTAGAATCTAATCATCCAATGAATGAACCATTCAACAACCATGATAGCGAAGAAGATGAAGACCAAAGCTAAATTAACTAGATGGCTCAGCCTAGACATTAAAAGCCAGTAAAAATTGCATTTAAATGTCAATACAGAACTATAAAATTCAAATTAGAGCTACACAAGCCTTGAATCCCTCTGAAATTCATGTATTTAAAGATAAAATTTATCAAACTTGAAAGTACCACTTGAATCACAGAAAGAGGATGAAATCTCAGATCACACTTAAAATATAGCAGTCCCCTAAAGGCTTTCAGTCAAAGGAAATTAGTCAATCATTGAAACTTAAGAGTTCATTCATCAGACAGATGCATGAATAATAATACTAACACAATCTGTTGCTTACAAGGTAACACAGATGCTCAAGTGTAAATCCCTCCGTTGAATTAATATGGTCCATCAGCCTTCCAGGGGTTGCCACCAATATATCCACTGAACTTCGCAAATCAAGTGAAAAATCTTCTGGGTCATAACAAATACCCGCCTCAAGTTTAGGCCTCTTGATTAGCTGAGAAATTTCATCAGCTATTGAGGATTGACCAACGGCCAGACCAACAGATAAGCCCACTGCAGGTGCAATCTTATCAAAAACCTCTTTGACCTAAATCAAAGCAAATAAGAAGAAAATTCGGGCCATTTTACTTTCATGAGTCATAAGAGAACCAAGATTATTCATCAAACACACTGACATGCAAAAAAAAAAAAAGAAGGGGTAAAATCAAGAAGGCCTTTTAACCTGCAATGCCAAATCACGAGTAGGCAACACAATTAGAGCACGCAGGCATTTAACAGCGCGATTGGACAATGCCTGCACAATTGGCAAAGCATAAGCTAAAGTTTTTCCGCTGCCAGTGGGTGAATTAACACAGAGGTCACGCTCAAAACCTCCGGGCCCGATTGTCTCTTGCCAAACTGCAACTTGAACCGGAAAGAGTGAGGATATACCCATGTTCTGCAAAGCCTCATTCAACCTTATGGAAAAACCAAATTAACATTACAATTATACTAAACCCAAAAAACCTTAAGAAACTTAAGAGAAGGACAAAATTCAGTTCCCCATCTATTATAATTAAGCTCAAAATTTGTGCTTTAATGGGTAAGGATTTCCTAAAGCTTATTGAGAGTATTTGCAAATACCAATACAACACAACACAATAGGAATCGGAAATCGCGGGATAACAGGCTAGGCAAAAGCAAGGAGGATTAAGTGGGTACCTGGGATCGAGGCAAGGAAGAAGACTGAGTGTGCATTCCTCAAAGAGGCTGACATCAATTGGGTTACGCATCCATGGCAGTACCGGCACGCTCTTTACCTTCTGTTGGTCTGCCATTTTCAACAAGAAGCAAAACCAGCCGGCTCTACAATCTAAACCCCAACCTTCAGAGTCTTTTATTTTTTCTTTCTGCCACAGCTTCAGGCCTTAAACCCTATGCCGCTGGTAGGGCTTTAGAAAACAAATATAATATAATATATGTCTTTCTTTTTGCTTGAACTGAAGTTTCATTGAAACCAAAAGAAGAAGGCAAGACAAAAGAGCCAAGACTCGGGGAACGACCAGTTTCACGGGAGCCAATTTGGGTCGATCCGCCCATATAATTCTTGGCTCGCCGCCCACTGACTCACCAAATGGGCCAAAATATTTGCTTTCCTAGGAACCCAACAAAATAAAAAGTTACTAAAAAAACTTAAAGGGGAATTTGGCCCTTCACCCTCCTTGGCGTGGCGGTAACGAAATATGCCTCCACTCTTTCATTTTTTTTTTCTACCTTTTAATATCAATTATAACCTTAAAATAATTTTAAAAGATATTCATATCCTGTTATATTAATTTTCAATCTATTTCTACAAAACACTTTTACTTCATCCCATTACACATCATATCCCACATTCCACACCACAAAAAATTCTTTTAACTTTCCAACTAAAAAACAAAAATCTATTTTTTTTCTATTTTTTAATCCATTTATAAGCATCATCAGTTAATTTTTTTTTTTATTGCCGTGTGTGATGTATATATATTGTGGATTTCATATTTACATCAAATACTTGGAATTTTAAGAATATATAACATTTTTTTAGTACAATGTGATATGTTTAGGAATGTGAATTGCTTTATTGATGTTTAAAACCGGTTAAAAATTTACGTTAGATTAAGGTTTTTATATGGAAGTTATTAAAATCTAAGTTTTAGGATAGATTGACACTAGGTACTAGTAGGAAATGAAGAGACGAAAAAAATGGGACCGGTTTGGCCTGAAACGGTGGCCGGAGGTGGGAGAAATTTCCGGGTCAAAATTCGGGTACGAGACTCGGTTCGGGCGGGTTCGGGTCAACCGGATGGAGGTTGAAGGAGAAGCGAACAACGTGTTGTGTTTTACTAACGACATGTCGTTTGGTCGGCCAGCCCATACAACACGTCGTCCTATTAAGACGACATGTCGTTAATTATGACGTGTCGTTTTTGTGCGTGCGTAACGGACTACTTGCCGTTTTGATGACATCATCGATGACATCAGCCTTCTCTTTTTTTTTTCTCTTTCTTTTTTTCTTTTTTTTTTTTTTAATAAATAGTTTTGGGGTTCAAAAGGAGAAAAAAATATGGAGTTTATTAAGGTTTATAGTTTGGCACAAGCTTAAAAATTAAAACTGATATAAATTAATTTTGGAAGTGATAAAAAATGTGGAATTGGTTGGATAAATAAATGTGTTTGATCAAATTTTATGTTATTTTAAATTGTTTATACGTAGTTATATGTATATATATATACATATATATACAACTTTAAATGTAGATGAAAATGAGCAGCATTGGCAATTTAAATTGAAATTGTTATTTTGTATTGTTTAGAATTATATAAATTATGTATTCGTAGTTTAGGATTATGGTTATTTATATATGCATACATAGTTGACTATGTGGCTAAAGGTAGTTAAAAAGTTATTAATGTTGTCAAGTTACATTTATAGGTTGTATTTTATAATGGCACCAAAAAGGAATTTGCGATCTCAATCGAAGAAGGGAGTTAAGAAGATGCAAACTAAGAGACGCGGTGGCAGCATATCAGCACCCAACTCTAAGAGTCGACGAACTACTAGGCAACAATCCAAAGCTGAGAAAGAAACCACCAAACTTCCAGGGCACGTTCCACTCTCCTCTTCCTCACCTGAGATGGTAAGTTTTATATTCATTTATGTAGTTTGGTGCGGTAAGTGATAATACATCTGTCGGTATTTATTCATGAATGTTATATTGATGACATTTTATATTGTATCTATTTAATTATTTGGCAGTCATCCATCAAAGGCCGTTATCCCATATGGGAGGCATCTCGAAGCACTTATTCATGTGATTCGACACTTCGTAGCTATGTGCGTGGGAAGTCACCCAAACTTAGCGTGTCGTGGTGGAGATGTGATTATGTAAGTCTATACATATATTTAAAAAAATTCTGACTAAGTTTCCCAATTTGTGGATAATGACGTTACGTTCTAATTTTCAGGTGTACATCCCTATCAACAATGGAGGTGCCCATTGGTTGGCAGCATGTGTGGACTTGAAGGCTCGACATATTGATTTATACGATCCAAATATGGGAAATAAATATGTCTAGAATAAAGAGTTGGACAATGCGAAATGCCTTAAGTATATGCTGCCTTACCTATTGAGGTATGGGGGATATTACGAGAAGAATCCGGAAGTGCTTCCCACTTTAGAGCCATTCACGATGACCATGATCAAAGATGCACCCTGCCAAGATAATGGGTATGAATGTGTTGTCATTTTCAACCACTTCTATTGCTTCAGTTTAATTGTGCTTACGTGTGGAAATTCACGTGGTTGGTATTCATTAATGCTATTCTGTAGGGGTGATTGTGGCATCTTCACTTTGAAATTTATTGAATACAATAGCAGTGAGGAGAACCTTTTATTTGACCCGGAAGACATTAGCTTGTTTAGAAAAAAATATGCTGTTGACTTGTGCTTTAATAAATTTTCAATGTAGATCGTATGTTTAATATTATGACATCCTATATTAATGGTATCTTAATATGCAGAATCTAGCTTTAGTAATGATAACCGTTGACAAAATAAGAGAAAAGAAGACCCTTGGTAGTGATAAAAATTCAAACAAAGATGATTACCGATACGCTTTCGGTAACATCAATTCACATATTTTTTGACTCCAAAGAGTCCACTAATGCATGTTTCCGACAACAACATGCAAAATATACATTCATCACTGACCCTAAACAGAAAAAACCCCAAAAGTTTGGAAAAAGTTCTCAAATTGGCAAAAAAATTTGATTACCGTAGGTTTCATCGGTAATTATCGAAACTCCAGTGTTAATCGCATTTTATCAATTTTTTGGCCCCCAAAAGTCCCCTAATGAGTGTCAAATGCAACAACATGCAAAATATACATTCTTCAATGATTCTAAGGAGAAAAAATCCCAAACGTTAGGAAAAAGTTCTCAAATTGGCAAAAAATACTTGATTACCGTAGGGTCTTCGGTAATTACGGATGAAACCTACGGTAATCCGTTTAAACTGGCTAGAAAATTTACCAAAGATTTCATCGGGAATTACCGAAGGCTCTAAGGTACATCTGACAACTTTTTTGGCCCCCACAAGTCTCCTAATGTGTGTTAAATGCAAAAACATGCAAAATATATATTTTTCAATGATTCTAAGGAGAAAAAACCCCAAACGTTAGGAAAAAGTTTTCAAATTGGCAAAAAAACATGATTACTGTAGGGCCTTCAGTAATTACCGATGAAACCTTTGGTAATCAATTTAAACTTCCTGGAAAAATTATTGACAATTTCATCGGTAATTACCGAAGGCCCTACAGTAATCACATTTGACAACTTTTTTGGCCCCCACAAGTCCCTTAATGTGTGTTAAATGCAACAACATGCAAAATATACATTTTTCAATGATACCAAAAAGAAAAATCCCAAACATTAGGAAAAAGTTCTCAAATTGGCAAAAAATACTTGATTACCGTAGGGCCTTCGATAATTACCAATGAAACCATCGGTAATATTTCCAGAAAGTATAAATCTATTACCGTAGATTTCATTTCCAAAGGCCCTACGGTAATCAAGTTTTTTTGCCAATTTGAGAACTTTTTCATAATGTTTGGGGTTTTTTCTTCTTGGTATCATCCGTAATATTTTAGAAACACAATACAACAGATGACTTTGCCAACAAAACAACACATAAAACCAATGTCTATTATGCCAAAACACATGTTACGCAGTTGAGCTACTAATTGCATTCCTTACTACATTACATAACACACGCATACTGCATAACATGCCCCCATTGTCTTAATATAGCGTAGAGCGATTTATGGTCCTTCAGTTGAATGGTGCTTTTGGTTAATTTTAGAATCCATATTTTGCATGTTTTTGCATTTAACACACATTATGGGACTTGTGGGGCCCAAAAAATTGGTAAAATATGATTGCCATAGGGGTTTCGGTAATTACCGACGAAACCTTCGGTAATTTTTCCAGAGAATATGTGTTGGTTACCGATGGTTTCATCGGGAATTACCGAAAGTGTACAGTCATTGTATTTTTTGGGAAAATTTGAGAAATTTTTAAGTAATTTTGGGATTTTCTCTCCTTAGGATAATTTTAAAATCCATATTTTGCATGTTTTTGCATTTAACACACATTATGGGACTTGCGGGGCCCAAAAAATTGGTAAAATGTGATTACTATAGGGGTTTCGGTAATTACCGATGAAACCTTCGGTAATTTTTCCAGAGGGTATGTGTTGGCTACCGACGGTTTTATCGGGAATTACCGAAAGTGTACAGTCATTGTATTTTTTTTGGAAAATTTGAGAAATTTTTAAGCAATTTTGGGATTTTCTCTCCTTAGGATAATTTTAGAATCCATATTTTGCATGTTTTTGCATTTAACACACATTATGGGACTTGTGGGGGCCAAAAAATTGGTAAAATATGATTGCCATAGGGGTTTCGGTAATTATCGATGAAACCTTCGGTAATTTTTCCAGAGAGTATGTGTTGGTTACCGACGGTTTTATTGGGAATTACCGAAAGTGTACAGTCATCGTATTTTTTTTTGGGAAAATTTGAGAAATTTTTAAGCAATTTTGGGATTTTCTCTCCTTAGGATAATTTAAGAATCCATATTTTGTATGTTTTTGCATTTAACACACATTATGGGACTTGTGGGGCCCAAAAAATTGCTAAAATATGATTGCCATAGAGGTTTCAGTAATTACCGATGAAACCTTCGATAATTTTTCCAGAGGGTATGTATTGGTTACCAAGAATTTCATCGGGAATTACCGAAAGTCTACAGTCATCATAATTTTTTGGCCAATTTGAGAAATTTTTAAGCAATTTTGGGATTTTCTCTCCTTAAGATCATTTTATAATCCATATGTTGCTTGTTTTTACATTTAACACACATTATGGGACTTGTGGGGCCCAAAAAATTGGTAAAATATGATTGCCATAGGAGTTTTGGTAATTACCGACGAAACCTTCGGTAATTTTTCCAGAGGGTATGTGTTGGTTACCGACGGTTCATCGGGAATTACCAGAAGTGTACAGTCATCGTATTTTTTTTGGAAAATTTGAGAAATTTTTAAGCAATTTTGGGATTTTCTCTCCTTAGGATAATTTGAGAATCCATATTTTGCATGTTTTTGCATTTAACACACATTATGGGACTTGTGGGGCCCAAAAAATTGCTAAAATATGATTGCCATAGGGGTTTCAGTAATTACCGATGAAACCTTCGATAATTTTTCCAGAGGGTATGTATTGGTTACCAAGGATTTCATCGGGAATTACCGAAAGTCTACAGTCATCATAATATTTTGGCCAATTTGAGAAATTTTTAAGTAATTTTGGGATTTTCTCTCCTTAAGATCATTTTATAATCTATATGTTGCTTGTTTTTACATTTAACACACATTATGGGACTTGTGGGGCCCAAAAAATTGGTAAAATATGATTGTCATAGGAGTTTTGGTAATTACCGACGAAACCTTCGGTAATTTTTCCAGAGGGTATGTGTTGGTTACCAACGGTTCATCGGGAATTACTGGAAGTGTACAATCATCGTATTTTTTTTTGGAAAATTTGAGAAATTTTTAAGCAATTTTGGGATTTTCTCTCCTTAGGATAATTTTAGAATCCATATTTTGCATGTTTTTACATTTAACACACATTATGGGACTTGTGGGGCCCAAAAAATTGGTAAAATATGATTGCATAGGATTTTCGGTAATTACCGACGAAACCTTCGGTAATTTTTCCAGAGGGTATGTGTTGGTTACCGAGGATTTCATCGGGAATTACCGAAAGTCTACAGTCATCATAATTTTTTGGCCAATTTGAGAAATGTTTAAGCAATTTTGGGATTTTCTCTCCTTATGATCATTTTATAATCCATATGTTGCATGTTTTTTTCATTTAACACACGTAAGGGGACTTGTGGAGCCCAAAAAATTGGTAAAATGTGATTGCCATAGGGGTTTCGGTAATTACCGACGAAACCTTCGGTAATTTTTCCAAAGGGTATATGTTGGTTACCGAGGATTTCATCGGGAATTACCGAAAGTCTACAGTCATCATAATTTTTTGGCCAATTTGAGAAATTTTTAAGCAATTTTGGGATTTTCTTTCCTTAAGATCAATTTATAATCCATATGTTTCATGTTTTTCCATTTAACACCCGTAAGGGGACTTGTGGGGTCCAAAAAATTGGTAAAATGTGATTGCCATAGGGGTTTCGGTAATTACCGACGAAACCTTCGATAATTTTTGAATCAAAAACAAATTGAACGTTGTTATTTTTTAATGCCGTTTGATCACTTAGTTTGTCAGAATTTATCATTAATAAGGCTACATTTAGCATGTTATTGGTTGGAACACACATGATTGAAGTTGCCGGATGGAATTGTGGTAATTCTTTTACGACGGTGTACAAATGTCAATTACCGACGATGCATCGGTCATTACCATTGGGTAGTAATATCATCCATGCAATAGTAAGAAACATACAAACAACTTAACCAAAAACTGAACACGGAATGATAAGTTATCAAAACAATACGACAGATGAATTTGACAACAAAAGAACACATAAAACCAACGTCTATTATGCCAAAACACATGTTAGCGGTTGAGCTACTAATTGCATTCCCTACTACATTGCATAACACACGAATACCGCATTACATGCCCCCATTGGCTTAATATAGCGTAGAGCAATTTATGGTCCTTCAGTTGAATGGTGTTGTTGGTTGGTAGTGCGATCAAAAGGTACGGCGGCCGAGCATGATCGGCTGCTGTGACCAATCTGTTTGCATCCCCTTCATCTATATTGAAGATGCTCCTCTCCTTGAGATTGAATCCTCTTCTTTCTTGGTCTTTCTGACTGTTTGCCAATTTTAGGTGGAAGTACAAGCTGGTTTATGACATCATCTCGAGCATACCACTGACTTTATATAGATTAGCACTTACTGCAGTATAGCATTTTCAACTATATCACTTTTTAACAAAAACATTTGAAAGTAGTTGATAAAGTAGGAATTAATATATCCATGTCAAAGTTCATTTTAAAAGTGGACAACCCTTTATTTCTCTTGATATATTGGAATTTGTTATACATAGAATGTCATGCTAGCTTTTGAAAGTGGTTGCTAAAGTAGGAATTAGCATATCCATGTCAAAGTTCATTTGAAATTGGAAAACACTTTATTTATCTTTATATGGTGAAATTTTACCTTCTATGACCAATCATTGCATCATTATTTGATTGGTGTGTATTGAACCTGCACAAGCAGAGCATTGCATGCAGACACATAGAAATATACACAAACTGTGTACTGACAAATTGTCTAATACGGTTTATGTCCTTTTACATTCCTCTTTCAGGCAATATTTAGACCACAATACATCGCAACTGGTATTTCAATCAAATGTTAGATGTTGCATAACAACCTAACAAAACCAAAAAAAAAAACAAAAAACAAAAAACAAAAAATGAACTTACAATTGCTTTTTCTTAGTCACTTCGTCTCCCTCCAAGAAGTAACCAGAAACCCCATATATCTCCTACATCCGTATATGCAATAAAAGCTTAGACATCTTTTTTATTTATTTATTTATTTATTTTAGTTTTATTGTTTTCATAAAAAGCTTTTCCTCAAGAAAGGGTATATTGACTACTTGTCCAAGAAATAAACAGATGCACAAGTTTCACGGACTACCTGCTTATCCAACCAGACAAGATATTGCACCACTGCAACGCCATCTCGAATGTGTGCTTTTTTCAAACCTTCCAACTCCACTGGGTTCTAAGTTTTTAAATTATCAGTTGTAAATAAGATAAGGAAAAATCAGAATTCAAACTAAATAAATTGATTGCAAAAAATTTATTCATTCTAAGATATCAAATTACAAACAGAAAATTACACGTGACATGTTTTTACTGGAAAATGAACAAAAGTCAAATCCTTGGATAAAATCACAGGTTTAATTATATCAAGTTTTTAAACATTTTAAATTTCCTCGTTATAAAGGGTTGTCTGACTATCTCTAATTTGCATTGCCACCTTGTAAATGCAAGGTATAAAGTTCAATAAAGCATCTAGGATAAGAAGTAACCATCCCTTGAAAAGAACAAACTTGTAAGAACTGCCAAACTTAAAAATAACTTCTTGTCTTCTACATATTGTCTAAAAAATATGAAATGGACATTTTACATATTACATATTGACAGATGTCCAACTGTACGCACCAATCAAAATATGTATCTTAAATATGAACAGAAATCCATGACAAGAAATGCATAGTCAAGTTTAACATACCTATCAAACATGCTCTGTAGTATGCACCAATTTAAGGTCCACTCAAGGGTTTTAGTCAGTATCAAATGACGGCACTTTCCCTTTGAACCAGATTTGACAGTTGGACCAGCACCAGGGACCCATTTTAAGATTGGAAGTGCAAGTACTCCCTTGTTAAGCATTCCGATCAAGTAGTTTTCCTTCCGCATCAATTGCATCACCACATCATGAGCAGAAAGATCATTAACCACACAAAGCTGGTGCAAATTTTGTAGCTGGACAAACTTTTCAAGAATCGCTGCCCATGGCATGGTTTGAATTTCATTATCTGTAACATCAAGACTGCAAGAAAAAATCTTGGTCATTGTCCTAAAAAAATGATACATTCAGTATAATCACTACCAAATATTGCTGCATATCAAATTTTGAGTCATACCTATTATAATAGAAATGACGGATTCCAAGAGTTACTCTTAGCTAAGCAAAAAATCCTACAAAACAAAAGAGTCAATAAATGGAAAATATACCCAAATATCCAACAATAATAGCCTTTGAAAGTGTTAGAGGGGTTAATGGGTGCTGATAAAGAGCTTCTTTAGCAAGATCATAGGTCTTAATTCCAAATTCAACTGCATCCATGCCACACTTAGCATTACAAAGGCCATTCCAATCAACATATAATAAGAAAAATCCTGAGAAACATATGGTGAAACCCAGGCTGAGAAGCTCAACAATCCATTTTATAATGATACACCAAAGCCCTTCCTCACAAGAGTAGCTGTAGAGCCTTTCAAAGAAAAGGTCCAAATCCGCAATTGGTTCCACATTCAAACTCTCACCATTAAGAAGCCCTGAAGGGCTCTCGCCACCAGGACTTGGTACCCTTCTGTAATAAGATAATTCAATCTCTGGAGTTACATCGTTAAGCAATCCTGTAATTAAAGAAGATTCACCATGCCACTTCCACTTAAATATGTTGCAAGAATTTGCAGCGTTTGACCCACTGAACATCATTCACAAAGATTGACAGTGGGCAAATACATCCAGTCCATTCCCTAAACCACACAAACTGTCAAGCCAAGGTTCTGGATGGATGAAAGAGATCAGAGAAGTCCCTCTTACCAACATAAACAAAGTTTAGCAAGTGCAAGAAAAATAAAGAGGAAATGGTAACACAAAAACTAGTTCAAAGAGTAAATTTTTAGATATCTTAAAGAGAGAAAGCTTATTTACATATATTTTTTACAGTTACTAAAACAAACAAATAAATCGTTGGAAATTACGTTACAGCAACTTAACCTTAATACTAAAAAACTAGTCCACCGCGTTTATTTTAGACAACCTCAAAATAAGATGTGAATTAGTATAACATAGACCATAAGTGAGTATTCTGTCAATATTGACATCCAATCTATTTTTTTCAGTTGAAATCAATTAGTGGCAGTCATGAATAACACTAATGCACGGTAAGGCACATGTGCTTAATTACATAAGTTCTATCAGCACCTAAAAAGAACAAATCAACAAGATAAACTAAAACTGAAAAGGTCGTGGCAAAGAGATGAAACATAAACCACAGCTAAACAATAATTTAACTCCAAAAATCTTTCTCACCCAATCACAGTATAATACCTAGTCATCAATTGCAGCAATCATTGTTAAGAATAAGCAATATCATGATCAAGTCAATCCATGACAATGAATTGGATGTCCTTTAATATACTCTGCAAAGAAATCCTTGACATTTGATATGTGTTAGAGATGATTTAGTTGTTAGGAAACTAGTTTGTAAATTGAAGAAGTCGCAGTCAATCATCAAGCTAAATAATACTCTAACAAATGAGCTGGTTAGTAGGACTTCAAAACCCAATTTCATTGTGGTCATAACGAAAGTAAAAACCAATGCTTAACCAAAAAAAATTTTAAGGAAGAAACAACCTCTGAATAACTACATACAGATACATATTAAAGGAAAGACGAAAACAAACTAACAATTGAACAAAACCCACCCCAAAAAAAGTATTTATTTTCCATTCTTATAAAGTAAAAATCAAAACCCACAATCAAATCCCGATTTTCATTATAAATAAATAAAAAAATAAAAGCCCCAGAAAAAAATAAATAAATAACATGAGCAAGATACAGATAAAATTTACTTGCAGCAAAGAATAGGAGTCAAGAGGAGCAGCCAACAAAGACTAGTCGAAATCACTAAATTGTATATGCTGCGCAACAACAAACAAGGGTTGAAGAAACACCAAAGGAACAAAAAGAAATAACAACGAGAAGGTTGAAAAAGGATATTAAATTAAATTTTTGAGTAATGTAATGCTTTTTTTTTTCTTAAAAAAACAAAAGGCAGAGGAAACGAAAAGACGATGGAGAAGGGTTTGGGCTATTGGGTATTGGATTGCGTGGAAGAAAAAGGAATTTTTTGTAACGAGGTGGCAACGCAATACCCTAATTCTTTTAAAATCCTCTTTCTTCACAATACCCTAATTCCAAATTCCGAACCATCAAATTGAACAGGTATGTATGGAATTTTAGTGACCTGAGAGATAAAACCAGGTTGTTTGGCAAAAAGGCAACTAAGTGAAGAAATTTTCATGAATGAGAAAGGTGAGCCAGCTTTGGGAGAAGAGTGATGAAGGAGAAGAGAAAAACCGGGATAAGAAAAAAATGAAAATATTAAAAAAAAAAAATATATATATATATATATATATATATATATATATATGTAAAAATATTTAATTTTGATATAAGAGTATTTTAGGATTATTGAAAAATAGAAAGGTAAAACAAAAAAAATAAAAGAAGAAGAGGTATATTCTGTTAAAGTCCTGCCGATGAGGGGAAAAGGCCAAATTCTCCAAAATTAAAATACAACAAAAAATCTTTGAAGAGAGGCTCGGCCGCCCAATGAAGGAAGCATGAGCCGTTTTTCATTGAGAGCCTTGATCACATTTCAAGCATCCGATTCAAATTGCACGTTGGCCCATCCTCAATTTATTTAAAAGAACCTATATAATCTATATTTATACACTATACAAAAGAAAAATCGTATGGATATCCACTCTCCTAAATTCTCTCCAAAATACACATTTTATTATTTTATTATTATTATTATTATTTATTATTTTATTTTTTATACAACTAAATATATATAAAATTAAATTTTAATATAATTTAATTACCTATAATAATAATTTTGAAATATTTTTATTTTATTTATTATTATTTATTATTTATCAATTATTATTTTATCTTTTATAGATATAACCAAACATATATATAATTAATTTTTAATAAAATATTTGATTTGATATTATTTACCAAATATATATTTATGGGTTTGTATAACTATAATTAAAGATTTAAAAAATATTCTTTTGCATGTACTATTATTTAATATTTATTTTATTTTATTTACCAAATAAGTTAAATATATTTAGCTATAAATTAATAAATGACACCTCTTGATTTTTTAAAAATTTCGGTATTAATATTTTGTTAGTTTTTAAATCTCTCATATTTCTGTTTTAGGGTTTAAGTTTTTTTTTTTTTCAATTCTTTAATCTCAATTTTTTTTATGAATCCTAAACATGATCATGTTAATCATAAGCAAGTACGTGAGTCATGCTATGAATTTTTTGAAGAAATTGATGATTCTGAATCAAGATATGATGTAGAAACTCTTAAAAAAGAAGAAGATGCTTTTGACAAACTTGTTTATTGATTCACCTATTTCTATCAACTTTTTCAAGATGATGAATAAGAAAAAGATAAAAATGAAAAGATGCAGGAGATTATTCAAACCGAAAGCATGCAAGAAAAAGTAATACAATCATTAAATCAAATATATTTATCATCAATAAAACTTTTATTTTATTTTAGAGAATATGTCCAGACAAATCGATTTTATCAACCACATTAATGCTAACAAAACTCATTAGACATTCAAAGTTCATATTCTAAGGTGTTGGAAGGTCCCATACTTTGATAACAAATCATAAATTAGTAGTATTGAAATGGTGTTAATGGATGAGGAGTTTTTTTTTTTTTTTTTAAATCACATGTTATTGATATTATTATTATTATTATGTGTTTATATTATACAATATAATATATATATTATTATTATTATTATAATTATACTTATTATTATATATAATCTATAATATATCGTGCATGTGTATATAATATACAATATAAAATATATTATTATTATTATTATTATATAGATTTTACAATATAATCTTATATATATAATAATATAATAATATTATGTATCCATTCTTTTGTTTATGGTTTAAAAATTATAACAAATAATTATAGGGTGGAAGGATTTATGCTATAATAAAGCATTCATTAATTCGTCGTTTCAATCGACTGATTCATGATGGTCAATTGTATATAATGCAAAATTTTATAGTTGGATTCAACAATATCAAATTTAAGACCACAAAACACAAATACAAACTGAACTTTATGTCAAAGACTAATATTGTTGATGCTTTGCTGGATAAAAGTTTTCCAATGCAATCATGTTCATAAAATAAAATAATTATTTGTGTTAAAAACATTCTATATATGGTATAAATACTTATAAGTAGAAACAATGAGTTATAAAATATAATGAAAATGATTATTTATAAAAAATATTTTAAAATTTATATAAAAAGAAAGATCCCTTAAATTAATATATATACATATTAGATGATGGAAGATATACAGAGGATGTTATTATTTCATTTAAATTGAATTTTTTATCTAATCAAATTAAATATAAGGATTAACATAAGAAAATTAATTATTTACAAAGAATTAAAAAAATATATTTGAATTTGAATTTTAATATCATAAATGAAAAATATTATATAAATACATTTGGATTTGAATTTTAATTTTGTAGATAAAAAAAATTAAATAGGTAAATATTTTTAATTGAATTTATAAATAATGGATCTTATAAGGTAAAAACATATTTATAGGATAAATAATAACAATAATAATAAATAATTAAATTATATTGTGAGTATTTAATATATAAAAATTAATTATTTGCAAAGAACCAAAAAATATATTTGAATTGGAATTTAAATTCTATAAATGGAAAATATTATTTAAATATATTTAAATTCCATAGATGGAAAAATTAAATAGGAAAATTTCATAGATAAAAAAAATTATATATATAATTTTTGAATTTGAATTTTATAATTGAATATTATTATATATATAAGTCAAATTTATAATTCTTAATAAACTTTTATAGTATAGATTTAAAAAAAAATCAAATATACTTATTAGTAATAAAACCTTTGAATAAATTCTTTAAATATAATTAATTATTATAGATTATATTTAATATTATTTATTATGGTTATATCTGTAACACCTCGTCCTGAAGTACATTGGAAATTTTTCAAGTTGGCCGTCGTTGACCGAGAAGGATCAAATTTTGACTTTTTGACTTGTTAAGAATTCTAGATTGACCGAGATACCATTTCGAAGTACGTATCGATCCGAATTCATTGACTAGTAGCACGTCAAAAACGGAGCTACGGTCTGAAAGTTATGAGTAAAATAAGTTGATGTCTGAACTGTCCGAGGGTCCCGAGTTGACTTTTATTTTTGTGAACTTGAGTTTGGCTCGTACATGGTTGTGAAATACTTGTCGATACGAGTTTGTAGACTAGCAGCACGCCCGATTCAGACATGTGGTTTTAAAGTTATGGACCTGCAAAATTTTTCAAATACTATATTATTTTAATATTATTTTTTTGTAAACAGTATATGCCACGTGTAACTTAATAATGGTGCCGTGTGTGACGATGAGAAAATGCCACATATCAAACACAAGTAAATGATATATTATATTATTTTTGTTATTATTTTATATATTATACTATTATAATATTATTTGTTTATTTATTTATATATATATTTTTATATATTTTTTAAATTTTCTTTTCCGTTTTTCTATATATTTTCTTTCTTTCCTCACGAGGGAAAAATACCCCCCACGGGGCCCCTCTTCTCCTTCCTTCTTCTTCCTTTTCTTCTTTTTCTTTCTGGAACTCTCTGGAGCTCTCCCTCTCTTCCTCCCCGCCGGTCATCCTCCTTCTTGTGCTGCCATCAATGCCGGTCGGACTAAGCATCACTGCCATGCCCAGCTGTTGACCCATCATGCCAGAAATTCCATGGTGCTCGCCGTTCACTGAGATGGCGGGAGACGGGCCCGAAAACACCATAAAAGTCGATGGCTGGCTTCCTTTCAATGCATCGGATTCTGGCCGTTTCTATAACAGCTCATACCACCCGCATCAAAATATTATCCGCTTTGGGCCCGGCTCGCACGGTTTTGCTCTTCCCAACCCCATTACAACGGTGGATCATAGAAAAAGGCCTCTTGAAGGGAAAGGTATCCACACGCTTATAAGCCATGTTTCGTTCCCCTTTCCAACCGATGTGGGATGTTACAATCCACCCTCCTTAGGACCCAACGTTCTCGCTGGCACACCGATCCGGGTCTGGCTCTGATACCAACTGTCAGGACCCGTCCAAGATTCCTCCCCGGAACCCTAGACAAGCCCTGATCTCAGGGAAATACCACCGAACCTTCCAACGGAAAATCCGACAGCACCTCCCCTAAGGGTAGAACTAACCAAAAATATCCTACACTGAAGACACACTTCTATATTCATCCCCTTATTCCTCCCACGTTACTACAAATTGGCTCCACAAAAATTACAGCACTCATAATGAACAACAGTAATCCAGTGCATAATTAATACATAAATGTCTAATACAGTATACAGAGCATTATACAAATAAATGTGGAATTAATACAATGACAGATGAAGCAATACAAGATGGAGAGGAAAAAGGGAGGAAATACTTCTTGGACTTTCGGCAATGAGCTGAGACGTCGAGCTCACCCCGGACGATCAATGTCTCCCAACTTGGACCTAGGGGAACGGAATTTAAAAAATATGAGATGCTAATCATCTCAGTGAGTGACCCTATCTACTGAATACTTTTAATATTGATAATATAACAAATAAAGAAATTTAATTAATACCAACAATTAAATAAATAAATAATAATAATAATTGAAGTAATATTTTCTCTCAAAACCCTCACTATTCACTCCGTTGGAAATGTTCCCCTTTTAAAACATTTTCACAAAACCTGATATTCATATTTTCCGAAAACCAAGGGATCAATTAATTTAATAAACAATAGATAAATACCCCAAATATAAATAAAATGTAATAAATTATAATAAATAATTTTTGAACACTTTGGGGTTTGAAATTTCTATCCGAAAAAATTTGTACTTGACGCACCACACCATATACCAGTGATGCCCTCCGATACCCAGCGTCCCGAGCACCGACTGGCAGGCAGATTGAAAAGAGAAACTTGCATACGGCACTTCGGCGTCTCGACAGTACCGCTGCTGAAACTGTCATCCCGGCCAAGGAGGGGGGCGGCTGATGAGCAATATATAAGACTTGCCTGCCCTCAGTCCAATGGCAACTCACGGGAGACATAACACTTGCGCGCTAACCACATATACACCGGAACACCAATATTGTATGAGTGCGTCTAAAATAATTATTAATTTAATTATTACCGTACCGATTTTCCAAAATCACTGTGGAAAATATACCAATTTTCAATTTCACCATCCCACATTTTCCTTTAACATATCCGGTATGAAACCATCAATAACAATATAAAAATAATTTTTTTCGTAACACAAGATCCAACAAATAATACTCCACGGGCATAATTATAAAATATAAACCACCAATTAAACCAATTATGCCCAAAAATAATATAAAAATCCAGACACAATTAATTAATGAAAATACCTTCCTCATGTGTAATAAATACAATTAAATCACAATAAAATAATAATCGGGAATTTCTTAAATATATATATATATATATATATATATATATATATATATATATATATATATATATATATAAAAAATAATACCTTTTTCCCAATTATAATAAATTCCACCACATGAGCAAATTCTAGATATCAAATTAACACAACATAAATATAATTAATTGCCCAAAATAATTTTCAAGGTGGGTCACTCATCTGGAACACGCAATTAACCTAAGATCCTCTATGGGATCAATTCCACGACACACACGTGCTCCTAGAACAACAATTCACACATAGTCAAATAAATTAATATTTTATTCGGGTAAATAATATCCGGTACCAGGGGACCTAACACAAACGTTATCCAAAATACGCAAATTATATGTCTATGGAAAGTTTGTAAGATGAGGATTACATTACCGACCTCCATTAAGCTCAATTCAACCGGCGGTGGCCGGAAAGCTTCGGCCAATCTTGATCCCTTCGTATCTTGCAAATCAACGAGAATTAAGTTAATCGGAGCTCAGAATCGGAATCAAAGGGTCCAAATTAGTGGGAAAGGACTGGTTGCACGACCGGTGGCTGCCGGAAAACCGGCAAACCAGCGACACACCGGCCGCCGGCATTGGAGGCCGATCCCCGCGCATCCGCTGGCCATTCGATTGGAGATTTGGTCGCCGGTGTTGCCCAGCTGCGGGCTTTCACGTCGACCGGTGCGTGGATCCTTCCGGTGGCCGGTGAGAACAAAAACGGTGAGGCCGAGAGGGAGAAAGGAAAGGAAAGGAAGAAGAAAGAAGAAGAAGAGGCTCGGGGTGGGCTGGTGTTTTCCCACGTGGGGGAAAAGAGAAAAAAAAAGAAAAAAAGAAAATAAAAAGAAAATAAAATTAAATAATTAAATAATATTAAAAATAATATTATTATATAAAATAATATGGTATTAAACATGGTTGACATGTGGCATCTCACCATGGTGACATATGGTCACATTTATTAAGTCACACGTGGCACATCGTTACACGTTTAAAAATAATATTAAAATAATACAGTATTTGAAAAACTCTACAGGTCCATAACTTTCAAACCACATGTCCAAATCGGTCGTGCCGCTAGTCTACAGACTCGTATCAACGAGTACTTCATAACCATGCATGAGTCAAAGCTCAACTTTGCATGAATAAAAAGTCAACTCCAGCATCCCTTGGACAGTTTGGACCTCAACTTGTTTTGCTCATAACTTTCAAACCGTAGCTTCGTTTTCAACGTGCTACTAGTCTACGAACTCGTGTCAACGTGTACTTTGTAACGGTATCTCAGTCAACCTAGAATTCCATCCAAGTCAAAAAGTCAACTTTTAACCCCTTCGATCAACGGTCAAAGTCAACGGTCAACCTCAGTCAAAGTTGGAAAATTTCCGTTGTACTTTGGGACGGGGTGTTACAATCTTCCCCCCTTACAAAAATTTTGTCCTAAAAATTTCATACGTCACAGAAACGCATAAGAATTTTGATTGCGGATTTGTGCCTCGAGCTTGCACGTCGCTTTCTCGACTAGATTAATTCACCACGAGACTTTTGATCTGAGAAAATAGTCTTATTGACCCATACGCATTCTTCATGACTTAAAATCTGCACTGGTTGCTCCTTACATGACAGGTCTTCGATGTCCTTTCGTAGCAACAATAGGTGAATTACGCTGCATCGGTCTGCTTTCCCGAAAATACTAACTTACATACCACAAAACTAATTCTTCCAATAACCTCGTAGAAACTAAGGTAACAAGAACTTAGCTCTCTCTGTCAACCAAAGCGTACGACTCTCTCCTATGGAGATAATCTCAAAAACTTAATCTCCGACTTTGAACTCAACATCTTTTCCATGCACGTCGGCTTAACTCATTTGTCGACTCCTGAGCGGTCTTCAACTCTCTTGGATGACCTTCACCTTATTCATAATCATCCATAGGTGTTTGCATCCAATTCACGTTGGTCATCGTATGGTGCTTCTCCTCACCTACTTCACTCCAATATAGTGGGGTTCGACACTGCCTTCTATATAGAATCTCATACAAAGACACCTTGATGCTCGCTTGGTGGCTAATATTGTAACGAATCCTATCGAGGGAAATTGCTCAATCCAGCTTCTTTCGACATTGCATAATGCACGGTCTCAACATAACTTCCAAGTGTGAATTCTGCACTTTGCTTGTCCCTTGGCCTATGGTGAAAGGCGATGCAGTCGTTAAGTCTCGCTCCTAGTGTATCTGTATACACACAACTGTATAGCTCTTCTTTCGAACCTGAGCAGCTTAACTTAGCAAGTATAATAGCGACCTCATCCACTATCACTACCCTACCATCACGCCTAATAGTGAACTTTAACTTTCCTCTTGTGCAACTTTCCTCCTCATGCCCCCTAATTAAGGATATTCAAACTAGGCCACGAGAACACGATCTACAAGTCTTGGTCATAGTCAAACGCTAACCATAAAATGCTTCTGAAGCATGCACCTTTAAATCAACAACCAAGTAGAACTTTAATCACTATCTGGATCTTGTTTGATTCTCTAAACGCTATCGTACCTTCTCTTTGTGAACAATAGTTTAAGCACGAAACCCATGTTTACATCTCCCCACTCGACACGAAAATGGACAAGGATTGAAACTACCTCAAACGTTTCTATTCCCCACTTTTACTTGTCGGTGACTTAAGTACCTTTATTCGAATCCTGCAACTTCCTTTATCGTGCCGATCCATCAATAATACTTAGTGAGCATTCGATATATCCTCATACCTTTGGGGTGTATCGCATACATTGAATCATGTGCTTCCTTTAGGATCTCCTTTTTGAACTCAACGATATCCTACTCTTGGATTCTCAATTGGCGATACCTAACCCTTAGATCGCTCTTGGAAAAACCATAACATAAAAAGATAATAAAATATATTTTTCAAATATACCACCAACATAAAATATACACAATTTACCAACCCAAATTAAATTTCCAAACTTCTTCAAAAATCGAAATCTAATTTATGAAATTTACTAATTAAATCAATGAACTAATAAATAATATGAAAATTATTTTAATTAGTTTAAAATATCTTAACTTGCATAGGCAATTGTTAAAACTCCACATTTGAACAATAATAAAAACATGAATAAATGCATAAAATCATATCTTAAAATTCATAGCATAAAATGAAATATGCACGCTCGTAATGGAGGTACGTACGATACCTTCTAACATGGTACGTAATCCATGATTCCAGCTGTCGTCGGCACTCTGCTACCAATACAAACCAGGGTGGTTGCCTATATTGGCCGTCCGATCCCCTGGACTCGTAGGCAACATGATTATGGGGCTAGCTCTACATGGACCACATTGGTTCGCCGCCTCCGTATGGTGCAGTATATGCAGTATAATATCAAACAATATAACATACAAATACATGTACGAACATAAACAAAAAATACTTGAATAAAATATCCTTAAATTTCAAATATCACTTTGAAAAGTATTTAATTTTTTTTATAATCGATCGGAAAAATATCATGACACCTTGAGGTTGCTCGACACACATTCATACTCGACAACAAGTATCGATTATGGGTGGTGACCTTGCTAAATCGTTGATAGCCGATACACACCCTTAGGCAGTCATCTTTCTTCCCCATGAACGAAACAGATATCATTCACGATGATAAGCTTGATCTAGTGAAACCTTTATTCACCAAAATCTTGTAGCTAAGCCTTTAAATCCTTCAACTTTAATGGAGTCACACAGTATGGCAGTACTAAAATAGATCGATGTCCAAAGCCAAACCAATAATGATTCGATATTCTTTTTACGGTCGTAATCCAGATAACTTGCTGGGAAAATGCTTTCAAATTGCTTCCCACTATTAGCGGTCCCAACGGTCACCATCTTCTTTGGCATCAACCACCTGGGCCATAAACCCTTAACAACCACTCTCCGATAGCTCCTTGGAGACGAGGACAGAAATTAACCACATCAAAGGCCTCCTAACTCCTCCATGAAGCACCACTTCAGGTACGCTGAATCACTTTAACTTTGCTCATTTATGCTAGCAGTCCATAAACATAAGAACTACTCAATCCATATCTAGGGTCACTTCAGATCCCAAAAAAATTCACAGAAATGGATCTGCCCCATTACTTGACTTTCGATAAAGAAAAGGCAATCCTCGACCATTGACTAGGCCATAGGAACTCCCCGTTAGGATAGGTGATTCTAATTAGCACCCTCGAAAATTAGAGTTATTCAAACTCAGGCAACGAATTTGCTTCGAGACAAAGGGAAATAACGCTTTAAGAGGGTAAAACGAGAGATTAGACGCAGATGGGATGCACAACAATGTACAGTCCCTTAGGAATACTAGAACCTAGAGCTCTGATACCAACTGTCACAGCCCAGATCACCCGCATCAAGATATTGTCCGCTTTGGGCCCGACCCGTACGGTTTTACTCTTCCCGACCCCATTACAACGGTGGATCACAGGAAAAGGCCTCTTGAAGGGAAAGGTATCTACACGCTTATAAGCCATGCTTCGTTCCCCTTTCCAACCGATATGGGATGTTATAGTTTCCGGTCAACTTCTGGTCCTCTCTCACTAATCTGAACCTTTTGAAGATGACGGTGATCCCCGCTTAGCTCAATTTGAGCTCGTTTGTGGTGCACCAAGAGGACACACTGGACAGCATTTTCTGACAAAAATCCCGACCACCGTCGACGAGTTAAGCTAAGTTAATTTAAATATTGGTAATCTATGTCTCTCAATCTTCTATTTGATATATAATATGTCAATTGTTTGTGGGTATTTAGAATTTTGCTATTTCTAGGTTAATATCATAATTGTGGTGAAATTTGAATAAATTATAAATATATGTATTCTAATATTTGAATATTTTTATTCTATGTTGATTATGTGATATAATGTGAATAAAATTTTGATGTCAATATTTGAATAAAAAGTATATAATTTTTTGACAAATTATGAAAATTTAATTTTGTGGAAATTTGATATTTAAAGGAATTGTGAATTTAATGTTATTTGATTTATTGTGGAATTTATTTATGAGAATTTTGATTGTTGTGGATTTTATGATGTTTAAATGACATATTTGATTCAAATTGGTTTTTTTGAAGGTTTGAGAAAGAAATATTGATTTAAATTATTATATTTCAAAAATATTTATACCAGTAGAAAATTTGTATATTTAAATTGATGGAACTGAGAGTTGATGGATTTGAAATTGATGGAATTTATGCGATGGATTTATGACGATGATTTATAAAGGAATTCTGGAAAATTTACGGGTTTAATTGGATGGAATAAACCCGGTGGTATTTATGAGATTTTGAGGTTTGAAAATAAATATATTGATTTTATGATTTTTAGATGCACCATACACATATTGGTGTTCTGTAGTTGTGGATGTGATTAGCGCGCAAGTGGATGTGGATGTGATTAGCGTGCAAGTTGTAATGTTTCTCGTGAGTTGCCATCAGACCGAGGGCAGGCAAGTTTGATATTGGCCATAACCGCCCCCCCTCCATGGCCGGGATGACGGTTTAAGCAGCAGCGTGGTGGGACGCCATGCGACCATATGCCGGTTTCTCTCTTTAACCTTCCCGTCAGACAGTGCTTTGGGATGCTAGACACCGTAGGATACCACTGGTATATAGTATGTGTATAAAGTATTTTTTGTGTATATATATATATATATATATATATGTTATATTTGTATGTATCACACCGTACGGGGACAACGATCCGATGTGATCCATGAAAAGCTAGCTTCGTAACTATGTTACCTACAAGTCCAGAGGATTGGACAGCAATCTAGGCAACCACCCTGGACTGTATTGGTAGCAGGGTGCTGGTGACAACTGGAATCATGGATTGCGCAACATGTTGGAGGGTATCATTTGTACCCCTGATATGAGTGTATATTTGATAGTATTGTTTTGAATTTTAAATTATTATTTGATTTCGTATTATTCTATCTATTCATAACCTGATTTTTTAGTATTATACTTAATTGCTTTTATTGTCATCACTATTATTAATATTATTCTTGTTATTAATATTACAATTATTATTTATCAGAATTATGTTTACAATTATTTTCATTATTACTAATATTATCATCATCATTATGATTATTATTATTATTTTTATTATTATTGCCATTATTTATTTTTATTTTTATTATTTCTATTATTATTATTAGCATATGATATATCCGGACAAGTATCATAACCTACGGGCAAGAAAAATAGTCATTGGGCAAGTATAATAGTCCTTTGACAAGTGGTAGCCTTTGGGCAGGTGAGATAGTCCTTGGGACAGTTGTGATTATGTGATAGTTCTTGGACAAGTGATTACCTTCGAGTAAATATGACAGATGATATTAATACTATTTTTATCATGAAAACGATTGCTATTATTATTATTGTTGTTGATGTGATGATTGTTTTACTTTTTTTCTTATATTACGCATCGGTATATTGTAACACAATATTTGAAATATATTTGAAATGTATGGCAATTAGTGGGTGGTGTGGGCTGACGTGAATGATTAAAGGTATAATTAGTTGTTTATTTAGTTGATTATTCCTATTGCATATATATTCGTATGTGTTTTATATAAATTGTTATCGAAATACTGTCACTATGGAAATTATTATAGTAAAGTGGGAGGGATAAAGTGGTATCATATAGAAGTGTATTTTCAGTACGGGAAAATTGTGATAAGTCCAACCCTTAGGGGAGGTCCTGCCAGGTTTTTCATTGGAGGATCCAGTAGGATTTCCCTGGAATCAGGATTTGTCTGGGATTCCAGTGAGGAATCTTGGACGGGTTCTGACAATATCATAGATAGAAAATTCCATAAATGGAAAAAATTATATAGGCAATTTATATTGGTAATTCTTGAATTTGAATTTCATAATTGAATAATACTATATATAGAAGTAAGTTTATAATTCTTAATAAACTTTTAGCAATAAAACTTTTAAATAAATTTTCAAATATTATTAATTATTATAAATTATATTTAACATCATTTACTATAATTACATCATCTATTATGGTTATACATTATGTGCATTGCACATGAATAAATGTTAGTAATAAAATAAAAAAAATAATCGTATATATATATATATATAGATATATTTATTTTTGATGAATAAACAAATGAGCCTATGGTGTGTATCATGGATCGAGGAGTCTCCAAGATGCAAGATAGGATTATTAAGAATCGAGCTCACAACGCCTGCAAACAGGTGTGATAAAGATCCAGCTCCTATCACTTCCGCCACCCTCTTAGGTATTAAATCCTATATATATATATATATATATATATATATATATATATATATATATTTTTTTTTTTCTGGTTGAAATCTAGTTCTATTTCTATACAGTAAACTAATTTTGTCCCTCAATTTTTATTTTAAGCGATGTTTTGTTACCTCAAGAGTGGACTTTCCCTTCCAAATATATGTTTAAATTAGAAAATAAACATAGAGATGGCATGGAAGCTTAATTCATGCGGACAAGTGACCTTATTTTTTTTTTCACTTTGACAAGTAACCATTATTGGTAGGTGGAATCTGTTATCATGTTCTACATTTTTTTTTTTCCTGAATAATTATCATGCGAGCACTTTGTATGGTGCATAATAATATTATATGAAATTGGTATCCACGCACATTAATTAGTCATATTATTATTTCATTTATTTGTCTTTAGTCTCTTGTGTCTTGAAAACTTTCTCAATTTATTATATTATCTTCGTTTTGCTCACCCTATTTTAGTTGAAATTTAAATCTGGTGGAGTTTTACTAGATTGCATTAAAAAGAAAGTTTAAGAATACAATTTTGTGACAGGTTTAATGCTTAATAAGTACGATCAATGCATTTCTCAGCAAATAAATAAATGTATAATAATAAAATAAAAACTTAACTCAGTTTCTTCCTTGTTACTTAAACTTATTTTAATTAATTAATAGTTTAAGGGCGGCTCCATGTTATTATTTAAATATTGAAAAGAAGACAGGAGAATCATTTGGCTTTTTTACATTATATAAATATGTTATTATTTTGTAACATTATTTATTTAAAAGTCATTGTAATCAAATAAGAAATTTGTCAATCAAATAATCATAAATATTAAAAATATTATTTGTTATAATGGTTGATGACGATCATAAATAATATTCATTGAATATGTTGTTCTGGTCGTCCCAAATGATTCAATTTTTAAAATTAAAATTTTTGAAATAAAAAAATCATTATATGATAAAAACAACCAATACATAATAGTTCATGATCTCTACTAGTAATAATAATTATTAGTGATAAATTGTAAAATTTATAAGTAACATATATATAGTCGTTTTCACATGAAACAACTTCAAATTACACACCTACAATTTTTGTCACATATTTCGGAATATATATCCATGCCAAAATCCCATCATAATGTTTTGATGGAAAATTGATTTTATATATTTAACAAACAACTCCAAATATATTCAAATAACAATTGCATGGAATGGGATAAAAATTTGGGATAATTCTTACCTCTCATAATGAAACTATGTCAATTAATTTATAATTCTAAGGGTAAAAAAAAAAAAAAAATACTTAAAGAGTAAATTTCTAAAACCATACCAATCTACTTTAGCCTTGTCTCAATTTAGAATCTGTATAATTTAAAAAATAATAATAATAACAATTCATACAAATAGTATATAAAAGAGTAAAAAGAAAAAGACGCGCAAATAGAAACTTTATGGAGATAATATGTGGATTTGTAAAGTTTAAAAAGAACACGTCAGTATCTTAATTCTCAAAACTTAGGGTCATAAACAAGCGTATTTAACCATTTTGTTTATTCCATTTTCAATTATATATTTTTTTCTTTTGTGGTTCACAGTTTCAATTATTGTTGCTTGCTATACACCAACGACATGGGATCAACGGTCAACAAGTTACTTTCATACCAATGGATGCTAATAAAAGTCAAATGACACAATTTCCATCTTGATGTTTTAACCAAAACTATAATTAGTCAAAACTCATAAAGAATATAACTTTTCTGCTTTAAAGAATATTCCTTAAATTTGACTTTAAGAAATTTGCCTTTGTGTTTATATTGTTAATTATTTGAAGAAAACGTTTTTTCAATTTTTTTTTTCTTTTGTCTTAATTGGTTCACCCCTCACATTTATTTAGATTACTTGGTAATTGATTTTTGTAAAATTTTGGAATTATAGCACTGTATTAATATCTTTCTTGAAAAATTATCAAAATATGCAAATAAAGCTCCTTCAAATCAGACTAAGCTCCCTTGAATTAAACTACCTATCATTCCCAAATAAATAAATAAACTATCAATGTAATAGTTACAAAAAATAGTCTTTAAAAAAAAATTAAAAATCCAATACTTCAACATTACATGTAAATAATGCAATACAATTAATCTTAAGAAGCACAAAGATAACACCATAATATGATTAAGAATATCGATCATAAGTATTTTGTAATTAATAGCTAAAGATGATTTAAGTTTCTAAAAATGAAAAATAAAATAAGGATGGTTTTAGTTTGTAAATTGTAAGTATTCTTATATATTTATATTAAATAAAACACTTTTCTTTAAAAGTGTTGTTAGCTGTCCCTCCTCTTTGATTCAAAGGGATATCTCTCTCTTTTATTCCACTCTCTCTCACACCCACAACTATCAACGCCAAATTGTTGTCTCATTCTGCTGCGTGATTAAGTAATACCGTTCCTTCCTAACTCCAAACTAAGTACAACTGTCAATGGTGGAATAATCTTATATTATATTTTATCATGTGACGATGAATATTTCAATTTTCAACTTCAAACTTGCACCATGTGATCTACTTTTTAATTTAATAACAATATTTTATCTTATTTTATTTCAATTCCATTAATTCTCATATTTTGATGGTATGCTTGGGTAAAATGGATGCAGCCCAAGCATAAACTTATTTTCTTCTTAATTTTCAAATTGTTTTTATTTTAGAAAATAAAAAATATATAATAGCATTCATTACTTTTTTTCTCTCATGTTATAAGGTTTACCATTAATAAATACTTTTTCTACGTTTTCTATCATAAATATATCGTATTTTTGTTAATACAAAAAATTAACTGTGTTGTTAATAAATAGGGTAAATATTATTATTGTCTCTTTTGTTTTATTATTTTTTCAATATTACATCTCTATTATGAAAAATATCAGCATAGTTTCTTCAGATGTTGCTTTCATTTCAATATAATACTATTTTTTAAAACTCTTATCAATAAAATTAAAAGTTAAAATATTTACTTTTCAATTAATAATTTTTTTTACTATTTTTAATAAATGAAGAATAATGAAAATAATGTGGTCGAATTTTTAATTAACTTGTTCCTTTTTTTAAGAGAAAAGAAATAGTTTTAAATGTATTATAAGTGTTTGAGACAATCGTAATTATTATATATAATTTGTTAATTTTTTGGATAAATTGAGGAGAGTGAGATTTTTACACTAGTATTTTGAAAATCTAACAATTTGAAACAAATATATATATATATATATGTGTGTGTGTGTGTGTGTGTGTCTTTTTTTTTTTTCTATAAAAAAAAAAACCTTAGAAATCGTCAAAAAAAGACTAGAGAAAAATCATAGTAAGAATTTTGAAAAATGATGCTATATTAACAAAAATGAAATATGTAAGAGACATATTAATATTTTTTTATAATAAAAATTTAATTTAAAAAAGATTAAAATAATATTTATCCTAATCAGTACTATTATATTTAAAACTGCCACTGCATACGTATAGAATTTATATATATAATACATATTATATACAATTATAAATATGATAAAAGATTTAATGAAAAACTACTATAAAACAAAACAGCAATCACGGTTGTGAAACTGTGAAAATCACTTTTGAGTATAAACATTGCTACATTAGAAAATTAATTCATAAAGCATACCACGATAAGTTGAAGATAAAAAAAGCAGCAATATATAAAACCCTTTTCAAAACTCAAAAGTATTGGGAATTATTAATATTGGTTGCTATTAAGAAAATTAAAAGGAAAAAGATGTTTTTTGGTGGGGGTGGAAAATAAGAGTTTAATTATACCATATTTCTCGTCAAAACTAGGAAAAGGGTAGGCCATGAATGCACGCAATCCCGCTCATTAGGAATGATGGCTTTGAATAAACCTCATACGAGATGCGACCTTCCTCGTATACGTACCAGAAACAAAAAAATAAAAAGAAAACAAGCTAACCTCTCTCAGATCCCAATTAACACCAATAATATCGCCAACAGAACCCAACGTCTACTAATTCCATTTCTTTAAACAAACAAACTTTCATTTCAAACAAAACAAACAGATCCAATCTTATCTTATCACTGCTATTAATCCTCGCCATCAAAAACAATCGAAGAATCTTTATCGCTTAATAATATATATCCTCCCTCTACTCTGTTTTTCTATTTTTTTCCCTCTCCGTCCGACCCAAAATTGATTAGGATTCCTTAAATAACCCACTATTTTCTCAAATTTTATTTATTGTTTTCGCCTTGTTATTAAGTAGGCCTACCCGTTTGATTCGCAACCGGAATCATGGGCTTTTTGTTTCATCCGACGGTCATCATTCCTTGTTCATCGTTTTGCTATTTGGAAGCGTTTCTCATCAGATTTTGAACGTCGGACTTAGGTTTGTCATAGGCCAGGGTTTTGTATAGCTTTTTGATTTTTTTTTGGGGGGGAAATTAAGAGGAGGAAGATGAGGGTGGCTAAGTCTCAGGTATGGCAACCTTGCAAGAAGAAGAGGTCGTGATCGCGGAGGTTTTAGAGGGAGAAAGAAGAAAGGGATTTTAGAGAGAGAGAGAGAGAGAAAGAAGCTCAAGGAGGGAAAGGTTTTAGGGGAGTGTTGGGAGGAGGAAGATGTCGCGGACGAGCAGCAGCAACAATGGTGGCGGCGGCGGCGGCGGTAGCAGGACGCGGGTGGGGAAGTACGAGCTTGGGCGGACGCTGGGGGAGGGCAATTTCGCCAAGGTCAAGTTCGCTCGGAACGTGGAGACCAATGATAACGTCGCCATCAAAATCCTCGACAAAGACAAACTTCTCAAGCACAAGATGATCGGCCAGGTTTTCTTCTTCTTCTTCTTTTTTATTTTTTATTTTTTTATTTATTTAAATTTTCATTGCGATTCCCTGTCATGGAACTATTTTTCTGGATGATGATTCAGATCCATAAGATGTGAGTTTTCCTAGATTTTTGATGAATCGCTATTTTGTAGCCCAGAAAATAATGGAAGTATCTGCAGACTTGCGCTTCGTTGCTGAAATGTAATAAAACAATTTTTTTTTTTTTTTTTTTTAAAAAAGGTCAACTTTGATTGATAATATCATAATAGTAGTTTTTCTAACCACCTATTAACTATTGAAAGATAATTTAAAAAAAGAAAAAAGAAACTATTGAAAGGTAATATATAGTTTAACAAATATACGTTAGAAAAGAAAATATTCATTTTTTAAAAATAATATATATTTATTCTCATATTGATGAATATAACTATAATCATCATATTAAACACAAGACTTTTCTTTGATAGCATAACAGGAGTTTAATTTATTTTATAAATGACTCTTTTTTTGTTTTGAATTTATAACTAATTGAATTATAACAATAGACACTAGTTGTAGTTTCTACTCATTATTTTCTTAAAAGTAATTACATATGATTGATTAAATAATGACAATGTTGGTAATATCAGAAAAAAGAATGAGAAATGTACGTTTGTCTATGGACAGATGCTATGTGTTCATGCAAGCTTTTCTTGTGTTTATGCATCTAGAGATCAAAATCATGTTGCCCATTGTGTAGCTCAACACGCCGCTCAGTTAGAATCTTGCAAAGTTTGGCTTGAGGATAGTCCAGAATGGCTTATTCCTCTTCTTCGAACTGATAATTGTAATTTTGTTCCTAATTAATGGATAAGTTTGGGTTTTCTTCTCGGAAAAAAAAAAAAATTTATTTATATACATTTGTGTATTTTTAGTCTTTGTTGCTTATTTTATATTATATTACACATATTAATTTTGTAAATTGATTGTATCCTTCTATTTGAGCTTGACTTTTCACCATGGTTTTGAATCAATGTAGTTATACATGTTCATATCGCCCTATGGATTATTATAGTAGTAGTTGATAATTTCTGTGTCTTCTGGTAAGCGTATTCTTCATCAGCCTGTCATTAGTCACTGAAAAAAAAAAAAAAACTGACAAACGGGATAGAAAAAGGATCTAGTTAGCGCATGTAGCCAACTTGTAGAGGACAGTAAAACACATAGGACCTGTTGAACGTTGTTTATGAACATTGAAAAAAAGTTTAAATCCAGGCAACCTAACAAAATGATCAAACTAATGTAAAATATAAATTTTGAAAACAACTTCAGAAAACTTGGTTAGCAGCTACTTTTCTTGAAATAATATTGAAAGCGGTTGTGTATTCATACTGGCTTAGAGTTTTGTTCGACTACTTTTTCAGGTTGTCAAAGTCAACTTTCAGAAAAGTTATATTTGAATGAATTTCTCTCCTACTGGGCTACCCTACTCTAGTGCTTTTGCTCACTTAGACAGAGTCTGTGTTAGATGTTTACATCCACCTAAAAGAATGTATTGTTAAATTAATTTAGAAATTATTTTGTTATGTTTGATTAACCTTCTTAACAATTTTAAAATTTGAGTGATTGTTTCCTTCCCCGCGGCCCCCCTCTGCAGATCAAGCGTGAAATATCAACAATGAAACTAATTAGACATCCAAATGTCATCCGTATGTATGAGGTAAGACAACAGTGTCTTTATTCTTTCTTATGTTAGGTTGTTTTTGGTTCTTATCATCCATATTAAGGTAATAGAACAGGTTCTTTTTCTTCCTTGGATTGAGTTGTGTTTTGATTGAATATGCTTCTGATTTTTCTGCAATATTTAGATAGTATTCATTAGTATATACGTTGGCAAATCAACTTTGAGATGATAAATATGCTTGGTATGGAATCAAAAGAATTCAGGGATTGAGATGGTTTGGCAGAGTGGTTGAAATCGATGTCGGAGTAGTGGAAGTACTGGTCGTGGTGAGAATTATAATGGTGGTTAAAATGGGAGCCACCAGAAACATGCACTTTTTACAATTAATTACTAACATGAGAAACACGTTTGCATAGTATCATAAGAGTTAAGGACAAAGAGAGGATGGGATGCTAGTTAAAATGATGAAGGGATACCATAGAATGGAAGAGGAGTATATTGGAGGTTGATGTGTGTGTGTTGGTGTAATATTTGATGATGGTATTTGCTGAAAGATTGTGGTAATAGTTGAAAAAAGTGGAACTAAAATTATCATTCATATTAATGATAATTTTTTTCAGTATTTTAATTGTTTTTGGTTAACCAAGCTGAAGTCTTATATTTACTTTGGAGAATGGCTTTCATTTACATATAAAGCCAAAAACTACAATGACGTTAAATTTAAAGCTGAGGTAGTGTTATGACTTATGTTTTGGTAATGGTTTTCTTTGTGCCCTTTCAATTGCGTTTTGCCTTTCCAAAGCCTGGATTGTCTTCATGCTCGTTATTATTATTATTATTATGATCTATTTTGCTGGGGATTTTAAGGACTTTATGTGTCATGCGTGATATAGGTGATGGCTAGCAAGACAAAAATATATATTGTTTTGGAATTTGTTACTGGCGGAGAGTTGTTTGACAAAATTGTAAGTCTCTGGTTTCATTGGCTTGCAGCTGATTTCTGTTTTCTGCGGAGAAGTAATTATATGTTTGTAGGAATTAAGTGTCCATTTGTAAATGATCCAATACTGTCCAATGTTTCCATGAGCCAGGCAAGCAAAGGAAGACTGAAAGAAGATGAAGCAAGAAAGTATTTTCAACAGCTTATATGTGCAGTGGATTACTGTCACAGCAGAGGTGTTTGTCATAGGGACCTAAAGGTGTGACTTTTCTTTGTCATTTTTGTTATTCCTATTGCCTAGATAATATTGCTATGTATTTTAACACTAACCAGACTAGATAGACTTCTCCGTTATATAACATTCAAATGTTGCGGTTATAAATCACAGCCGGAGAATTTGCTGCTGGATGCTAATGGCACCCTTAAAGTTTCAGATTTTGGATTGAGTGCACTGCCTCAGCAAGTTCGAGTGAGTATGATGACTTCATGCTTCAAACAGAAAGTATTCCATTATTAATCTATACAAAATTTAATGTAGAGGTATGGGAGGCCTTCATAAGCACCCTTTTTTTTTTGGTTTTGACTGAAGCCATACCCCTCTTAGATAGTACACATGGTGAATGATTAGTAAGCTTTTTTATCTTTTGCATACTTTGTTGCTTGCCTCACATGAGTTTTCTTTATCACTTCTGTTTAGGAGGATGGTCTACTTCACACAACATGTGGAACACCAAATTACGTTGCTCCTGAGGTATATTGGATCTTGCGGAACCTACCAGCTACTGTTTCTTATTAAGCTTTGCATTTCTTTTATGAACACTTCTCTACTCTAGGTGATCAACAACAAAGGGTATGATGGAGCAAAGGCTGATCTATGGTCATGCGGTGTTATTCTTTTTGTCTTAATGGCTGGTTACTTGCCTTTTGAAGAATCTAACCTCATGGCATTATATAAAAAGGTCTCTCGTCCCTTTCCCTAATCAACTTTCTTGAGTCTTGACTACCATTATAGCATTATACTCAACGAAATCAATGTTGTCCAACTTTAATGTAATTGTGGATTCCCATTTTATTGCTTCAAGCAAGAAACTAAACTTTGTGATTCTTAAGAAAATTATAGCTTTGATCAGCATTAAAATCAACCTCGTTTCTTTAATTTCAACATGGTAGTTAAATTGACAGTTTATTTGTTTTTTTATTTTTGAAAAATTATTTCAGTATTTTAGAGACGACTTTGTTAGGATTTTGAATATGCAACTTTGTTCAGTTTTACTCTTATGATTGTGTTATATGTGCTTTTCATCTACAAATTTATAGATGACTATATGAGGTTTTTCTGTAACTACAGATATTCAAGGCCGACTTCACCTGTCCTCCATGGTTTTCCACAAGTGCTAAAAAGTTGATTAAAAGAATATTGGACCCTAACCCTGAAACGGTATGTACTTTCCCTTCTTCGCTTACAATTCAAATTATCTTCTTCTGATCATAATTTTCATTTATCCTTTAATCATTATTGTTATTATCAAACATATGGTTATCATCATAGCTATTATTATTGTCAGCACCATCATATTTATTATCTCACTTTTTTCTTAATCTAATTACTTGAAACAGCGAATTACAATTGCTGAGGTCATTGAGAATGAGTGGTTTAAGAAAGGATATAAGCCACCTAGATTCGAACAAACTGATATTAACCTTGATGATGTGGACGCTATCTTCAATGAATCAGTGGTAAGATCCTTGATTTACTAGTGAATTAAGTTTGCTTGGTGTATAGCAGCAGGCTTGATTTTTTTGGGTACAGGATTCTAGAAACCTTGTCGTGGAGAGGCGAGAAGAAGGTTCTGTGGCACCTGTCACTATGAATGCCTTTGAGCTTATCTCTAAATCTCAAGGCCTGAACCTTAGTTCTCTTTTTGAAAAGCAAATGGTATGATTGGTTTGTTTTTTGGTCTTGGTAAATGAGATTTCATGCATTAGAAAACTTATATCCAAAGTTTTCAATTTGTATTTCCTTGCAAAAAATTCCTGTTCAATAGGAAATTAACATATATGTATGTGAATTTACAAGCCATAGAAAGCTTACACCTTTGGTTAATGATTTACTAATGTATTCATAATTGTATAACATATGAAACTGCTGACATTTCCTCTGCTACCAGGGGCTTGTTAAACGAGAGACGAGATTCACGTCCAAATGCCCTGCCAATGAGATAATATCGAAGATTGAGGAAACTGCAGCACCTTTGGGTTTTGATGTAAAGAAAAATAACTTCAAGGTGCAATGGCTATTTTTCCCTTGTGACCCTCGAGTAGTTATATCCTGATAGAGAAATATGGCGCATTTACTTTTGTTTCTTAACATGGTCCTAAGACATTAAAGTAAATTAATTTTTAATGCAAGTATCAACCAACCCCTTCTCTTTCTGCATTTCAGATGAAGCTGCAGGGGGAAAAAACTGGGCGTAAAGGCCATTTATCTGTTGCAACAGAGGTACGTCTTTCTCAAAAGAACTTTCTCCTCTGGAATTTACTCGACTTGAAGTTCAGTTGAATGTGAAATTTAAAAAATTGGACTTATTTTTTTATTTTTTTATTTTTGGGTCTTTACATAGATTTTTGAGGTGGCCCCTTCACTCTACATGGTTGAACTCCGCAAATCTGGTGGAGATACTCTGGAATTTCACAAGGTAATATACTGCCAATGAGCTCCGGCATTTATATGTAATGATACAAAGCTATATGCTCAAGAAATACAAGTCAAACCATGTTCTAAATCAACCTAGGTGAAAAGCTATATGCTCAAGAAATACAAGTCAAACCATGTTCTAAATCAACCTAGTTTTCACCTAGTTATGGCCCAACCAGAGTATCAGTGATCTTCTGCTTGTAGTATTGCTTTATTTTTAAATATGTTCTTTTCCATTCCTTTCTATTCGTAACTCAGAGTTGCTCTTAATATCTTCAATCCACAGTTCTACAAAAACCTCTCTACTGGGCTGAAAGATATCGTCTGGAAAACAACAGATGAATCCAAGGAAGAAGTCAACGATGGTTAGTGCACGTTTATCATTTAGCTATCCGAGTAGTAGAAATAATTGTTAGATAATGACTGGATTTTTTTTTTAAATATATATATATTTTTTTATGGAGATTAGAAAAAAAGGGTGAAAAATACGAATAGGATCAAACTAAACTAATGACTGGTCTTATAAATCAGGGGTCCTATAAGATTAGTTCTGTTTTATGAGATCAAAGTTCAACAAAAATGATGATTTAGTTAAAGTTTTTATGAGATCAAAGTTCAACAAAAATGATGATTTAGTTAAAGTTAAGTTTCAGTTAACAAGCTTTTGCTCCAGTGCTTAACAATTGTTTTAACATGAAGTCCTTTTGCCCTTGCAGTTCCTGGTGTTGTGCCATCTAAGTAAAACTGCAGTGAGGAGGCATCTTTTTTTGGGTTTGAAGTGTTGTATATGTTTTGCTATCTTGAATTCTACTCTAAAACGCCTTAGAGACGCACTAAAATCTTCGTGGTATTGTTTGTTTGGCTCAGACATTGATTGTACTATAAAGCCTTGCTCTTTGTTGGGGAAAACTGGAAGGAACAAGGAAAAAAAAAAAAAAAATTGTATGGTTATAAATAAAAATAGTTTCTTCTGTCGAAAAATATTTGCCTGTTTGCTCCTAATTTTCAGCCTAAAACAGGTTGGATGAGAAAAAAAAAAAAAAAATTTGTATGGTTATAAATAAAAAGTAGTATCTTTTGTCTAAAATATTTGCCCGTTTGCACCCAATTTTCGGCCTAAAGAGGTTGAATGGATGTTGAACAATCCTTTTGATAGTTGTGGTGAGGACAGCATTTTTTCATGCCAATTAATCTTTTGATACAAGTTGCAAACTATATGCCATTCTGGATATCAAAATTAAAATGAAAATTTGAATGAAATTTTGCGGATAACAAAAATCCAATGGTATCCATTAGAGTTTAAATAGGGATTCCAATATAAGTCCATCCGTTTTGACTATAACTGTTTTTTGGGATATTGAATGAATTTAAAGTAACAAAAAGAACAAAGAATTCAAAAAATGGTTTGGAAAAAAGAAGAAAGAACTGGGCGAAGAGAAATCATACTAATTAACGAAAATTCCGGGGATAGATAAATATAGAAGCAGCTCTCTCACCATTTGTATTATTTTAAAATTTTTAAAATAGAAAATAATAAAATTAAATATCACAATTAAAATTTAATATAAAAACGATGATAATAACAAATAATAAAATTTTTAAATAAGTAGATAACTTTTTTTTTTTGTTCAAATTAAAATATGTGGATAATGAGAATTGAATCTTATAATTGTAATACCTTTCTACACAAACTTACTTTGCATTTAAGTTGCTTTATAATTTCTCCAATTTTAGCATAAATATAAAAGCGAGTTTAAAATTAAAGGTATGAAAAGAAAAGAAATAAAACCTCCAACTATTAAAAAATATTGTCTATTGAATCTCACCATTTGTCCCAAAAAAAAAAAAAAAACAAATTATAAAAACATCTCCAAAGAATTTTTAAAAAATAAAAGAGTATATTATTTATGTAAAAAGTATTTTTTTAGATAACTAATAAAATTTAAAAATATTTTTCAACAAAACTTTCTATTTATGTTTTTTATTTTTATTTTTTTATAAATATTTATTATTTTATTTGTAATTTTTTTTATATAAATTATCTATCTTTTAAATATTATAATAATAACATAGGAATATATGCTACATTCGATTAAATTTATATAATAATGAAATAAAAAATAGTTTTGACTTTTTATATTTGAATAGCCAAATAACAATTTATATTAAAAATACAAAATAAAAAATTTATTTAAATTTTTTTTAAATATTATTTTTTTAAAATAAAAAATATGAGACATTTAAAAAATTCCAAATGCTCTAAAAAAAACATAAAATTTAAAAGGGAAGTCGGCTAGTAAAACTATTACACTTTTTTTTTTTTTTTTTTTGGTTTTTTGGCTACACTAAACGTATTACACTTTAAGACTATAAAAAAGGAAAACTTTAATTATTTTTATGCCCTACTCAAATAAAAATAATAATAATAAAATATTTGTTTATAGAGAATGAAAAGAGTGGGAGCGGTCAACGGCCGTTCAAAGAAAACCCGACCCGAAGGCCGGACCCAGATCCCCCAAACAAGTGAGTGACAGTGTTTGGTTACGCGCCACACATTTAAGACGTGGTATAAAAGGGGTGCTACCTGCCAGTTAGCCCACACTCACTTTCTTGGTTTCGAAATTCGAAAAAAAAAAACGAAAAAAAGAAAAAGAATATGAGAGAGGAAGTGATAAGCTCCGGAGGCATCGTTGATCCCACTCCTGCCGCCAGGTGCCCTAACACCTCTCTTTCTGCGTTCCTTTCTATCTCCCTCTCTTACTTGGTTTCCAGCTTCTGATTTCTCACTATTTTTACCAATTTACTTATTTGTTTATGGTTAGGGTTTTGACTTTTTATTAATTTATTTTTTTTTGGCGTTTCGTTTCTAACTTTGTGAGATTGGATTTTTAATTTGTGGACTTGGTTTTAGGGTTTTTGTTGTTAGTGATGTGGAATTGGAAAATGTGGCCTCTTCGTTATTTTTTATTTTTATTTTTGGTTGCCGTTTGGCTAAGGGGGAAAATGAGAAAGTCGGTTTGATTTTATTATTTCTGGTTGACCTAGTTGCTGAATTGAGAAAAATTGTATTGGAAATTTAATTTTAGGTTCGATGCACATGGACTCGTGAAGTCTTTTGTGCTTGCACGTGGAAAATTGGAATGCTTTTAAGCGGAGAATCATGGAAATTTAGCTGCATAGGAGAGCATATTATTATAATTCATATTGTTTAACACTCTATTATTGGATATCATCTGTTGGTTGGTGAGCAGACATGAAATGTTACCCATTTTAATCTGTGGGAAACTATGGTTTTCCAAAGGATTTGGTAAGGTACAGTTGCCGTTGCCAAATATGCTTTGCATGCTTACTGACGTCATTTTGTAGTTCGAACTAATTAAATGGAAAAACTTTATCGGTGTAGTTTTCATATCATGTATTTCTTCCCATTTGTTTAGAATTTTTTTTTCCCTGGGTGAGTAAGAATGTGAAAAGGGGATTGATTTAGAGGAATTTATATTCTTAAATGGGAGTATATATAATTTAAGCAATTCATTTATTTATAATTTCTTGTAAAAGAGCTTTATGCCTTGTGCATCTTATCAGTTCTGCTGGGGCATCCTCACCTGCTGTTCCAACACATGTTGGCAGTATAGATGGTTCCAGTCATGGGCAGGGCTCCAAGGCAGCTTCTCTTTCATGTGTTGGTTCACAACCACCATGGACTTCCTTGAGCACCAGTGCTGGTGGTTCTGCCTTTGGATCATCAAGACGCTCATGTAGACCATGGGAAAGGGGGGATTTATTGAGGCGCTTGGCTACCTTTAAGCCTTCAAATTGGTTTGGAAAGCCTAAGGTTTGAACTTGAGCTCGTTATGGATTAACAGATGTACTGTTGCTGTAAGTTTTTTGTGATGTGGTATCTTCCTCTTTTCCATTGATTACATTGTAAGTGTTGGTGTTGTACTTTTCATCAATCATGTTCCATGCAAGATGTGAGATCTGTCACTTTGAATGGAGAATATATGTTGGTGTCCCAGAGAGCGAGTAAAGAAATGTTAAGGACATATATATATATCAATGGATGTTATTAGTGAGTTAGGACTTATTACTTGAAGAGCGAGAGAGAGAGAGAGAGAGAGAGAGGGGGGGGGGGGAAGAGGGAAAAAAAGGAAATTTGTTGATTCCCAGCCTTCTTTGTGGTGAGTCTTGATTTGTCAAAATTAACTCTCAATGTTTATTATTGTAATCGTGTTGTTTAATGTGAAAAGAAAATAGGAAACTTGTCACCCACTTGACATATCTTGAATAGCTTTGATGTTTAACTCTTATACATGTATATTTTATGATTAGAAACAGAACTTTATTAATAATAAAAAACCATACATTACATAAATAAAGGAAGTGAAATTCTCAGAGATCATAAACAAACCAAATAACAATGATTGAAAAAAACTAATGCATTCTCATCTTCTCCATGCATGGATGGTGCCCATTCTCTCAACAATGCCTATGGGGGAAAAATCTTTTGCTACTTGAAGAGCATTCAAATATTGAAGATAAGATAATGAAGTCGATAAAGGGATTGGGAGAAACTGATTTTTTGATATAGTTGGCAGAGCTGTAGAATTTTTTGTTTGTTTGGGTTTTTCTTTTCTCTATGTTGTTTATTTTTATTTGATCGGACCTTTTATTGATTGAGATTTTAGTTATTTTTGTTTGGCTGGGATTGAGGGTTTTTTTGGCTAGTGACTTAGTACTTTAGGTTGAAGTGTTTCATTTTTTCCACTTTTTATGTTTTTGTGTTTAATATTATTATTGATTGGGATTTCATTCGTACACATACAAACACATGTATGAAATTATTGACATTAAGGGTTTATTTAGGTGGTTTTTTTTTTTTTTTTTTTTTGCTCCCATCTTTCCTCTCGATTTTGATATATTTGGTTGATTGGGGTTCTTATTGAGTTGAGATTATTTCATTGTTAAATGGTGCATCAATAGATGTCATGACATTGTTTGCATGGCATTTATGTTCATATTAGTGTAGGCATACAAAAAAATATTATGAATGGAAGTGGCATACATAATGCTAACCTTATGGTTATTGATTATAAAGCATCTCACTTTTCCTATTCTTTTTGCAGGTCATGAGTACATTGGCTTGTGCTCAAAAAGGTTGGGTTAATGTTGACGTTGACAAGATTGCATGTGAATCATGCGGTGCATTTCTTAGTTTTGTTTTGTTACCATCATGGACCTCTTCTGAAGGTTAGCTATTGCAATCTTAGTGTTAGTTCATTTTCTCAAGTTTCTCCTGCTTTAAGAAAATTTTCTTTGATAATTTAATATAATTATGTAAGCTTTTTCATTGCCATTAAAAATATCTTGCTCTTATTAGTTCAGTTGTTTTTACAATTTTCATGTCAAGTTCAAAATGCCGGTGAAGCATTTTCCAAGCAGCTGAATGTGGGGCACAAGGTCAATTGTCCTTGGCGAGGAAACAGCTGCCCCGAAAGTCTGGTGCAGTTTCCTCCTACTCCTCAGTCTGCCTTAATTGGGGGTTATAAGGATAGATGTGATGGGCTTTTGCAATTTCAGTCCCTTCCAAGGATAGCTGCATCTGCAATTGAGCAGATGCGATTTTCTCGAGGTCCTCAAGTTGACCGGTTTCTCTCCCAGTCGCAGAATTTTATGGCAGGGGAAGTAGATTTTAAACCAGAAAGTGTACCAGAATTAGAAAGCTCTCGCGATGGGGCAATCTGTTTATATTCTTGTGTAAGATAGATGTTAAAGTTTTCCTGCAAGTATTGTTTAATCTATCCATGCATTTTGCATTCTAATTAAGTCTTTTCTGTTTGGCAGGCTCAGAAGCTCATAAGCCTCTGTGGATGGGAATCAAGATGGCTTTTAAATGTCCAAGACTGCGAGGAACATTCTGCTCAATCAGCTAGAAATGGATATTCTTTTGGACCTAACCAGGCCCAGGTCCACCTTCCACAGGATCCTGGACCAAGCAAGAAAGCCCTCTCTGCTTCAGCTAAAAGGGACACCGGAAAGAGTACAATGTTGGTTAAGGAGTCTAGATCACCTTTGCTGGATTGCAGTTTATGTGGTGCTACAGTTAGAATATTGGATTTCTTAACTGTTCCTCGACCTGCTCGCTTTAGTTCTAATAATCTAGACCTTCCTGACACAAGTAAGAAATTGGGGTTGACTCGTGGAGTAAGTGCAGCTAGTGGAATTAGTGGTTGGGTTGCTGCTGATGATGCTGAGAAAGAGCAGACTGCAGACCGTGATGAAGTAGCAACAACTGGGGGCAAATCACTGCTGAACAATGATGTTGATTTGAATCTCACAATGGGAGGTGCTTTACCTTTTAACCAGTTGGGAAGGGCAGCAATGTCAGAAAATATTCATGATGGAGATATGGGAAGGGATTTGATGATTGGGCAACCTTCAGGCAGTGAAGTTGGTGATCGTGCAGCTTCATATGAGTCACGGGGTCCTAGTTCACGCAAAAGGAGTTTGGAAATAGGTGGCAGCTCAGAGGATAGGGCACACTTAAGGGTGCAGCAGGCTGATAGTGTTGAAGGAACTGTTATTGATCGTGATGGTGATGAAGTAACAGATGGTAGACAATATTCAGCTGGGCCTTCAAAACGAGCTCGTGACTTGGATATTTTTGATTCATACTGTTCACCATATCAGAGAGATTCTAGTGCTGGCCCTAGCCATTCAATGGGTTTTGAAATCTATGCTGATGGCAATAGAGTTACTTCCTTCCGGCAAAGACATGACCAGCATATGGGAATCCAAGCAACTAGGGATTCAACTCGTGCGTCTTCGGTCATTGCTATGGATACTGTCTGTCATAGTGCAAACGAGGACTCTATGGAAAGTGTTGAAAATTATCCTGGAGACATTGATGATGTTCAGTTCCCCTCTTCAAGTACATATGGAAATCTGGACATAAATGATGCATCGGAATTAAACTACAGTAACCAAGCTCAGCAAAGTATTGGTTTCCGACCGGTTGCTGAAGTAGCTCCTGGGGAAATGGGTGTTAGCAGTACAAATGATGGGGAAGAAATTTTCAATGCAGAAACTGTAACTGCTCAGCCCCGGGATGGGGTTAGTTTTGGAATCAGCGGAGGAAGTGTTGGAATGTGTGCTAGTCATGAAGCTGAAATTCATGGGGCTGATGTATCTGTCCACAGAGCAGATAGTGTAGTTGGTGATGTGGAACCCAGAATAGAAGATGCAGAAAATCAGGGGCAAACAGGTGAATCTGTCCCAGATCCTGGATTAATGGATGAAATTGTCCCTGATGAAATCAATAGGGAAGACCCTCATGGCAATAGTCAGGAGATGTTGTCACGATCTCTAGGGAGGGCTGATAGTGGCTCAAAGATTGATGGTTCTGCTAAGGCTGAATCTGTTGAAAGTGGTGAAAAAATAAGTCCAAGCTGCAAGTTAGTTTTAGAGAATTGTGCCCACCCTTCCCTTTCATGCAATGCAAATGTATGCTCTGGTCGTGAAACAAGCAAGCAAGAAGTAACAAAGGCTGGCAAATCTTCATTTACAAACAATTGTGTGTACTCTGAGTCAGATTATGCAGTTGCAAATGGGATTGGTAAAACTTGCTTTCCTCAATTTCATACTTGCTTGTAGACTCCTAATCCTTGTCTTTTTCATTTCTTGCTAAATCTTTGTTCGTTAAACTAATTGTGTGTGATGAGATTTTGAAGCTCGATTTGTCTTTCTTCCCACTTCTTTTTTCATTTTTTCTTTCCTTTCGGGTGGTGGGAAGGGGGTATGGTGTGTGTTTGTTAGGTATTAGGGTGTGGTGGCTTGATTATAGAATGTGGTGGCTTGATTATAGAATAAGCAATATTTCTTAGTTAGGAAGGTCATAGTGATGAATTATGATTTGAACCAAAGCAATCTGTATCAACTGTAATGAAGACTTCTATGATGTGTTCTGGCCTGGAATTTCTGTAATGTGTGTCCTCTCTGTTAACCTTCTGGATTCTATTCGTTGCTAATTTGCGAAGTGATATAATTGTAAGATCTTAGCTCGGAGATCTTGAATTTGCTACTCAATATGTTGAAATACTGTTTTCTAGTTTGTGAGATCATTTACTGCCAATCTGCTTGCACCTATCCTTATGCTGGTTAATGTATGTTAAGCATCTATTGTGATACTCAACTCATTTGTAATATCTTATTTTCTTTTTAACTTTTCCATTTTGTTAGCTTTTTTATTTTCATTCTTTTGTTGGTTCTTTTTCTAAATTTATTTTTAAACTCTCAGAACCTCCAAAAGGGGAGAGCAATTATGAAGAAGGTGTTGAATTTGATCCAATTGCTCATCACAACCAGTTCTGTCCCTGGGTGAATGGAAATGTTGCCGCTGCTGGTAGCAGTAGCAGTGGTTCTGGTACAAGCGTTGATGCTGTTGCACTTTGTGGTTGGCAACTGACCATAGATGCTCTTGATGCCCTGCGATCACTTGGGAATGTTGCAATTCAGACAGTGCAGTCTGAATCAGCTGCATCTCTGTACAAGGTTTTGCCTGTTGCATTATTTTCTACCTATGTTCAAGTAATGGACATTTAGGCTATGAGTTTTGGTTTCAATTTTTGTTGCTTTTTTGAAGACCTCGGTTGATTTTCCCAGTTTCTTCCTGTGATCTGAGTTGTAACTTTCATCTATTTTGCAGGATGATCACCAAACCCCGGGCCAAAAGCTCCTTCGACATCACTCTATGAGCAGAAGTCATGGGAAACATTGACCATTGAATCATAGTGATGGTAATGAAGGTATTTCCAAGTATTTGTAGTAGGTCCTTTTAAACATTATGCATTGTCCATTAGTCAAGGCAGCATGTTCTTGTAGCTGAAATTTGATTGGCAGCTGGATATATATGTAAACGTTCATGTCTACAATTATTACATAAAATAAAAATGTAAATGCATGTATATAGGAGGAAAAAGTGCCAAGTTGATTTTGCTAATGGGATGTGTCGGGTCGTATTATTCGTCTTTTCTATTTTTTTTCACTAAGGAGGAGATCTATTATTACTAGCATGTCCTTATAAGTCCATAAAGTGCAAAGAAAATGAACTTTTTTCTCATTGTCCTGTCTCAAGCTAAGTTACTATTATCGTAATTAGCATTTGGGTTTCAGCTTTCTAAAACTTTTGGTTCAATCATCCAGGTCTCACAGTTTTGAGTTTGAGTTGGATTGGTTGTTACTGTTCAGCTTGTTTTACACCGTCCAAGTATTGCCATGGGTTAATGACAAATCTTCCTTTTTATATTGTGGTTTAAATCTAATGTGAATTTCCTTTTCGGGATGCTTGCAGTTGTTACTTTTGATTTATCCAGCTCTCATCTTATGCCATTTTTTTGTAGGATCAGAATACATATCCAATCTTGGGAAGAAAACTGAAATCAGATTTGGCTAGTTTTAAGCGGAGCGGCTGCTGGGGGAAGCTCTGGCAGTGTTTTTTAAATTTTAAATTTTTTTTTTTTTGAAATTTTCCTCTTTATGAGTAACATAATTTATTTATGTTGGAATCCCCAGGTGTTTTTCTAGTGCAACAATACTGTTGTATTTTTTAGGAGTTTTTGGTGATGGTTATTTAGTCAATCAGTGATGGGAGACTGATTTCCATTTGACTCTGCAACATTTGAACAATTGCAATCCTTCTTTTCTCTGTAAAAATTGTTTCGACAGCTTCCTTTTTTAACAAGGTTCATATTACTGCGGGTTTGTGTATGTATATGCCGCTATTTTTGTTTAATGAAAAACATGCAGCCATATAAAAAATAAAAACAAATGGTAGTAAATCTTCTTCCAAGTTTCAATTTTATACACATTCTTCAAAATACTTGGGAGAATCTACAGGTATTCTTGTTACCAAAAATTCAAATAAATAAATAAATAAAATTGAAAAGTAAATAAACACACCGGTAATCAAAGCATTTTTATTTTTATATATTTTCTCAACATATTGTCCTAAACATGCACATAGCTAAATAGAATCTCTTCTTTTGCTATTCATAATTATATCTTTTGATGACAAACTAATTTTTAGTAAACTAAGAATATGTGTTTGTATGCATATTAATTTTGGAGGGCCTTTGGAAAAGAAGAGTCATGACACTCTAACCCAAAAACACACATGGGAGCATGAGATTATCTTGAATGCTGATGTGGCCGATTGCAAATGAAGCCACATGAGACATTGGAATGAGAAAGGATGTAGAGGATCTTTCTGCATGTGGAAGCTAATCATCCAAACAATCTTTGATATCCAATATCAGCCAATCAGCTTCAAGCAAAGGGCCACGTGTCGCTGCCACATACTAATAAAACCAATGCAGGATGGCATCTAACAGAACAAAAAAAGGCCATCTTCTTCCCTCTCTGTCACTCACTCTTTCCCGATGACCATGCGCACAGCAGCAACATTGCAATCTTCTTTATGTTTCTCTTCGCCAAAACCTTCATCTCCTCCCACTTCAAATTCCCACCAACCAAACACCCAGTTAGCAGCAAAGCCTAAAAGTCTACTCCAAAAGCACCCACTTTACACTCCAGCCCATAAAAATCTCTCCCTCCAAATCAAAGAGAAAATTCTGTGTCTTGAAATAATGGGTGTTGATTCTGGTAAAGCACTATCCCAAAACCCATCTCTTCGCTCAGCTACTCTCCACTCGATCCAATCCATAGTCTCCTTCCTCCAATCCAAAGGCATACACCAAAAGGACCTGGCTAAGATATTTGGTATGTGCCCCAAGATCCTTACTTCTAACATCAGTTCTGATCTTAACCCAGTTTTCAACTTTCTTTCCCAAGACCTTAAAGTCCCAGAACAAAGCTTTAGAAAGGTTATCAACAAATGCCCAAGATTGCTTGCTTCCAGTGTGAGAGACCAACTCAAACCAGCTCTGTTTTATCTTCAGAGACTTGGGTTTCAGGATTTGGATGCCTTGGCTTACCATGACTGTGTGTTGCTAGTTTCTAGTGTGGAGAAAACTTTGATCCCAAAATTTAAGTATTTGGAGAGTTTGGGTTTCTCAAAGGAAGATGCTGTGGGGATGATCTTGAGGTGCCCAGCGCTGTTCACTTTCAGTATTGAGAATAACTTTAAGCCGAAGTTTGAGTATTTTTCTGTGGAGATGGGAAGGAAATTGGAGGAGCTGAGGGATTTTCCTCAGTACTTTGCTTTCAGTTTGGAGAAGAGGATAAAGCCAAGACACATGGAAGTTGTGGAGAGTGGAGTGGAAATGTGTTTGCCATTGATGCTTAAAACCACCGACGCTGAGTTTAAAGAGTTGATAAGGGAAGGAGGTGGTGGATAGCTAGCGAGGGCCACTTCTTTCCCTTTCTTTGTTATCTTCTAGCTTTGTACATTTAACATTTTAAGGGCCCTGTTATTACTATTATGATTTTTTTATTTTTTATTCTTTTTCTTTTTCTTTTTGGGATTCATTGACTTTGGCATGTGGATGTATGTATATTTTTTTACCATATGCAGTATGGACGAAGTTCGAGATAAAAAAAAATTGATAGTAAAAAGAAATTCAATATCTGGAAACAGGACATCATCAGCCATGGTTCAAAGATGCTTAGTACAATTAATTAACTAGGTAGGGGAAAGAGTGTTGGGTGCAGTTGATTGATCTGGAGAGAAAAGAGTTCAAGCAATATTCTTGTTGCTCAGTTTAGCTCTTAATATTGGTCAACAGCATGGTTAGAAACAAATTTGCTATGAGAATGATGCCCAAGCTCTTATTGATGTCATTAATGCTGTGACAAATGAGATTGGATGAGACAGTCGAGTTTATATTGATGAAATTATTTCTCATAAAAATTCTTTTGATAACTTTAATTTAACGGCCCAATGCATGAGTTATAGTCTTATTAAGCAAAAGAGAGAGAGAGAGAGAGAGAGAGTAAAAAGTAAAAGAACTTAACCCCTGCAATGAGGCTTCCATAATATGATACAGGTTGAACACAAAAGGCAGTGAACTATCTTCTTATTGAAAGATGAACATTTATATAAATATTCGGAAAATGTAAAGACAGTAGAGTACAAAGTTCTTGAACACATAAACAAGTGGCCCTTCTTAACCGTAACGTCTCTGGCACTGAAAATGAGCAGATTCACCTCTCCATCAATCCAATATTACCAAACTTGCTCATTCATAAGTTGTCCACGATTAATCTTCAAGTCAAAACTGAGTTCCAAGCTGATTTCTAATCGTTGATCTCTAGTTGAAAAATACATCTTGGGAAATGAATGAAGCCCATGCATCCTAGGGAGCATAAAATACCATCCATTTTTTATAGTTGCTTATCAACTAAATTAAAAACTGTTTACTAGTTTATAATTACTCTTTCTGAGCCAACCAAAATCTTTACCTGGAGCATGGAGAAGGCCTTCTCTGCAACATATTTTTGTTTGAGTGTAGCTCCTCTCTGTTGTAGTTTATCTGGGTGTAGACAAAGCCTTGCTTTCTGATAAGCCTTCTTAACTTGCGAACTTTCTATTAGGCTTGTCAAAGGGATTGCATACCAGCCACTGGTGGGCCATAGAATCTGAAAGTCAAAGCCAAAATATATACAATTATGTGTCAGTTGGAATGTCCAATGTCCATTGTCCACCTCCGACATCATTGAATACTTTAAACCAGAGGGACACTTTGAGAGATGGAAAGAAACTAATTATTGTAAAATTTTCAATTTGGATCTTACATAATGTAGAGTAGAAAGCAGCAAACGGATATTGGTTTCCTTTCCAGCCGACCACAAGCTTATGTTTTCATCCAAAAGCTCTATTTCCATCTGTGTTTTAAGTAAAGATAGCAAAAAGTAGTGATCAGCCCACGGTGACACAGAGTGACATGTGTTATAGGACACCGAAACAGCACCTAACGATTGCAATGTGTTGGTGTAAGGTATAAACTAGAAGACAATAAAACAAACTGAACTTTTTACCTAAGTTAAATCAATATAATTGCTTGAAGTGACTAAATATAAATGAAAAAATGTTGAAGTTATGTAGGGAGACATGTGAAAGAAGGAAATTTTTAAGCTGAGTTTGGAACTTGCACAATTATTAGGTAAAGAAGTATTAAACGTTTTGATTTTGCATTATTAGGTTGAGATATAATATCTTAAAATTGAGATATAGTATCTTAAAATTGAGAACAAAATGAATACATTAAAAGAATTTTTAACCTTTTGTTAAAAAGAATTGAGGGTTTTTTTATGTCTTGTATTTTTCATTTTTTTAATAGAATCCAAATCCCAAAGACTGCATTAACTGTTCTATTGGAGTTGTTGGATTTTTAAGAATAATAGTACAAACAAAGTCAAGTTTGAATAGTAAATGATGTGTCAACATCTATGTGTAAATGTAAAGATGCTTGCTTACGTCTTTACGATCTTGACATTGTTTTTCATGTTCAGAAGTCCACTTTCTCTGTTCTTCCTGCAAAACAAGTGCAAAGGACATGACAGTTGATGAAATTCTATTTTCATCACTTTGTTTGTTTGTTTTGTTTTTCTATATTCAGCATGCAGCTATTCATATACATCAGGAACTTCCAAAAATATCAACGTCATTCAGACGATTAATGTCATTTCTCTCAAATTGGAAAGAAGAAAAAAAAAAAGAAAAAAGCTTTTTGCTTGCTTTTTTAATATTTTATTGGGTACATATAAGAATAATATCTGGCACAGTGAAGAAACTAAAAACTATACCTCTGGAGATTGAACCGTTCCATGTTTATCCATCTGTTCATCTGGGAAAACCTGTGTGTTAGGCCTTCTTGCATCTATATCCAACACAAACAAGTAAAACAATTTGTTTTAGTATTTTTCTCTCATTGGAATCTGATTTGGGGGGAGTGATGATTTTATTTCAAGAAGTAATTAGTCACCTCCATCGTTTTCAAGTTCCACAGAGTGATCATTATTATCCTGTTGTCTCACGCTCAAATCTTCCTCAGAACTCTGTTTTTGGAACTTTTCTTTAGCCCATGCAATTGCTTCATCAATACCAACGGCATCACATGTACCTTCTCTGTAGTCAGAGTTAATCTCAATCACGTAAGAACTCATAACTTCATCTTCATCTTGATCCAGTTCTCGTTGTTCTGGCCCTTGATCCTCCTGAATTCCTGATCTGGCCTCAGTTTCTTCTCGACTTTGTGAAGAGACAACTGATGATGGGGAGTTGTTGAGTTCGTGATCATCCACACATAACTTAACACTTCGATACGAATTGGGTTCGAGGCTAATGGTTTCAGGAGACGAAACTCTTCTCGATGAGCCAAAATAAGAGCTCTTGAAATTGTCATTGTAATGATCATTTTCCATGAAATGGTTTTCCACATGGGAAGGACGATTACAATGAAATGCTGGCATGTTTTGTTTCATTGAATTGTCCTCTTCTGGCAAGCCTGGCATCATTGCGGATGAGTTCCATCTATATGGGACATTGATTGGCCTGTTCCAACCCCAATCAATCAATCAATATTCAATTAGTAATTGGTTAAATATTACACAACTAGTTGATCCCTTTCAACATTTTGCAATTTACTGCTAGTAATTAAACAAACTCTGAATAATAACCACTAAGATCATTAAAGACTTTTCCACAACAAAACCGTATGGATTAGTAAAATCATACTATTTCAGAGTATCTGTCTCACATAAAAAATGCTAAAGTTTAAACAAGCAAGTTTTCTTTTTTCTTTTCTCTATCTTTATAAAAAAAATTGCATATATATGTATATATATATGGTATGCTTTGCACTTGCACCACTGAAAAAGCACTTTGAACAGTGAATAATGATGTTTCAGCAAAGGCAGAGTTAACTGTTTAATGGGTCGATTGCTTTGATCAGTGATATAAATTTGGACATGGTGGGTTTTCAAGATACTAATCTGTTAAAGTTAGGGTGTAGAAATTAAATTAACTAAACAAAGAATTTGAAGGTTTAGCAACTATGAATTAGAGACCTAATGGAAGTGAAGTGAGAGCCTTTCATGTCAAGAACTTAAATCTGAATCACCGAAACATATAAAAAGTACCATTAAAAGTCCCCATCCATGAACTTGGTTCATGCATGTGAAAGATGATTCTTTTCTTATACCCAAATAATTAGGTAGCAAACAGCAAATATGATAGAACAAACAAATGAAACAAAACAAAAACGATCTAATTGATTTAAGAAAAAAAATTAAGGAGATTTTTTTCAAGACAAATTTTACATTTTTTTTTTTTTTTTGGGTTAATACGCACTTATTAATGTATCCTTAGCTTATCTTTGTTGTGTTATGTTATGTAGTGAAAAATTGCCTTTTTTTCAATTTTAAAATAAATCATGTATTTTTGCCATTTTTGTTAACATGGTAACCGGCTATTTTTGCCTTTTTTTTTTCTTTTTTTTTTTTTTTCACTGCCCCTGTCTAATACAATCAAATCAAAAGCAGGGTGAAGTAAATATGACAAACAGTGGGGGTATAAATGTCAAATCAGAAAAGCAGTTAAATTAGGAAACAGTTACGTGGCCAGCTTCTTTGTACTACCTGAGCTTGGAAGTGAAGGAAGACAATGCGACGTCGTCTACAATGAGCGGCCGGAGAGGGCTGAGCTCCTCGGAGCTGAGTACAGAGGAAGAGTTGGACTTGGAATTGGACTTCGCCTTGGAGGTGGGCCTCGATCGCTCCCTGGACCTCCTTTCGTCGTCGGAACCGAAGACATCGCTGTAGAAGCCTTCGGACTTCGCCGGGATCCTAAAAGCCAACAAGCTCCGGCCACCATTGACAGCCGGATTGCAAAAATCAGGGGGGCGGAAAATTTCCTCGTAGAAGGAAGCGGTGTTTGAGAAGTCGCCGGAGAGCTTGCGCCAGAGGACACTCCGGGGAGGACCACCGAAGACGTCGGCGAAGTCTTCAGGGTCGAGAGCTTCGGAGTCGGCGGAGGCTGCGGCAGCAGCGGCGAATATGGAGCGGCGAGGAGCGTGCTCGGTGGAGCGGCGGCGAGGTAGAGTGGGAGTTGGCATTCCCATGCGCATCCGCCATGACTCGTCCATTTTGAAAAGCAGGTAATAACTTGAAAAACGAAGAAGCACAAAAGAGTGTGCTTTCATATATAGATTATTTGGTGGATTTTATTCATATTAATAAAAAAATTAAAAAAAAAAGGAGCTTTATTAAAAAGTCATTAACTTTAATTATTTTACTTATTTCTTTTATTAAAAATAAAATATCCACCTCAAAAAAAAAAGAAAAAAAAAATGATGATTGAAAGAAATGCATGATCACCGCAAGCACACGCTTGCTTACCTGGAAAGATGTTTTTGGTTAATGTTGTATGGTGGTGCCTCTCTTTGTCCCCACTTTTATATTATTCTTCCTCATTTCTTTTTATTTATTTATATATATAAATCCATTTACTTTGTTTTTCTGTTTATTTAGAGGCTGTATAATCCTTTTTCGTTTGTGATTGTAAATGGACTTGTTCCCCCTTCATTCTTTGAATCTTGATATATATAGTTGCCAATTAAAAGTAATAAATCAGTATTAATATTAATGGGAATGAGGGGCTATAGAATTAGTATTATATGACAAAGGGAGGATTTTAATTTGTGAGCCTAAAGTTCTAATTTGTTATGAGTTTTATTATTGTTATAAAGACAAATGTATTTATAAAGTAATATAATATTTGCTTTACATATGAAAAGCATAAAGATCTTGTGCCATTTTATTTATTTGTTTTTACTTGTTTGTTCTAAAGACCAAATGGAGACTCTTAAGAGTCCATTTTGCTGTGCCTAATGAAATTAAGCATATATATATATGTACATATGAATATATGAGCTTTAACTTTTCACAGAAAGTCATTATATATATGTGACATATATAAAAGTAAGCTAGCTAATATTCAGTAACTCAAAAAAACAAATGAATAAATTTAGAAAATTTTCATTTAAACCTTTTGGATTTTATCATAATTACATTTAAATTTCATATTTTTTAAAATTTTGTCGTTAACTATCCTTTAGCTTTTTTCTATATATATAAAAACAAACTGATTTATTAATGTTTATTATTTTATTTTAATAGTTAAAAGTCAAAATAATATTAAAAATATGTTTTTTTTTATAATTGACTAATATTGTGAAAATATAATTATATGAAAATATAATTATTACCCTTTAACTATTAAAATTCAGTGGGGAAAATTAATAAATGAGTGGCGAAAAATAGCAAACGAGTGGCTAGTGATATTTTTTAAAAGTGTGACAACTAAGTGTAATTAAAGCAAAATTAAGAAAGTCTAAATAAAATTTTCCACATAAATTGAAAATTAAACCGCCTAAAGGTGTTAGGGACAAAGAAGAAAAGAAAAAGAAAACCAAAAAAAAGGTGGTGGTGGGTATTTGTTCAACATCAAAGATTTGTTGTCTAGTATTTTTGTGACACTGAATTTTGTGATAAAGTTTGTTGAGCACGTAAATATAATATATATAGATATATATATATATTATGTATTCGTTAATGAATGATCGATTTTTGAAAAAGGAAACACCTCTTAGTGGAGGGGAAATGATTGAAGTGGAAGGGAAAATAGAGTGCAAAGAGGAAGTATCTTTCACGTACTAATCATAATTTTATCTCTTTCACTTTTGTTTTGCACACCTCCTAATTGTTTTTGGAATTCTAAGAACCTTTTTTCTTTTTTTCTTTTTATTTTTATTTTTTAATAAAGGCAGACAGAGGAAGCATGTGAGTTAGTGGATATATATTTATTTAATGTTTTAATTGGTTGGAATACATAGCTTGAAAGTGTTGTTAAAAAAATTTGTAAGTCAAAATTCAATTAGGGTAATATATGGTACTATTAGCTAGGAAGAAATATTAATTTATGGATGATACAAATGGATATACTAGCTTCTTCACCAAAAATTAAAATAAAAAAATAAAAAAAATAATAATAATAAAAAAAAAGCTTCTTCACTTTTATTTTTCTTTTTCTTTTCCTGATGTCTTTTAGATTTTGGGTTTGAAAAAACTGGTTGCCTCTTGGACCACCTGTTTTTCTAATCAAGCACACATAGCTAAGCTAACAAGCTATATAATAATATGGCTAAATATTTGACTATATATGCACGCCTTCTACCCCGGCCCCTACACCATGCTTCCCTCTCTACTGTATATCATTGAATTTTCTAATTGATTTGACTTTTGCCCAAATGGTAAATTAAGTAATTAATTATTGTTCTTTTGTCTTCATATTGAAAAATGATTTATACATATGTTCATGGTTAAACAAAAGAATTTAGCCCCCCACCCCAAGTATCTATTCATTCAAAAACCTCTTTAATTTCAATTATTGATCATAGTTTCCTATGCTCTAAAAAGAAAAACATAAATAGAAAAAAAAAAAAAAAATATATATATATATATATATTATAACCCTTTTAATTATATGACACGTGTACAAGTAGAGGTCATATGCATGAAGAATCTTTGTAATTACACCGGGTAGTACCAATTAATTAGCTCAATCAAACTTTTTGAGAATGCTCTGCTCCAGGACGTCATTGATGCTAATTGGTCAAGCTCAATGGAAATGCATGCATTAAACACCGACTAAATAAAGTAGGAGAACCTAGTACTATATGTATGACCTAACTGGGGTCCATTAAGCTCCCATTTCCTATTAACCCAAAAAAAAAAATAATAATAATAATAATTTATATAAATCAGCCCGACTCACATGCTCTATATAGGAATATATATATATATATATATATTTCATATATAAGCACAAAAATGCTAAAACGAGCCTTAAGTATATTTCCTCAACAAATAAAATCAAATTGGAAGATGACAAAAGTTTTTGCCAACAAGCTACATATATCTATAATGTACATGTATTTTATGTAGAATAATTTGCATATTCCAAGGAAGAATATAACAGCATAAAGACAACAAAGACATGTTGATCTGTATGACATGCCCATGAAGATTATTGCACTTGGCATATACACACACGCGTATACACATGCATACATGGTCTTGAGAAAATATCTCTAAATCGGTTTATAATTTTCTGAAGTATCTCGAAGAAACTACATATATATACACACATACAACATGTGGCTTTGGGACAGAAATTAATAAGAATGTTTCAGTGAGGAATACTATGAACAACTTATATATATATATATATTTGATAATTTTACTGGGACAGATATATTATATATTTATAATAATACTATGATGAGGACTAATGATTGTTGCTTGATATGGAATGCGGGTGGGAACAGCGAAGTAGCTGTTATTGATAAAGGTGCCAAATGGGCAGGTGAGGCAATGGATGGTTGATACCTGAACAGGGGACAGGGCATGCCGGAAACTGATTAAATTGACATCGAATATGCTTTTATATGCTAATATCTTCCCCTCTCTACTCTACTTTACAACACTGGTCATCATATTAATTTCACTCTTCCAACCAAATACAATCATCATTAATATTCAACACAGAACCATCATCATCACTGCCGTTCTTGTTTAATTTATTATTATTATCTTTTGCTCTTCTTGTTGAGTACCAACAGAACATACAAGAGAGTGATTCTGGCACTGCCAAGACAGTTCAGCCTTCAGAGCAAATCCCAGTAGTATGGAAACTTTAGAATATGCTTCATTTTATAAACAACTTGAATATAATATATGTAAAGACGTTATTTATTAATCTGAAAGAATGTCCACCCTACTCACCTCCAAAAGTTATCGTCTGCTAGCTAGCTGCTTGTAATTGTGTTGGGGTCCAAAACATGCTAACTCATAAACATATATCAACAGCTTTTTGTGCTGAGAGAAAGGGGAACATGTTTATTAGAAAACTTGTTGAAAATAGTGAAAAAAAAAATATATATATATATATATATATATATATTGGGGGGGAATTAACAAATTGATTCTTTTTATTTTATTATTTGGTGAATATGAGCTCTCCCCCGCCCCCTCCTTTGAATAATCCATTTTTATTGATTTTATTATTAAATGTGTGATGTATTATGTGGAATCGTTAAAATGGTTTTTGACTCATAGCTATGGCTAAGGAGATCTTGGAGGATGAATGAGACACATACAAACACACACACACACACACACACACACACACTCGTCAGCAAATGAACATCGTGTCCTAGCCTTGCCATAATTTATCATTTTACTTTTAGTCCTCACTTAATGAGGCTCTCTTTACCTTTCAAATCATTTAAAATTATTTTTCCATATATCTTCCAGTTCTATATCTATATATACATGCAATTATTATATTCCTCAATACCATAACTTTTCCTTTTTTTGGATCATACATAATTTCTGCCATTATAGCATATAACTAATCTAGTATAGCATATAAGTATTCCTGATTGGATTCAATATTGGTCAAAGTATATATCATATGGAAACATGAAAAGCAAACATGTTTTTAGCATGCAGGGTAGAGATACAAGATTTCCTAGCAATTGTCAAAGTTACTGGGTTTGCTCTCCCATATTTATGTTGGAAAGGAAAAAAACCCAAGTTGAAGAAGTTTCTGCACCGTGATTTTTTGAAACTTAAAAAGAAGGTCACCATTCTCATCATTGAGTTGGTGTTGTCATCTGCTTACGCATCAAGCATATTATGGCCAAATTAAGCATGGAAACTAATTATTTTCAGGCACAAAAAAATCTCAAAAAGGCGGTGGAAGAAAATATATATCTAGAAAAAGAGTTTGACTCCAAAAAATACAAAGTAAAGAGAGTTGGTGATGAATGATGCATGATTATTTCTAGAAAACAGTGTAAATCTGCAATAATTCATCATCTATATGGTTCATCATCTAGGTACACATTCATTAGAAACCAACAACATTATATACTCTTCCAAAAGTACATATATATATATATATATACCAGACAGACAATAGTATTGCAACCTTGTCCCAAGAATATTTAGGCCATATATAAATTACGACAAGTAAAGTTCAATACTAAGACGTACAATATAGATGGGCATCAAGGAGATTATTCTACTATTATTATTATTATTATTTTTTTGTGGTAATGAAATTATTGTACTATTATTGCATATATATATATATATATAAAGATAAGATTTGTAACAGCATCCTATTAAGTATAGACTATATAGTATATATATGCATGCATGGCTGCTTTTCCTTTCCTTGACATGCATGCAATTCCAAGAATCTTATACTTGGCTAAAGGACTTTGGACTCTTATCATATGACTTCTTAGTTTTCAATGAGATGAGATAACAAATTTACCTCTTTTGCCACCAACATTTCACCGCCTAGTTGTTCTTTTTCTTTGAAATTTCGTTTTCGACACCAGGTAAGAATGGGGCCGGAGGAGAACAATCTAGCTAGCTAGTTGATTTCTAAAGGGAATTTATATATATTTTGATTGTAAGGAAAACATATGACAACTATTGAATTAGTGATTAGTACTAGAATTCGAATTTAGTCAAGAAATAAGAGAATTAATGCAATTCTTAATTTAAAACGTAATAAACCTTTGGCATAAGAATCTATGTTCATGTAGCAACAAAATGGGCTGGGGTGCATTTACATGTGAATTCCCCATGTAACATTTTGAAAAGGGGTTCTTCCATTAGAGTAAATTTCCCAAGTAATTCCCCAAGAAATAAGCAAGGGATAGATATTTTCATGTGTATATATATATATATATGATATTATTCACTAATCATTTAAACATCCTCCAGATATGATTGATCAAGTTGTCAAGTTCGCTTTCTTTTTTGTGTGTGTGTGTGTGTGGGGGGGGGGGGTGGTGTGGGAGGACAGTGTGGGTGGTGGTGGGGAAGTATAAACCGAGAAAAATGAAATGTTAGAACAGACTTCAATAGTCCACAGCTATTCTGAATTAATAAGTACAGAAAAGTTAAGAACAAAGATTAGTCATCATGCAATATTATTCTTGATTAAACAAAGATTATTGAATAACAAATAATGGAATGCATTTGAAAGTGGGCAGCTAGGTACGTAGGTCGGCCACGACGCAGACATGTTATATGGTTCCATATGGTTTCTTTCAACATTTAACAAAGAAGGAAAAATACACTCCCTTTTTTTCTAAACTCTTCCTCCAAAAATATGCAAAAAAATAAGTGTTAAAGCCCCACCATTAATTTTCCACCTACCGTTGCCGTTATTTTCTTTCTCAATTATTCCAGATTGTGCATGTTTGGTTTGGTCCCTTTTCATAAACAAACAAAGCAAAGTCCCTTTTTTCATGGTCGACAAAGGCATGGTCCATTTTCACTGGTGTTTGAGGGAGATGTATAGAATCGAACAGCCACTGAAAGCCCTTACCTTCGTATTTGACGAAGGTTGTATAGCCAGTAATGCCTCTGAAATCTCATGCCATGTACCTCACTTAAGCCACTCGTAGCGATCCGCTTGAAAATATGACCACTTTTCGTTGGTCTGAGAAAACTCCAGAGTTTCTCTATCAACTTCCAACAAATAGTTGTGGGAAATTTAGTACCCAAAAGCTAGGCAACCTGCATATTATTTCCGCTGTAAAGATTGAAAGTTGTAGCTGCATTAATGATGGAGAGCATATGGTAAAGTTTTCACATGGCATTGCAAGTTTAGAGGGGACATTCCTACAACAAATGAAAGGGTAGTCTGCTTTTGGCATCAGCAAAACCTGTTAGATTGTAACCAAAATAACATGCTTCCTTCTGTTGCTAAAACCAGACAATAAGACTCCATTAATATACCCTGTCAAACCACCAGATTCCAATCCTTCCACTACAAATGATACATAGAAATAATCTCTTAAGCAACTCTGTTAAATTTGTAATTAGTGTAAGCTTAGCAATATAGTTTAGATGATAACTAAAACTATATGATAACTAAAACTATATATGGACAAACTATAGTGTCATGCCTTTTCTTTTACCAGGCATCTTGTGTATCTAAGCAAGTATGATTGTATTTGAATATAGAAGCACGATAACCCACTATTTTTATAAATTTTCACGAGAGATCGAACATTATATATCCTTTAATGTTACAACACTTTCTCAAGGCAGCCTGTTAAAGCTTTAATCTTTCTTTTACAAAAAAGTAGGTACAAATACTCAAGGTTTAGAACAGTACAGGTGTACAGGTTGCTAAACCATGTCAATTGAACACCATTTTGTACACCATGTTGGCTACGCATCATCTAACCAATTTGCAAGCTGCAATACTTTTATCAGGGAGAAATAACAAATTCCTTTTCCATTATTTTGGTTTGTAATTCAGTTAATCTAATTTAAACTCTTGAAACCAAAAATGCAGAATTTGCATATCAGCAATCTCCTGTTTTTCTCTGAGCTATGCTGGCAATGACCAAGCCTAAGCACACAATCTCCCCTATATAATAACTAGAACCCCCGAAGGAATGCAGCTTCACAAGCTAGTTATAACCAGATAAGCAGCTTTTAAACATAATCACCCAAAAAGCTGTTATCAACCAGGTATTTTCTATTCCATTTCGAGCTCTATAAGGACGTACATCATCATTGCTGATGTCTCACAGAAAAAGGTTTCTGAAAAAAAGAAATTTCAAAATGAGTATGAAGCATGAATGCCATTTTCTGTTTTCGTCTTGTGAAATAAACATAGTCAACTCGACATATAAACCACAACTAAATACAAAGGAAAACCCAAACGAGCATGAATATATTAGAAGTGAAGGAAAAAAGACAAGAAAATTCACAGTGAACTAATGGACAAAGAATGTTTAGAGATCATAAGAGTAGGAAATGAACTCTACTGCACAAGATGAGAAAAGGAAAAAAATAAATGACTAAACTAAATGCAGCAGGATTCTCCATATAATGCAGAAAACTAAGATAGAAAATCAGTGGTAGAAATAATAATCTCTTACCACGATGAAGCCCTTGAAAACAGAGTTTGAATAGCACAGATGATTGAGGGAAAAACTGATGTCTCATCCTTAGATTATAATTCCCTGTTGGCCTTGCGTATGCTCATGCTGCTGGGGGAGATAAACATCCACGCTCTACAAACCTTAACATAAGGCTATCAGCCTCCTTTGAGTTTCCTTCTGACATCAGTCTTTTACTCACCTTCTCACATAACTTTAAATCAGGAATCAAATTTCGACTGAACATTCTACTAGCCACTCTATAAGCTGACAGAGGAAACCCTTTGCTCAAATAACTATCCATAAGAACATGACATGTATTAGCATCAATTCTTGAAGCTGTTCTTAATACCTTACCCAAAAGTTTTTCAGCCTCCTCAAGATTTCCAATATTGCAAAGCTTCTCAACAACTTGATTATATGCTGTTCGGCACATTTGCCTTGAAAGCATTCTTTCTAATAATTTCAACAAATCATCCACCCGACCCATCAGACAATACCAATGGATAACCGTCCTGTATGTCACAGGAGAGGGATCCAAACCCTTCCCCAGCATCTTCTTAGTAAGTTCAGTTGCCTCTTCTATTCTACCTTTTCTTCCCAATGCATTGATGACTGTTGTATATGTGACTGTGTCAGGATGTTTGTTGATAAGATACATGTCATCAAGCAATGACAAAGCGGCCTCTAAGTCATCCTTTTGACAATATCCATGAATAAGAGTGGTAAAATTGACAACATTAACAGCACACCCTTTGTTCAGACACCACTCAAGAAACCTTTTAGCCTCATCCATTTTCTCCTCTCGGCAAAGAGACTGAATAAATAAGTTTATGTCAACTGGGGTTGGAGAAAACCCCTTTTGAACCATCTCTTTGACCAGCTCACAGGCCTCGACCAACTTACCCTCCCTACGCAATCCATGCATCACAGCACTATAAGTTATGGCATTTGGAGTCCACCACTCTTCCTCACTCATATCCATCATCTTTCTTGCCTCCATAGCGTTCCCACTCTTGCAAAGCCCATTTAATAAGGCTGTATACGATATAGTATTTGGCTTACACCCATGCTTGCGCATCTGGTGAAGCATCTTTTTAGCCTGATCCACCTGCCCGAGCCGACAAAACCCATCAAGAACAGTAGTGTAGGTTACAACATCTGGAATGCAACCCTTTGAGAACATCTCACTCACAATTTCTTTTGCCATGTCTATCTTACCCTCCTTACAGAATGAGTGAACTATTGCACTATAACCAACCTTATCAATACGAAATCCCCTCTCTTCAGCTTCCCTTAATAATTCAAGCGCATCATTTCCATGTTCATGCTTGGAAAGCATATGGATAAGATTATTATAAGTAACCTGATCAGGTAATAATCCTCCATCCTTCATCTTCCCCATTAATTCCCTGACTTCTTTCATCCTTTTTTGCTTACAAAGAAAACCCATTACAGTATAGTAGCTAACTTTATCTGGGGAGCAACCCTTAGGTGGCATTTCAGCAATCAGCTCCATGGCATCTTCAAACCTATGCACTTGACAATACCCTTTTATCAGGCAGTTATAAGTGACAACATTTGGTCCGATGCCAACAATTTGCATGCGTTCCAAGAACCTCAATGCTTTTTCCAATTTATTCCCCATCACCAAAACATGAACCGCAGTGTTACATATGGACAGATTGGGTTCAACCCCTGCCTTTTGCATCAAGGTTAAAACCCGCATTGCATTCCTTAACTTGCCTGCTCGGCTATATGACACCATCAGATAACCAAATGCTTCAGGTGAGCGCCAAATTCCTCTACGGGCCATGAGCCGCAGAACCCTCTTAGCACCCTGACATAACTTAGTCTTACTGAGGACCTCAAGCATAGTATAGTACACAATAGGGTCGTGTCGATATCGCCATTGCCGATCAGCCCAATAAAAAAATTTCAAAGCAACTCGTTCATCAGCCTGAGACTGCAAAACAGCAGAGACCTGCCTGGGCTTGAGGCTTCTTAACAAGTGTCTTAATTCCCCTTCCAGCTTTGGGTTCCAACTCGACCTAAGTTCAATTAACCTACAAATTTCTCTCACCAGAGGGTGTCTAAAGTCCTCCTCATCTCCGTCAAATGTCCTAACATCTTTTTGTTCACTATTCCTATTAAACGAACTCAACACTAAAAAATCATCATTATCACTACCATCCTCTCCTTCTTCATCATCACTGTTATCAGAGTCCTCAACCTCATCAAAATTGTCAAAATTGGACCCTGGATTATATCCAGAGTCACCCTCAGGACATCCAAAGAAACTCCTATTCCCAGAATCCCCAGGACCCGTTTTCCTAAATCTATCATACCCATCATTGGCATTATGAACTCCATATTCTTTTACAGAATGAACTTCGAGTTCATTGCTACAACGAGAACCATGGCCACTTCTCGTACTAAATGATGAGAAAACCGCAACAACTCGATCAAATGTTAATGGACATGCAAAAAAATAGCCTATGGGTTTAGAAAAGGTCAGCCCTTTTCCATCGTAATCAATCTTAACGCCTTGAACACGCGCACCAAACCGAAAGAAACCATTCTTCTTGATAGGTCTGACTTGGGTTATACCAATTCTAATATAACTAAAACCAAACAGCATTTCAGGTTTAGCGGGAGAAAAGAAAAAAAAAATTGCAAGCTTAAACTATCTTAAATAGTTAAACTTAACAGGCAAGTTCAAATAGAAAGCATTAGAGAGAAAGCCAAAAACCACCCTCTGAAAGCCTTTACTCGCTTCTCTCTCTCTCTCTCTCTCTCTCTCTCCCCTTTTGATTTGTTGGTTGCTTTATTCCTCAATCTCTATTTGGAAGCCTCACTGCAAACCAGTAACAATTGGCAAAAAGTTAAAAAGCTTGGATTTTTAAATAAGCAAGACAGGCATAAAAATAAAGGAGATAAAGCAGAGAGGGCGTTGATGGGGTGGTGATTCCAGAGGCTGTAACACTGCGAATTGGCAATGGCATCTTCTCTCTCTCTCTCTATCCCCGATGCAGTAGCGATGGAGGCTGTTCTAGGTGGTGGAGGTATATGGGCTTTTGTTTTTCATTATTTCCAATGTGCCCAAGTTCGAATTTGGACTCGATGGAGGCGAGTGAATAAGGATTCGGAATCATTGGGCTCTCCCACGACGGACACACTTCCTTGGTTTTGGGTTAAAAAGCGTGCGCCTTTGAATTGTTACTTAACTAATAATAATAATAACAAAAAATAAATAAATAAAAGAAAAGAAAATATTTTTTTTTTGGCACTCTTTTTAGAGCAGTTTTTAGAAGAATACTCGAATAGAGAGCTCTAATTTAGAAAACTTCCAAAGTATCTGCTATGCTATTGTAAGAGACAATATAATACATGAACAAAAAATAAGTTTTTATTTTTTATAATTGAAGATGAAAAATTCAAACTTAAAACTTTGATTGAGAAAATAGTAATTTTGCTACTATTTATTTTAAGTAAAGCAAACATCATTTTTCTAGTGCAATTTCACACTTTATTATCATTACGAATCTGCCCCATTAGGTATGAATTTACCATTTCTGTGCATTTTGTTTTTTTACATATAGGTTTTGATGCTAGGCATTTCACTTATTCTCAATTCAATGCTTCATTTTTCTAAAGGTTTTGGTTAAAAGTAAAAAAGTTGTATGAATCTACCTTTTCTTTTCTTTTTGTGCTTAGAGTATGAATCTACCTTCACAAAAGAGAATTTTCACTTTAACTTTTTATACTTTAGTGTTAAAGTCTAGCATAGAAAATTCTTTTAACGTGCCCCAACTTCAATACTCCACATAAATAGAACCTTATGGTAGGCTTCCAATCAAAATCATTTTGTATACCTCTTTGGCATACAAATCAAAATCAAAATCATTATGTATACCGTTTTTTGTTTGACACTTTTTTGTTTTTTTTAATCTTTTATTTTGGTAAATTCTGTTGGAGGTTGCTCAGTACATGCTAAACTATCATTTGAAATAATAATATTATATATGTTAAAAATTTAATAAATTATTTATCAAATGATATATATTAAAATATTTTTTTATTAATATATTTACATAATTTAAATATGTACAAATAAATTTTTAAATAAATAAATAAATTTAAAAAAATAAAATAATTAAATATTAATATATTAATATATTATCATTATTTGTCCAATAAATTTAGTGCTTAAGTAGATAAGAGTATCGTTATTATTTTTGAAATTTTCGATGGTTCTGTCCGTTTCCAAAGATTAATTACAAGCAAAGCTGGATTTGATCATCATGTTCCATGCAATTTTTTTTTTTTTTTTTTTTTGGTAAAACTTATTCCATGCCTTCTGTCATTGAAAGAAAAAGGCTTCCATTTTAATTTTGAATAATGACCAAATTGTATTCAATTTGGATATTAGTCCAAAGACTATCTCTTTTAGACCGTAACAGAGGAGGACTACCAACATGACATGTTTTGCTATTAGCCAAAATAAATAAATAAATAAATAAAACAAAGATAATAAAACGAATTTATCGTTAAAAAAATAAAAATAAAATATTAATAATGATAATTAATAAATACCACCGATTTAAAATTTAAAAGGCGTGAATCTCGGTTTCAATCAGTGAGTTTGTCGCCACTGGCCGCCAAACAGCACCTGATTCGGCCTCCGCAGGAAAATAAAAATAAGTATAATAATAATAATAATAAAAATAAAATAATATTATAGCAGTTAGATATTGCCACGTAGAAGACCGTACAACGACCAAAACCGTGAGATTTCGCGGGTGGTCTCAAAATATATAAAGACCCCTCAGATGCAAATGTTTCCTTTTGTATCTCTCTCTCTCTCTCTCTCGCTCGCTCTGTGTCTATTTATTCCCAGATTCTCTCTGCGTACATACAGAGAGCACGGGAATCCAATGGCGGCCCAAAATCTCGCCGATAACGGAGACTTTCACGCCCCTTCGCCGATTGCCGCCGATGGTGATGCCAGATCGGCGCTCATATTCCTTGGCACCGGTTGTTCAAGCGCCATTCCCAACGCCATGTGCCTGATCCAGCCCTCCCATCCTCCCTGCTCCGTCTGCTCTCAGGCATTGTCCATCCCGCCCGAACAAAACCCTAACTATCGGTAAATGTCGCTCACTTGCATCACAGTTTCGGTCTCGAGTTATTTAACTTGTTCGGTTGGTGTGTGCCCCTTTTCTTTTTGTTTTTCATTTCTTTTTTTTTTTTTAAATGGAATAATTCTGATAGTAGATCTTCCATTGTGTTTGGTTGCTGAGATTGTTTTAAAAATGTTGATTTTACCTGGGGATATGATGCCTAAACGATCAATTTTGTTTTACAGGTGCAATACGTCGCTTTTGATTGATTATTGCCGAAGCGATGGTAACCACAGCTATGTGCTGATTGACGTCGGGAAAACGTTCAGAGAGCAAGTGCTTCGATGGTTTACTCGCTATAACATACCTCAAGTGGATTCCGTGAGTCTTCTTTATGAGGCCTCTCTGCCTCGAGCATTTACGACCAGTTAAAATTTTTAGAGCTGTGCTTCTTTCCAAAATCGATTTGTTGGTGAATTTTTTGCAATAATGCGGCTTTTTTTTTCGATGTTTGTGATCAAACTGATATTTAGCTCCTAGCCAAAGTTAAAAATGATTAAAAAGTGGGGGGGAGGGGAGGAACAAAAGTATTATTTGGGCGTCTTACGTCTATGCAAGAATACGCTTGCTCACCCAACTTTTTCCTAATCTTTACGGTCAACTGTTGATTTAATTGCAATGGGATAAACTCCCATTTGGCTATATATGCTTCTTTTTGTCCCTGAATATGAATAGTTGAGAGAGGATAGGATAACAGGTCGAGATTGGCAAGTGGTAGTTTTGTTTTATTTTCTCATTTTAAAAGAAATTTAATTGCTTGTTATTGTGGTTTAACTTTTGCTTTCCTTGCTTGTTATTGTGGTTTAGCTTTTGATTTCCTTGCTTGTTTATGAAAGTATATGAACTAATTTTTATATAAAATGCAGATTGTTTTGACTCATGAACACGCTGATGCAGTTCTTGGTCTAGATGATATACGTGCTGTTCAACCATATAGTGCTACAAATAGTATTGATCCCACTCCTATCTATGTAACCGAGTATGCTATGCAGAGGTACTTAATTTTGGATGAATGTGTATATGTTCATTTCACATGTCATTCGTTCACATGTCCTGATAAATCTAATAAGCATGAAAGATGTAACTGTATGATGCTTTGGTGTGCGGGAAGTAAATGATGATTAACTAAAAGGTGATTTTAGGAACAGTAAAGGTCTGTGTTGGGGAAACTGAGACTCTTTCCACCCTACTGCAAGGCCTCTGTCGTTTCTTTTTGTGCCCAACCATTCCTTTGTGGATCTCAAGAAGGAAATTGGATATATAGTTATCTTCAAGAGGATGTAAAATATATATATATATATATATATATATATATATTGTTTAAAAAAAAAAAAATGAAAGAAAGAAAGAACCTTCTGGACCTATGTTAATCAGAAAAAATATATCTCTTTCAGTTTTCATGTGTAAGTTCCTTTGTGCTCTTAGATTTAGGTCCCTTTTTTTTTTGGTAATTTAATATACATGTCCATGAAGCATCAAAGTAATGACCAAATAGTTCTTCCATAGGAACTCCCCTGACCTTGAGGGACCATGGTGATTTTTAAACAGAAGCATTTGCTGATGGTGAGCATTTCATGAGAAATAAAGGTGACCTCTATATTGGAGCTGTAAAACATAAAAGTGGAAGTATCCTTAAATATGAAGAGGCATTGATGCCCTTCCTTTCAGTAGACCAATGGAAATAAGCACCATTGGGAGGAAAAGGGCAGTCTCTTGACATGAGAGATGTGATTTGTAATATGCTTACTTTAAGGTTGGATCCTAAGATTGAACCTTGACTAAAAGCCTTGTGGCTGAAGTTGAGATACTACCTTGCAGTTAATGTTCCAAGATTAGCATTTGGAGGAATGGACTTATATATCATCTTTAGGTAGGTCTTAAGACTGAAGCTTCTGACTAAGACATCACTGTAGTGTGAACTAGTCTCGAGGTCAAATACTTGATCAATAGCTTTGTGGATATCAACCTTGGAAAAGTGCTATTCATGTATAAAGACCATTAAATATAGGCCTACAGATCCATTGCCAGATAGCCAGGCATTGACTACGATGTTAGGGCCTTCCTTGAGGTTCATTAGATTTTTGCCTTGGGTTCGCACTTTATGAGATACATGAAAAAACACTGAGGTTGGTTTTTCTAAAGTTGTTTCAGTTAGAGCTTTCGCTAGTGGAGCTACTCTTGTTAGCTTTTATAGAAGTTCAACATTTGAGTTTGACCTGGTTGACATTAAAAGCTACTAAAATATTAAAAAGCACCTTTCCAATGTAGTCAAAAGAAATACAGAAAAGAAAAACAATTAGCAAAGGCTTCTTCCTTTCAGAAAACTTTTTGTTCCATTCAGAAGCTATACCAAACGTAGGCTTGAATTGCCAGGTTGCTATGTCATCTAAGCTATATACTATTTCTTGAACCTCTGGTTTCTTAGTTGACTGCCTAAAGAGAATTGTATTTTACACAGTGATATGGATCACGTGCACTTAAGAGACATACGTCTAAAGTGTGAATTTGAGTCCTTCAGTTTTCTTTAACCATTATCTAATGTTTGTGGTCATTGTTCCTCAAACAGCTTAGCAGTTAAATTTCCTTACCTGGTCCAGAAAAAAATGAAAGAGGGCCAAGAAGTGAGACGAGTAGCACAGCTTGACTGGAGGATAATTGAGGAAAGTTACGAGAAACCATTTGTTGCATCAGGCATAAAATTTGTTCCTTTGCCAGTAAACTCTCCAATCTTTCTTAATTATGATATGCTTATGTACAATTCCTCATGTATCTTTTATTTTATTAATTCTTGTTTTCTGACTGTAAGGTTATGCATGGAGAAGATTATATCTGTTTGGGTTTTCTCTTTGGTGAAAAAAGTAGAGTGGCTTATATATCCGATGTTTCACGCTTTATTCCTAGCACAGAGAATGGCAAGTCTTACTAGCTCCTTGTGCTTGTGAGCATACATGAATATTTGTTAGTATTTATTTATTTTTATTATTATTATTATCTTGATATTTCTAATGAATACTATGTCAAATAGTACTGAACAAGGTCTACCATATGTGACATTACAGTTGTTTGTTAATGGACTTCGGTTTTTGCAGTCATTTCAAAAGGGGGAGATGGACAATTGGATCTTCTTATCTTGGATACGCTTTATAAGGTCAGCAGTGGAATTCTTTTATCTATATATATGTAATTGTACAAGTCCATCTACTGCCAGTTAGGACATCATACAATAAGTCATTGCATTGAGATTGTAAAATATTATTGTTGAATTTGTTAGCTAGAATTGTGATTTTTAATACCAAGGTTACTGCATTAGCTGGTATTATGATTTCTAATACCAAGGTGACTGCCATGTTTTCAGTTACTGTTCAAAATTTGCTTGGCATGTGTATGTTTTGTTTAATTTTCCAAACTATTGTCATAATTTTGTGCTTTGCTTTTATCTCATTTCAGAATGGATCCCATAATACTCACTTCTGCCTACCACAGGTTAGTTTCAAAATCTAAAAGTTATTTTAATCCACTCAATGGTCAAATACTGGTCATGTCACATCCATTGTATTTTTCAGACTCTTGATGCTGTGAAGAGGATATGTCCAAAACAAGCTTTGCTAATTGGTATGACTCATGAATTTGATCACCACAAGGACAATAAGTATCTTATGGAATGGTCTAGAAGGTACAAATGATTGAACCCCTCTTAAAAGTTTTGATTTTCCAACTGCTTCAGATGCACTTAAATGATAATTTACTTAATTTGGCTGTTGACTTGATGATTGATAATTGTTCATTTACTTACTCCTTTATGATCCTAGTTAATCGTTGTAAACTTAAGGACCAAATGAACCGGAGATAGTAGTTTTGTTTGCACTATCTACCATAAGTGGGAAAATAGTATAAGATAAGAAACTCATGTCAACTTTCTCATTGTTTGATAGGGAAGGAATACCTGTGCAGCTTGCTCATGATGGTTTGAGAATTCCTATACACCTATGATAAGGTGAGGATGTGTCTTTAGAACTTAAAACTGTCGTTTTGCAATTAGAATTATACATTCAGTATGCAGCACACTACAATCCATCTCCATGGAAATATTTTTGTGGCCTCCCTTTCTGCCTAAGCCAACACATAAGCGAATTGGTTACAAATCACTGTAATCAACGTTTAAATGAACTGGAAAGACAGATTATTTGATTGGTTCTTATCTGGATGATACTACTGTATATGTTGTTATATTTTCAAATATTATCAAGGTTGTGCAGATGATAAAGATCATAATGTTAATGAAAAATTCTCTGGTTTTGTTGCATGCAGGTAATATGTAGTTACGGCTGATACACACTATATTGGGTTTCCACCCCTCGTTGACGGGTGGAAACAAACACATTTGTAGTCTGAGTCACGGGTTATTTTCCGTGTGAATGGTTTAAGTAATGAAGAGTTAGAATTATGAACAGGGATTAGGTGCCATTAGTTACCAAAATAACATGCCATGAGGCAGATCGAATTTGTATTGCTATTCTCACAAAACATTGCTAGTGCGAGCCTCTGTAATATTTTTAAAGCTGATCAATCAATGCAATGATATTTTGAAAACTGGAGACTTTTAGAATTTTTTTGTTATGTGATAATGGTAAGTTAGCATATTGTTACTTTAAGCCTGACATTCTGTACGCATCCACCAATTGCCTATAGACCAAATGCTTGTAGAGATGAAACTTCAAATAAATATAGAAAAGGAAAATCGATGGTGGATTTGAAGGGTGGAAGAATTAGGTGGACATCAACATATTAATGCTAATATTTATGGAACTTGTTACTCATATAAGTTTGTTTTATTGGAAGTGCTATAAGTTCTGTCAGAAAAACCATCACTTTTTTTTTTTTTTTTTTTTTTGGGGGGGGGGGGGGGGGTGAACGAGAATAACTGCCAATTATATGTAAAATGAACTTAGTAACAAGCTGAAAATTAGGCAAATATGCAGAAAAGTACTTCCTTAACCCACTGAATTCTTTCCATTCGCTTTTCATTAGCAGTGGGAATCAGAAGCGTTTTCAAAATTTGGCAATTTTGACATCAGCCATTACGTTGTAAGTGCTTATATATGTTTTTTCATGTTGGGTTCCGGATGAGAATTACAGTAGTGATTCTTATTTCTCATTTTTCGAATATATTTGTTTCCTTTTGATTTATATATGACTCGAATCTATCATGAATGATATCTATCTATATATATAATGCAAATTAGGTTGTAGAATACCAGTCAAGTGTATTTCTTCATATGAAAGATGACTTCATTGCCTACGTGTTCCTCTCTCTCACCTATTTCTCAGCAGAAATAAAATTCTTCCGCAATGTCTGCAGAACAAAAATAAATAAATAAATAAATGGCAGTGTTTTCCTATCTTGCGTAATAATTGGGCTCAAAACTTTGTCTCTTACCATTCAGATTTGGAAAATTAGGAAAATGCTGCTGATGAAGAAAGCTTAACACATGCACAGCCCCGTCAAACTTCTTTAGGAGACCTGCTGATTGGTCTTTTTTCCCTTTTTTTTTTTTTAATTTTTTATGGATGTTGTTTTCTGTTGAATATGTCCAATATAATATAATTCCAAATCATCATCAGCATCTAGAAAATTAGTAGTCAAAACGCACATTACTGTTTGTTTCAAAGTCTTTGAGTATTTTCTTTTTGTTAATTTAGTCTAGCTCCAATATAAATCTATATAAAATACATATATTTCTGAAGGTCAAGAAGAAGCCAAAGAAGAACGGCCAAGTCTACATGACTTGGTGCAACTTCTCTACTTTCAGTTTCAAGTTTCTCCCAACCACCCCAGAAAAAATATTTTCTTTTCTTTCTTAAAGGGAACTTTCTAGTTCTGGTCGCATATGATTCAGCTACCTTTTGTTTTTCACTCTTCTCATCTCCTTAAAACTCGTTACTTTTAGAGAAAATAGAAAAAAAATAAATATTGAGAGAAGGAGCAAAGAAAATTACGAGGAACAGAATTAGAAAGAAAAGAAAAAGGAAAACAAGTGGGGAAGATATCATATATGGCTTGCTTTATGCCTTTCAACAATAGAAATTTGGATGTAAGCTTTTTTGCCTTCAGGCCAACAGTAGTACTTGTTGATGATCTTCTTGATGCGCTCAAACATTTGTCTCTTTGCACTGAGACTCTTGGTTGTGTTCAGAGTTCTTTGATTCAGAGCATCCATGGAAATATGGTAACATCATCAATTCCTTCTTTTTTTTTTTTTTAATTATTATTATTATTATTATTTTTTATTTAATGTTATCATCATCATTATTATTATTATTATGAATTTGACAACTTATTCAAGTTTAACAGTGCCAGGTACTGTTCATTTCTCTCTATTATTTTTGTTCCTCTTCGTTCTTAATTTTCCTTTCCCCTTCTATAACTTCACTATATATTGTTTTAAAACTTGAAAAAGGTGTCTGCTACATATTCTGCAAATTAGATGAGTGCTTATGTGGTAAACAAAATTAATTTAGAAAGGTAAATTGACCTTCCTATTATTCTTTTCGTGAAGAATCTAACTCTGCTACATCATATAAAAACTTTATTTGATCCATAGGGTATTATTACGATATGATCATTCATTGGTTATTATTTATTTTATTTTATTTTTTTTAATGAAGTTTACTTTCTTCAAAAGTAAAAGCAAAATCTTCATTACCTCGAAAGATCTTTATGCAGTTTAAATATCTGTAATACTTTGGCCATGTATATGTATTCCTGTCCTGTATTTGCATAATATTTCTATTATATTATATACAAATTTTGAGTATGGCATTGTATTATGGCCTTGTGCAGTCTAACTAATTAAGATAATAACTGGATTATTAATTATTACTACTTCAGATCATATGGTATGGAGCATGGCTCAAGAAATCTTCTGAGGACAAGGAGTCATTAACCGTAACCCTTGTAAGTTTTCTTATAATTATTACTGTTGCTTTTATTATTTCATTTTTCTTATGTTCTTTTACTTGTAAATTATTCGCAAATGTGATTTGCATAATTTATTTATGATACATTTTAAGGAGCATAGTGAACCACAGTAATTAAGACTGACGAATTATAGACAAAAATTCGAATAATTTATCATTTACAATAAGATCTTTCTATAATGGAGAAAATACCACTGTGTCAAACGATAGCCCATTTATATATTTATATGAGCAAGAAAGCTCTGACACAATATATTTAGACTTAGAAAGGTTACCTCTAAGTATGGATGTTTTATTAGAACAGATAGTTTTAAGTTTTAGCATAAAGTATATCATTATCTAAACAGAAGCATTTGGTGGGTTGGCCAGATTAATCTTTGAGTAACATATGTTAATGAGGCAGCATAAAATTATCAAGCTTGATGAGATCTTTTACCCCAAGATTCTCACAATTAATCAACCCCTCAAATTGTTTTCCAGATCTCAATGTTAAAAAATATATCAAGCATGGCAATCTTAGTAGAACATACCTTCTTTGATGCATATGCTGGAGAATCAAGGGATGGCTCCTCTGCTGCAAAATTCTACAGAGGTGACACAATCTCCATAAGCTTAGCAGTCCCTTCCTCAGGCGACTTTGATGATCTCTCCTATGCCTGCTTAGCGCTGTTCAAATCCCATTTCCTGAAGATGGATGGCGTATCTGCCGGAGTTTGCTTGAAATGCAAAACCACCAAGCCAACAATAGCTTGCTTTTACGTGTGGAAATCTCTCCATTCTTGTTACTCATGGATTCTGAGCAGAGACCTAAGGAAGTCAACGCTTCCCTATCTTGAACGCTTTGGTCTTGATATTAAGTATGACATTTTTCGGGTAGTGTATGTTAGTGGTGACAATGCACTAAATCTTCAATTCTTCTCTCCTCATCAAATGTTTGAACAAGAAGGAGACAGCAAAGAACCAAGGCGGATCATGCAAAACTGAAAAAGGAAAAAAATGGAAAGCTGCTCGGAATGTAGGCACACACACACACACACACACATATATATATATATATATAATTTTTTTTTTTATGGCCTTGTAAATATGATCATATGAAATGATTTGATTAGTTCTACCAACAAGATGAAGACATTCATGGACCATTTTGATTAAGCTAATCAGGTTGATTCGATTAATTTTGTGGAGATGTCGTTACATGATGAATTTATGGCACCAATTTTCACATGAGAAGACTAGCTCCACATGAAAATATATATGTATGTATGTATGTATGTATGTATGTATATGCATATGTACGTATGTATATAGTATGCTTATAAATATGACAAGTAATTAGGATATTTCAGGAGAGGGAATAGACACAAGAGAAAACCCTCTTCCTTCGTAACTCGAGGCTTTGTGAAAATTGTAAGCCAGGACCCAAATATATAATATGCATTTTACCCCTAAAAGAGACTCCAAGCATCACCAACACCAAATTACTTCCTTATCATTTTAGCTGACCCTACTTGTATTTGCCTGAGGAAGTATGATCAAAGTGGCAAACTTTTGAAGGATACCATTAAAAATTGTTGGGTGCCCATACATATTATGTACTTTCAAAAGGTTGTAAAAACCATCATTGTCTTCCAAGTTCAACAAAGCTTATCCCTTGTGTTCGAAAAAAGAGAATTTCAAAATGGATCCAAAAAAAATAAAATAAAATAAAATGAAAAGGAATTTCACATAAACAAATATGTTTCAACTTTGAAAGATTGGAGGCAAAGTGGCAAAACTAAGGGACCCATATTAACAAAGCTACAACATGATTATATATTCAAACCCCATGTTGTTGAATAAGTCATTACAAACATAGTATTCTTATGCCAAAAAAGGTGTTGCTTTTCATTCTCTATTTACTTTGTTATATATTTACCCAAAAAAAAAAATATATTTACTTTGTTATATTCTTTTTCCTTATCATAATATCTTGTACAAAGAAATCTGACCAGAATAAATATTTATATTATAAATATGTATATATACATTTATATACATGTTACGAGGGGAAACTTAAAAAAAAAAAAAAAAAAAAAAAAAAAACAAACTGAAGGACACAATTAATTTTATTCAATTGTTTCGGAAAATTATTGTGCATTGCAATATAGAGATCACAATTACCAATTTTCAAAAACTATGATTGATTTGAAGAAGAAAAAAAATATATTCTACTGACTTCTCATGTCGATTGTTAGTATTACAGGAAACAAGATCTCCTAGGTTCAAAACGTATATGAATACCTTTTTAAAATGAAAAGGAAAATATAAAAAGTAGATCCACTTTCCTTGAGTAATAGTCAAGATTCAACTCGAACCTAAAGTCACAATTTTTAGGTATATGTTTAAAATCGAAATCTTCACAATCAAATGACATGGAAAAATCAGTGTGAGAAATGGCAAAAATAGCATGAAAAAAAATATATAAATAAATAAAAGACACGTACAATTTAAAAATAATAATAATAATAATAATAATCAGAAAAAAGTATAATATTATTTATCATTTGATCATTAATTAAATCTATATATTAAATAATAATTTAAATAATTATTATTAAAAAATTGATATTTTAATCTAAAAAATAATAAAACAAATATTTCAATTACAATCGACTATAAAAAAATATGATGATAAATGGTGATAAATAATGAAATTAAAAAAAAAAATTAATCAATGCGGTATTTTATCTAGAAAGAGAAGAAGGCAATAACTAACGATAGTGTAGCTTAAAGGGGAATTGTGATTTGACTCCTACAAGCTCCACTATTGACTTAAACGGTCCCATGCCAAGAGTTTTTTTTTTTCCTAAAAAAAAAAAAAAAGGAAATAAGAGAAAACAAGTTAATAAGAAAAAAAGTTAATGTCAAATCTGCTTTTAATTAATCGGTGGAACTTAGTTAGACCAGTACAGGTTTTAAATGCATAGATTTGACAAGTAGATGTTTAACCAATCCACTAAATACGCCAATTTGACCACCCTTTGCTTTCCCTTTTAGTCTTTTTTTGTAATATTCTTTTTGTTCAATCTCAATCAAGAAAAGTAATTTTATTTTATTTTTCACTGTTTCAAGAGATATATGAATAATCATCAATTTTAATTTAAAAGAAATACTATATATTCAGTCATTCTTGTTAATTTAGAACTCCTTCAACAAACTACAACATCGACTCTCGACTCAGCTCAATGTTTTTACCTATATATATATATATATATATATATATTCACCTCAACAAACATATATATAGGTGTTGATTCTAAAATGCATAACAATTCTCTTAATTCTCTCTTTTCTAACATATTTTCTTGCAAAAGTGCATTATCCCACACAATCAAACAACTTTCAAAAATATAGAAAGCTATCGCATTCATGGAATTCATTGATAAAAAGAACAATAAAGTTGAAGAAGATGAAGAAGACGGTGGCCGTTTTCCTCCTACCATATGGAGAATGTGGTCAAAGATGTAGGCTAGTTATCAATTTCAATATACAAAATAAGACAAAAGGGTGAAGCTGAAGCACACCTATATTTCAATATCCAAACATACACCAACCGACGCTGGGCCAGTGACAAGGGAAACACAGCATGTGAAAGAGTAGGGTTTCTAATTAATCCACAATCCAAACACTCCCCCACTTTTTTTTATTTTATTTTTTATTTTTAGGTTTTTTTCAACATTTTGTATAAAGAATTCATGCTTTTGGACACATACCTTTAGCTCAAATTCTTTTCAGTATGATTAATTATAGTAGGGTCTGAAAAAAAAAAGAAAATTAATAATGAAAAAACCATTGGACCACGTGAAAATAATTGAAAAAAGAAAAATTAGGGGAAACCTTTTTGCTTTTGCTTAGGGCCGTGAGCAATTAAGATTTTTTTTTCTGATAAACAATTTAAGTTAATTCAATGGATAACTTGGTTTATGTTTTGTTAATGAACGATGAGAAAGTATGGTGGCAAGAGGGACAAAACACTGTTGGGTTTTGTAGCCACCCTAAGCCAAATTGAGCTACATTCTATAATTTGGGTTTTCTTTGTTTTTAACAAATGAGGGACCACCACATGTAAACTCACACCTTGTTATGGTGGATTCCTACTCATAAGATCAATAAATAAATTAACCTAAAGATTAAAAGAATAGAAATATTATATTAGGTTTAAGAATCCTAGGAATGGTTCTCTAGCTCCCATAAAGTTTCATTCTCTATCTAAATTCTATATTGGATTTTGTAACCCTAGAACTAAGCATTTGGTGAAGGTTATTATAAAACCACTTTTTTTTGGCTAAACATTATACAATCGCCCTTGCTTAACATATTTCCCAAAATGCAAAACAAACGAAGTTTCAATATATATCAATTTGTCTTTGCTAATTAAAACTGTCATGGAAGATTCTCCTCCCTTAAGTTCATTGATGACCATTCAAACAACTTTGTAATGCAATGAATGTCTCAAAGAAAATTCAAAATATATATCCCAAAAAAAAAAAAAAAAATTACATAACTAAAGGGGTTAACATTAATTTTGCAGCCCCAAATGCAGTGGATTAGGTGATGACCAAAATTGAATATTTGGGGGTTCTGAGGGCAAAAGGGGATGTGATAATTGATGGAATTAAATTGTATAGAATTCTGAACCCTCCAATCTGACACTGTTCATTCATTCCACACAGATAATGAGTGTTATACGCAATGCATTGGTTTATGTGTTCACCATAAAAGTATCTTTGACTGATGACGCCCTCCTTTCCTCTCCCCTCCTTCACAGGAGAATATATACCCACCATCACCAAACCCCCTTTTTCTTTTTCTTTTTATTGTTTATTTTATTATTTTATTATTCCCTGCATTCCTCCAATCACTCGCCGATTCCTCGGAGAGGAATTCAATCCAAGCTATTTTGTCCTTTCTATTTTTCTTTTTAAGTTGGTTTTGCCAAATTTTATTTCACTCACTGATATGATGGCGTGATTAGCGGATTTAATTTCAATTTGCTTTGCTAAAATAGTCTTCTTCTTTTTTTCTATTAATATTATAAAAATGATATTAGGTGTATTTTTATTTTATTTTTTTTCTGAAAAATGTGGAAAATGGTGGTTGAAAAACAATATCAATCCACTGGATCAGCAGAGAATCTTTTGCTGAATCTTGTAGAAGAAGGTAATTGTGGGTGAAAACACCCAACTGCCTCTCTGAGCACACTCTCTGTTTACAAGGGTTTGAATGGAGTACCCTCTGCTTCCACCATTTTAAAAATTAAATAAAATAAAAAAATACACACACAAGTAAGAAGGCATGTCTCAATCTCAATCACTGTTTTTTCATGTTCAATTTCAATTTCCTTTGGATGAACTTTCATGAGCTTTTCATTTTCCCAATGTTGGAAGCTTGGAACCAAACAAAATACCCACCAAAATTTCAACTTTTCTCCTCCTATGCAAACACTCTTTGATAAATAATTAATCAATTTTCATATTCAACCATAAACAAAACACACATATATTTGAGGTGACATTAATTGACTCTCGTTTAATTTTTATTTATTTATTTTTTAATCCCTTGTTGGGACTAGTTTGTGCATCAGTCAACAATCGAGGTGTTTGAATGGAGTTTGTGAAATTATGTTGCAAAAAAACATGAAAATAACCACTCAACCCTAGGATTAGGATGGGAATAGCGGTGGTGCTTTATTTATTTATTTATTTTAATTATGAATAGTCTTTGCTGCCATCTTTTTCTTCTTGTAAATTTAATTCCCTGTCTGTCCCACACTGTTTTCTAGTCTGCATTAGGAGACTTGTCTGTTCTTCACGCCCAACAAACCCAACCCAACAAAACTTTGAAATTTCTTTGCACGTCTCAAATTTTCAACTTGTCTCAACCTTGCTTTATTACCCACTTTTTCTGTGCTTCTTTCAATTCAAATTTCATCCACTCCTATCTGTTGCACTACTAGAAAACGCTTTCTGTTTTTCTTTTGTGGGAAAATGATTTGAAATAACAACTTTACTCTTGACAAAAACCACTGTACTTTTTGTAGATGGACACTAGAAAAACATTGAACTATGAAGGTTTTGGAAAAAAGAAATAAGAAAAGCTGACAAAATTATTCAAAAACACAACAAAATTTGATAGAAGTAAAAAATAAAGAAACCAAATGATCATGGGGTAACAAAAATGATAAATAATCCGTAGAATTTGTTGAGGATGATTAAAGTAAAAACAGAGACCAAGTTGGAAAGAAATGGGATTGAGGCTGTTGGATAATGAGTAATTATTTGTTCATGCATTCTTTTTTTTTTTTTTTTTTTGGGTAATTTGTTCGTTTGTACATTATTTATAGTAAAAGTTGTGATTTTTATAGATATATATTAAAATACAAGTTTTTAACAGTTACCATGCAGAGCAAAATGAATTTCTACTCTTCATCTTTGCATTGCATTTGAACCTCTCTTTCCCATTTCGTCTCTTTTTTTTTTTTTTTTTCTCTCTTCTAGACATCATATTCATATTTCCATTTATTTATTTTTATTAATCCATTTTTGTCGTTTTGCAAAGATGAAAAAGATCGCCAATTCCTCGACTGGTTTACCGTGGGAAGACCGCAGACTGCCCATTTAAATGGTCGGCCAGAGATGGAGCCACTGTACTCCATCAAGATTTTGCCACGACTACCTGTGGACCCCACACGATGTGGGTCCCACACTACCGTGGCCGTGATCTTCTTTGGTACACCATGCCTTGTACTGCGGAGGAGTCAAACTGAATCATGGTCTCGTGTGAACTTTCGACTCAAACTTGCCTACAAAACGCTTAGAAGCTAGAAGCAGAGTGAGAGAGAGAGAGAGAGAGAGAGAGAGAGAGAGAGGTACATATTTTCTTCACCCATCAAGGCCACTCATTCCTCAGCTGCATTTTAGAGAGAGAGAAAGCTCATTAAAGCACAAAGATAGATACACCAGCAGAGCTAGAGAGCTAGGTCCAATGGAGTACGAGAGGATAGACAAAGTGCAGGTATTGATTATTATTTTTTTCTCACCCTGCTTCGAAATTCAAAGAACCCAATTTTTTTTTTCTTTTTTTTTTTATCTGTGTTCTTGTGTGCTTATCTGTGTCAATGGTTTTTGCAAGTATTTGGCTTTTCTAGTACCGGTTATGAAAAACTGGGGGTGGTGGAAATTTTGTAACTTTGTTATATGCGATTTAAAAATGTGGATTTTGCAGCACCTGGTGTTTTTTTATTATTATTATTATTTTGTTGAACTGTGTTTTGCGTAGTTTAGTATTATTCCTCGTCAATTTTGGTGTACCCATTTGGTGTTCGATTGTCTAATATTTGGTAATAAATGATGGGTTTTATCAGTAATTCATGGACAGCTTCAGTTAAGTTTATTAGATTGAATCTTGCCTTTACAGGCTTTGAGTTTTAAGGTGCGGAAGACGATGAGTATCTCCTGTTTAGCAGTCCATTCAGTTGGGACGTTGTAGTTGCAATAAGATTATTTTCTTCCTTTACAATTCTGGTTTCTGCTGGACTTATCATTATAGCAGCTAATGGTTTTATTTTCTTTTTCTTTTTTCCTTTTTTTAATCCTTTTCTCTTTCTTAAAACAGCGTTCAGCTTATGATCATCAAATATGTTGATTTTAATTTTGTTATGATTAACTAAATACGATCTAGTATTAGAAATTTCGAAATATTAAGATGAAGAATGATTAAAGTGAGTAATTATTGCGTTTGCTTTCTTGGAATGACTTTTTGACACAGCCTTCCAGAAGCTCTTCTTTGAGTAAGTAAATTGAAGGGGCATCACATGAGTAATTTCTTTTCTGTAGTTAATGATTTCTTGTTGTTTTGTTAATTTCAGACTGGTATAATTTCTCCAAGTAAACTGAGGATGAAGCTCCTCGGGCCTCACAACCTTCGGAAAAATGGATCAAATAGTAACTCCTCAAGAACTTCTCCTTCTAGAGTTGAGGATGTTGAATTTGTGAACAGCTTATTAGCTCAAGCAGACAGGGATGAGGAAGGTCTGTTTCTCCTTCTCGGTTATGAATCAATATTTATTTTGTTTTGCATTTTGCATCTTGCATCAGAGGACAGTACAAAGATTTCCAGCTTTATTCATGTTCTATTTAGTGAAGTTTGAAATTCTTTTATGCGTTTCATTACATATAATTATTAAAAACTAGTGCACTGATTGAGTTAAACGTCCTCCAGTTGCATCTCCAAGCTTAGACGTTCCACCTACAAAATTAACAGGTGAAGCAGCAATGGTTCCTCGGCAAACTGACCAGAATTCTTGCCAACCAAAGGAATCATTTCCAAGAGAAAACAGCGAAACTACTCGTATCAAGTTTCAGCAATGTAATAAGGCTGTCAGCGGTAATTCAAGCACACTCCACCAATTGAGAATAATGGAAGATGAAAATCTAGATTACGATAGTAATGCTAGTTCATCTAGCTTTGAGTTTCATAAAGGGGAAAGAATAGGACACAATCCCATTTCACGGTCACTCTCAAGACCCATGTCATCCAAGTGGAATGATGCCGAGAAATGGATAATGAATAGGCAAAATGTACAAGCTACACATCCTAAAAGAAATGCATTACAAAACCAAACGAATAGGTTTCCAGTGACAAATATGGGGAAGGTTGCTCCGGAATGTGCCAATTATGATTATAAGTTATCAATTAGCAGGGTGGTGGACACGAAGCGGGTTGATTTCTGTCAGCCTGCATCTCAGATGGGATATGATAGGTTCTCTTTTGTTCCTGCTGGGAGTCACCCCATTTCAGGCCAAGCTTACGTGGGGAATGCACCAATAGATCAATTTGCTCAAAGCAAGGATTTGAAAGAAGTGGTGCAAAGTGATGTTGCCTGCTCAACAGCTTCAGAAGATACAACAGGTAGGTACTTGCTCGTAGTTGAGTTCATTAAGGTTGCGTTAGAATTGGAAGAGATGACAATTTTTTGGTGGCTCTAAATTGTGCAGGAATTCCAGCCATAAGATCAGTCTCTATGAGAGACATGGGAACTGAAATGACACCTGTTACAAGTCAAGAGCCTTCAAGGACTGCTACTCCTATAGAGTCATCAACCCCACTCCGCAGCCCTATTTCTTCAATCCCATCAACTCCTCGAAGAGGGGCACCAGCTTCCACTCCCATGGATCACACCACTGATGAGGAATCACAACATGCCAATAGAAACAGAAAAGAACTGTCAGAAGAAGAAACGAAGCTCAAGACGAGGAGAGAAATTGTAGCACTTGGTGTTCAGCTTGGTAAGATGAACATCGCTGCTTGGGCAAGTAAAGCTGAGCAAGAAAAGGAAAGATCCTCCCCAGAAACAAATGATGCAGCGCAGCTTGAGCGTGCTGAATTTGAAAAACGTGCAGCTTCATGGGAAGAAGCTGAAAAGTCTAAACATCTGGCAAGGTTTTGAAATGATCCTTTTATTTTCAGAGTTTGCACCAAACTACTTTCCTTTTGACCAAAGATGGAATATATTTTTAGTTCTTGCCAGAACTATATATGTAGATTCCTAAATTGACGAGATCTTTTTGACATTCCTCAGATATAAGCGTGAAGAAATCAAAATCCAAGCATGGGAAAGTCATCAGAAGTTGAAATTAGAAGCTGACATGCGGAGAATAGAGGTATTTGAAATCGTGTGTTTATTATTGTTTTTGAATGATTTTGGGAGGAGAAAACATCCAATAATCTTAATTGACATCATATCCGTTTGAACAAAAATGATGTTTGAGTCTGGTTATCCATTATTATATCATCTATTTCAACAGAATCGTAAAAAATTGCCATTACCCTATACAGCTATGTTATATGTATCTCTGTTGATTTATTCCGTAGATTGTAACTCAATTAAAGCTTGTGGTGATTTGAGACCTGAAAACCATTTGCCTCAATTTTTCTAATCGGAATTGTTATGTTAGACAATAAAATTTTCAAGTTATCAAAGTTTCTATTGGTCTTAATTGCAAGGCAAACCATTTCAGGCTCAAGTTGAACAAATGAGAGCGCAAGCGCAAGCAAAGATGGTGAAAAAGATAGCAATGGCTAGGCAAAGATCAGAAGAAAAACGGGCAGCGGCTGAAGCGAGAAAAAATCGGGAGGCAGAAAGAACTGCAGCCCAAGCAGAATATATTCGACAGACAGGAAAATTGCCCTCGTTCCATTCGCATTACGTTTGCTGTGGATGGTTGTAACAAAACCAATGCTTTGTACAACAGCTGACCCAAAATGGATGTGGTTGTATTAGTTCAAGGTATACAACATGAATCATATGAGAGTGTTATAACATAAGCTAATCGGCTTTGTATTTTACGTGCAATCAGAGTGTGCAAGCTATTACACCTTGTTAATTTTGTAGCAAATGCATCATTTTATGAGCACCGATTTGTTCACAATAACTCTCTCTATCTCTCTCTCTCTCTCAAAAATGAGAGAGAGAGAGAGAGAGAGAGAGATCAAATGGGTGCAATTCTTCGGAGCATGCAATACAATAATTTAACCTCTATAAAACCCAACTCCCAAATCATGTATACATGGTCATCTGATTTTTTTAGTTAATATATGAATATTTCTTTAAAGTAATGAAAATTTCTTTCGTTATGAATGTTAAAATCCAGTAAGTATAACCTAAAATAAATACTTCGATGCTAATTTCTATTGGTGCTTAAACCAGTGATTATAAATCGAGACTGCCGAAAGAACCAGAACAATGATAATCTGCCAATGTCATCAAAACCATGCCTTGATCCATGTCATGATTTGGAAACCGACTATTATCTATTATAGTATTAATCGTGAAAGAAAATTCTGTTGATGAACATCGAAAATACAATATGATATTACATTCTTTTCAGAGAACTCTCTGATAGGACCTACATAATTAATGAGCATCCTTATTCAAAGAGAGGAAATAAAACCCAAAAAAAAGGGAAGGGGGGAAAAAAAAATCTGCACTTCAATTTCATTTCCTTGTAGAATCAGGAAAAGGGATTAGATCAACTTGCAAAAATTTCAATGCAACAAAAACAAAAGATGGCATAATACAGTCTCTGCTAATGCTTGTAATCAGGATTGTCCCTGAGACCAAGTTTATCAAGAACCAAACAGTATGACTCCCAGTCCTTTCTTCGGAGATACTTCAATATCCTCTTCCTCCTCTGCACCATTGCTAGAAGACCCTTCCGAGAATGCTTATCCTGTCCCATACAATAAATAACAGGTTGTTTTTACTAACAAAACATGAATCTTAAACAGTCCCCCATAAGATTGGGCATAAATTAGAATTCCTAGTTTAAGTGGAAGACAAAATCTATTAAACTGAAAAACGCAACAATAACAATATAAATCTCTTTACCATGAGTAGAAAAATGGAGGTACCAGTATTATTAAGCAAGCAGTATACGTATATGTACTTGCATGTTTTAGTGCCTATCTGCACTATGCTTGTTAAGATAGTTCATATGAGAGCTTAAGAACTAAAGAGAACATAATTACCTCAATAGCTTATTTAGGAGAGCAAATACAGTCCAACAAATACCAAGATGCTTTGCATGGTAAAAGTTAGATTTTGCTTACAAAACAGATATCAAAAGTGACAGTTAAAGCAAGCTACAGTATATCTGATCCACCAAATTACTCAAAAACTATGACAGAATTTATCTCAAATTATCAACAACTATCAACACTGTGACTGTTTCACAACCACACAAGTCTAATTGTATAACAGTATAACGCAGTCAGATTACTCGATATTAGACTAAATAACAATATGACCTCTTGTAAATTTAAGATAAAACTGCAAAACATAAAGGGATCGAGTTTGCATTATCACCTTTTTGTGCAAAACTGAAGACAAATGCTTGATCTTGGTTGTTAGCTGCGCCACTACAAACCATTAGAAAAGGATATTAGTAACCCCTAACAAGCAAAAACCCAAAATGGCAAAGAAAATATCAGAATCATTTAAACACCACCTTACCACAGAGACGAACTAAAACAAATCTTAAAAAGAATAAAAAAGAAAGGAAAATTTGTGTTTTGGTTTAAATCCATTATTCTTGAGTTAAATTAATCTACTCTTCGCTTTAGTTAAACTAATATAACTTATCCGCAAAACCAAAATCCACATTAAAGGGGATGTATTCAATTTAAAGTTTGACGGATTTAAAATGAATTATAAAATTTAAAGGATTTGGTAGATTGTTATGGAATTCTACAAACTCTATAAAATTTTTATAAGAATGCATCGAAATCTTTGGATTTAAGGCTGGATTTCATATTGACAATTTTCTTCACAATTTCACTGTTAAAATCCTTTCAAATCTATTAAAATCCATCATTTTTTAAAGTCTTTTAAAATCAATGACTTTTTGAATACCACCAGATTTTAAAAGAATTCTACAAAGTCGTAATTGAATACATCTAGATTTTAATGGACTTTATAAAATCTATCAAAATCTAAATTGAATATCATTAGACTTGTATGGACTCTTTTAAAATCTAAATCGAATAACTTTAAACTTTAAAAGACTTTTAAAATACTTCAAATTCTAAATTGAATACACCCCCCTAAGTGATTTGAGTAACAGCCATGTACTGATACTAAAGTGGGCCAAAAGCCTTAATACAATTACATATCAGGCTTATAATATCTCACTTCATTTTTTCCTTTAATAGTATATAAATATAATGCTAACTCAGAAAACAATTTCTATGAGAGAGAGACAACCTAATTAAAAATTTTAGAAATGGGAGAACAAACTTTTATACATTTTAGAAGTCAGTTATGAGATTGCATCCTTAATAAGTGTCCAACAAGTACAAGAAGCAATCAGGAATATGGATTGTTCTACTACTAGGAAATTTTGCTTAAAACCAAAATCAAGTTTATACCTTGTACTCGTGCAGATCCACAATCTGACTCTGACATTTTAAACTCATCTCTAACTTTGGCAAGTTCGATTTTCAGTTTTTCTTCAGAAGACATGTTATCTGGATGGAAATACTGCATTGATGTTTCAAATTAAGTTGGTCATCAGATCACAAATTACCCGGAATGAAAATAGAAATGTCAAGTTCTTCATCAATAAACTACAACAATTCAAGTGCATACCATTGACAATTTTCCTAGTTTAAGCCCAATTTATTTATACATTTCTAGAGGATAATTCGGAAGAGTTGTGACATTAGCACTATAATTTCAGTCTCATGTTATTCAATATTATATCATGATATAGGCAATAAACCCAGAGAAAACATCCATAAAAAATTTGACCGTTCATGCAGCTTCGCTCCTTTGCAATAGAAAACAAACTGGACTGAAAGAGGCCTTTTGAAACAAAACAATGTAATTTTATGAACTTGAGCATTTGAAAATATAAACCTCATTTCATGTAATATACTAAAACTATTTTCATGTGGCCATCTAGGAAGGATCCTGAGCCAAGTTAAACCTCTCCTAAGATTGGATGGACTTCAGACTTCTTCTTTCATATGGCCGCATTACCAACAATACTATCCCAAATAACTTGAAATAATTTTTAAATACTGTTACTATACATACCATATGTATATCTACCAAATTTATGCGTTGACGAACATTTATCCTAACAAAATATGGTACTAAGTTTTGCACAGCACTAAAATAGCAGGAGAAGGTAAACAAATATTTATACAAATGCTTGCCTTTTCAACCAGGTGTTCCTTGGGAGTTTGCAGCATGAAGTCAGGAGTGCGACCCAATTGACCCAATATATCAATTCTGTGCACTGAAACAGCAAAACCATAACAATAATAATCATTGGTAAGAGGAACAAGAAAACGACTAAATGTAACCCAAAAAAAAAAAACACTTATCAATTTTAGCAGTTCATATCAAGAAGCAATGATATGTATACAATCAATGAAAAAAAAGCACACATTTCCTTACTTACACTTAGGTTTCTCATCCTCGGGTAGCTTCAACTTGAGCAAGCTATCCCTCAAGTCCCTGTAAGAGTTGCCGCCAATCTTACTTTCAGTCTCTTTGTCCTCCAAATCCCTCAATTTAATCAACCTGTCATTCAATTCCCCCAATGAAAACCAATCATCCCCTTTAGCCACCGGCCTCAAAGTCTTCAACTTCTCTCCCAACTCTCCATAGCTATACATCTTCACGAACTCCGCCCTCATCGCATCCGACCTGTCCTTGTCCTTCTTCTCCCTCGACACCTCCCCAAACAATGAGAACGGCGAAGCATCAGTCCCTCCAATCACCATACTCGGCGACGAGGAAGAAGAAGAAGAAGAAGAAGAGGAATCCTTGGGCTTCAACCTCAAAGTATTCTTGAACGTCGATAACGACATGGGGTCCACACCCTTCTTCTCATTCTGAGACGAGCTCAGCTGCTTCAAACTCTCCCGAATCGCTTCAAACGACTGCCTTCCACCACCACTCTTCTCGGCATTCTGCGCCATCCCCACCACGTTTTGCTTGTACAGCTCCTCAAACGAGATGTGCTGCGAAGAACCAGAACCACGAGGCGACGAGGAGGTTGGCGTAGAATTAGACTTGGCGGTGGGAGGAGGAGCAGAGGTCGCGCGGCGGAACTCAGAGAGGTTCTTGCGAATCTCGTCGAAGGACTCGATCTTGGAGGGCCTCGAGAAAGAGGGATGGTTTGAAGATGAGGAGGCGGGTCTTCTGGGTTCCGGCCGAGGATAGCTTTGGGTCTGTCTGAGACTGGCTTTGACATCGCTGAAATAGGAAGACAGAGAAGATTGAGAGGAGGAAGAAGAGTTGGATTCGTCATTTGGGTCAGAAGGATCAGAAGGGTTTGAGGAGGAGGAGGAGTTGGTGGAGAAGAGACGGATGAAAGAAGGGTTCGAAAAGGTTCGAGCTTTGGATCTTAGTTGGAGCGCCATCACTGATGGAATAGCAGCAGAAGCAGGCACTGGGTGACTGACTGCTTTGGTGAGGTTTTAGAGCCACCGAAGGTTTTTGGGACAACGAAAATGGCGGGTTTATCAGTCGGACCCCCAGTTTGGGTTGGGCCCTCAATTTTGGGCCCCAATAAAGGCTTCGGCTTTTGGATTTTTAGTTTCGGCCTACAATTAAGAAGGTTTGTTGTCGATTGGGATGATCGAACTGAAGTCCATCATTTATGTGATATTATTTTGAATGGTTGGCTTTTGTTTCTTTTGTTGCTTTTTTAACGAAATTATTTCTTCTTAGCAAAAGAAATAATAAATAATTAAAGTAAAAAATGAATTATCTTTTAGCCAAAACCCACATACACCAAAAAAAAAAAAAAAAAAAAAAAAAAAACTGTTTATTCCGTATTCATCTGTTAGTTGCTTAAACGAATTTCGTTTAGAGTACCTGACCATACTAATAAAACAGGTTAATATGGAGACACCTAGTCCTTCATGCATCTAAGTCCACACTTAATTTTAATTACCATTTCTTAACCCCACAACCCTTCCACATAAAACCCACCAATGTACTGTGATCCATTGCAGCATACACTAATATTTGAATTAGAATGTTATACACAATGTATACATCTCTATATATGCAATTGTATGCATGTGCTTTCAGTGAATTGAAACAGGTTACATAAATTAAACGTATCACATATGGCATGTATATTACTCGGACAGAAACCAATACTCTAATATCACTTTTGTTTAATAAGCCCTCTACTAGTGAAGAGTGATTTGGTTTAGAATTTTGTTATAGATGTTTAAAATATAAAAATGTGCTCTCCATCTTTCTATCTCTGCAACAGTATTGCAACACTGGCAAGAAAACCACAGAAGAAAAAATCCATCTTCTGTCTCGGATTTTAGAGATGTGATGAGGGTCATTATAAAGTTCACCTAATATTAGTACGTACTGGGTCCCGATGCAATTTTAGCATACGTGTGTGTGTGTGTATATATATATATTGATACATATTATAACCAGAATACCCTCTAAAGTATCATTTTATCTTCTTTCCAAAAAAATAAATAAATAAAGTGTTTTTTCCTTCTCAAAGTCTCTCCTACGTAATCTTTTAGATAATTTTATTAATTAAATAATCGTTTGATTACTTAACTTATGATGCCATATAGAACTTTAAAATGTTCTAAGATACAAACGTTGGGCCTTTTAACGAAATTGGTAAAAATAATAATAATAATAATAATTAAAAAAAATAAAAACTCTAATCATCTTATATGTAAGTCAATTTGACTAGAAAATTATTGTTGCAATGCAAGTTGATAGGACAGAAACTGCATTTTGTATTGTGTTAAAGCATCACATTCTGCTGCAAATTAGAATCCCTAAATAGTAGACCAAGAGAAATAGGTTGAGCAGATTAAGATATTTAAATTCCTAGTGCGTGTTAGCATGGGTCATCAAGTTTGGGATAAAGGAAGGGACAAACAAGGAAGCTAAAAGGAAAATTTGGAATGAGTCCAAAGTGGGTAGTATTAAAGATTATGGAAAAAGATAAGGATGAAGATAACAAAGCAGCAAGGTAAAAAGTAATGAAATCGAAAAACTTATGGGGTCCTTGTGCGCGATACAAAGTAAGTAGTAGAAGAGAAAGTCACACTCAAAACATAGAGAAAAGGAGGAGTTGGGGGAGGGTTGTTGAAATGCCAACCCTACCTTTTATTGGTACTATTATTGTTGATAGTGCCCTACCTTGTCACCATTCCATCCCTCAAAAAAAAGACGTCCCATCCACACCTTACTCGAGAAAAACAAAACCCCACAACATGCATTAAAAACACAATCCCTTCAACTTCATCTTTATACAGTGGCCACCCAACCTTGCCCCACAATCTGAAAAAGAGTTCAAACTATGCCTTGCTTCTCTTTCTCTTTCTCTCTCTCTCTCTCTCTCTCTCTCTCCTCCTTCCTCCTTTTCCATAGAGATTGTTTTTCACTTCTCAAAGACCCCTCAAAGTAAAAATAGAAACTCCAGAACTCAAACCCATGTGCTTACCGACAACCTCATGGCCCCATTTATTAAGGAACAAATGCACTATTTACAAATAATCGTGGGAAGAAACTAATAAAAAAAAAAAGAAGATTAATAATAAAAAGAACCTTGCGTTGCAATTTGTTGTGTTAGATGAGAAGTGAAATCTTAATACCGAGGAGAAAATTTGCGTACCATGTCAAGTATACAACAAATGAATAATCACCAGACACTTATGGATTTTTACGTCACAAACAAAAAATGTGAATCTTTCTTCCAAATATTAGTGGCTCAACTTGCACCAATAATGTGATATACAATTGTACCCTTTCGTATCGTGAAAGTATGGAATGGAAGTGACTCGCCGTGGAGTTCAAGTGGCAGAGTTTCCACATCCCAGCCTGTGTGCCTTCCACAACATGACCAGCCACACTAGCAAAAAAAAAAAAAAAAAAAAAAGTATGGAATGGAAGTGCATGCTACAGCATACTTACTTAGACATATATATATATAAAATCAGATTTATATGAAGACGATTTGATATATATACATACAATTCAACTCCAATGAGAATGTTAATTTAATGATATCATGCAAATGTACATCACACAGCGTCTGCACGATATTCTTAAAGTAATATGTTGCATGTACATCACACAGCGTCTGCACGATATTCTTAAAGTAATATGTTGCATGAAATATATCCACATGATATCATTAAATTAACATCCTCATCGTATATATATATATATATATATATATCCCAAGAGCATTAACATATGTAAATTTTCTGTTTAGCGACACTTGTGTATCCTTCTCAGGATGTGTTAAAATTGATATATATACTATCCAATTCAAGATATGCTTGGATATACGTATTTCGCTTAGAATATCTTAATTTCATTGTTAAGAGAATATATATATATATATACACATATATGGAGTCATCTTATGGTATGAATATCTACATGCTTTTTCAATACACATATCCATAAAAACGATAGTTTTTAGCAAAAATTGTCATCAATGTAGCATATATCATACAATCACAACGATTTTTACAAAAATCGTAATCTTTAAAGGATATCTGCTCAGATCTTTTGCATGGATATCTATTCTATAAAATTTTCGTAAGTATTGAGTCTTCCAAAGATTTTCTTTACCTTGTTCGTATAGAATTATCCTTGCAAACAAGAACTATAAATTTGAATATATATATATATATATATATATCTTAAACCCCATGCACAGAAACTAATGAAGACACACGTTTGCATAATCAGACATAAAGGAAGTGGAAAGAGAGACGTGACGGAGTTGGATAAAGGAGGATTGACAAATACATCAAAACAGTACCTGTAAATTGATGGATCAAAAGCATATGTGGGGCTTCCTTTAGCTAGTTTCCAAAACATGGAAACCCCAACAGAAGCCGAGGTTATTTTCACATTAATTGAAGCACTGGGCGTTGCTTTCCATGCTTCGCTGCTATAGAGACCCATCACATGGCCTTCAGTCTCCTGACATGTTTTCTCATTCCCAACGAAAGTGAGGCAACAAAAAGGTCAAGCTTATCAAAACATGTATGCTTTCTGTTTATTGCTCTGTAAACTTCCATCTTCAATCGAATAGAGTTGCGCTAATGGAACAGGAAATTTATCTTCACAAACACTGATCTCCTAATATATATATATATATATATATCAAAATATGAATTCCAACAGCATAAAATAAGCAAAAAAATATGTATGCATATTGTTAATTACAGTATTAGCTTATAAAATAAGCCTTAAGCTAGAACTGGGCAGGTTTTCCCACCCTACAAGGTCTCTAGAGATGCTATTATTACAGAATAGAGAATGGTATCTTAACCGGTAAGTTGTTCAGTAGTCAAGAGACCCCACAGATGTAATCCCAGAGTTCAAGTTTCTCGAATCCTGCCGGCTTCCGTAATCATCACAACTATTATTGGAGAGCCTCTGAATTGGGACCGAGTTAAGAAGTTCAAGGCCTCGTTTGCCCATCTGTTGGACTTCTTGTGGTGAAAGTATTTTAATACACCATACACTACTTACGAACTCCCTGTTACACAAATTAACAGATATAACAAAAATTGTATATTTAAAAATGCAACTGAAGGAGCTTTGAAATACATGGAAAGGAAAAAGGTTTGAATAATCTTCCTAGTTAACCTCACAGCAAAATGATCACCATCTTAATTCATTTAGTTGAGATGCTAGTTTTCAGCTAAATTTACAGCATGCTTGAATGCTTTGATAGAACTAGAAATCTTTAGTTTTTCACATGAAGTCTCTGATTTAAAAAGTTTCTGTGCAAGTCTTATAATTATAGACCAAAATCAATCAAGAACAATTGATAACAGAGATCAACACAACTGCCTAAAAAATACTTTCAATTGCAAAAACTCATCAAAAATTGCACACAATCAATTGGACATGTATGCATTTTTTTTTTTTTCCCCAATAACAATTTACTATGATAGAACTCAGTTTATGATAATAAATACTTGGGTGGAACCTTTTCAAAGTATGCTTATTTGAAGTCAGAATAACCATTAAGAGAAATGCAGTGATGTCTGAGAGACAAAATTTCTTAGATAAGCATCCAGTGTTTAAGTATAAAGCAGTTTCCATGGAATTTTGTAAAAGTGCAAGCTATAAATAAATTAATGAATGGGAACTCACGGCCAGGGGTCATCTCCAAGGAGAAGAACATCATTCTCCCGGTCGACAAATACAAGCTGCCAGCCTGATCTCAGAGGGTCCTCTAACTCGCCTTCAAGCCCAAACATGCGAGCAAGTTCACTTCGCAGCTCATGGTAGCTGCTAAATTTTGTGATATCTAATGACCTTCCAAAGGACCCTGACTTATAAACCTGTTAATAATTATTAAATTTAGATAAAATAAATAAATAAATAAACAAAACACTGAATTAACGAACGAAGAAATCAATTTGAATTTATGAAAAAGTTATTGCACATTGTAAAGCTAAAAGCATAGAAAATATAAATGTTCATAATGCATGCCTCAAAGCATAGGGCAGGAGATTTAATTTAGAAGCCAAAACACAACTTGCCTTAACAAAGGTTCTGGTAGGTGTGTTTCCTTGGCCTACATTTTCTGGAGACTGCAGGAAACCCGAGTCATCAACGCAACTAGAAGGTGTCATCACAGGATTAAGTGAAAAATCAGATCCTGTAGAACTCATATAATTAGAAGAAGGAAAAGGTATAGTTGTGGTGTCACTATCACTGCCAACTCCCCTAAGATTTGACATTCCATTCTGCATGATAAGAGATGAGGCCTCTATATTAACGCCAAATAAAAGATGGCTTTGAGGATCACTATTCCCTTCTTGGTCTATTGGGCATTCCCTGCCAGGAAAGGGTGGCAATGACACAGAGTTTTGTGAGAGATTAGTCTGAGGTGGCCCCAACTGTTCCACCTGGGGAAGGACACACTGAGGAGCTCCTGAAGAATAAAGAGGTTCAACCGCAGCTCGTTTTGATGGCCAGACAGAAGATAATGCATTGTTTCTTGGCAGGTTGAGCAGGTGGGATGACTCATCCTGCGGAAATGAACCCAAAATACTGTGCAAGGGAGAAACAATGGTACTGGTTACAGCATTCCCGTTTGAATCGGAGAAACTTTGTTGATGGCATAGTGAAGAAATGGCTTGCAGAGATGGTGACTGGGGTTGAGATGTGGTAGTGAACTGGGAAATAGCAGAGACAGCACTTGGAATCTGCTGATGATCAGCCTGTTGTTGTGGTTGTGATTGTGGTTGTGGTTGTTGCTGTTGATGCTGCTGCTGCTGTTGCTGTTGCTGATTACCAAATGAGTGCTGATGCTGCAATTGTTGCTGAAGAAGGTGGGGTTGAGTTTGAGGTTGAGAATGTGATTGATGCTGGTTTTCTTGCAAACCTTGAAGAAAGGGTTGTTGAGGCTGAGACTGTTGCAACATTGGGGGCTGCATCAAAGAAGCAGACCTGTTAGGAAGATTTTGGGGTTGTTGGAATGGCAGAAGAGATGTAGGTAGTGCTTTGGAAGGATCCACAACCCTCATATCTTGAAGTGCAGCAGCAGCCATAGCTTGATACATATCTGTTTGCAGACCAAGCATAGTAGCATCAAGCCTTGGCTGCATCCATGGTGTGACTCCGATTCCCTGGAAGTTAAGAGACTGAATTCCACGATCTCCATTATCACCTCGAAGCCACACAAGTGGAGAATTCATGCCAAGATCATCCTCCTTGATGCCTAAGAGAACAAATTAGGAGACATATGAGGAAACACATGAAATTATAACTTGCTCTTGCCAAAAAGAAAAAAGGGCATACGTAAAAGTGATAGAATAAATAACATTATATTTGCTAGGCATTGCAGAACTTGGGATGCAGTGGACAAGCATACCATGGAAAGCAGGTAGTCCAGGTGGCCAAGGTCGCTTAAGTCTAAGGGGAAATGGAGATGAATACATTGGAAATGTCGTTAATGGTTCAATCTCCCAAAGTGAGACTCTCGGTTGCCTATCTCCTGCAGTGGATTCATCCCACCCCACCTTCATTTGTCAAGTCAAAATTTAAGTTTTATGAGAGATCAAGTAAAACGTCCAACATATCTTAGCTAGAAAAAACTACACTCAAAGTGAACATATATTTATTATTCTCTACAAACCTTGACTGAGCGCCAATGTGAATTAGGCCAACGAACAGGGTCTAGGTCACTTATGCCAGTTATCGTGCCCATGTAACTGGACAAAATGCAATCGTCAGACATCCACCCATATAACATATATACTTTGTGCAATTGAACTTATCAAAAAGAAAAACAAATAAGCAATTTTAAAAAAATAACATAAATCAAATATATAAATGTAGCATCTGTGGCAACTGAATTAATGATCAGTGCCTCTCCAGGAGTGCTAATCTCTAGAAACTTTTTGAATTCACAAGCCCTGCTAAAGAAACCTAAGATCTCCCTAGCCAATACCTAACATATGAGTCTAGTATCATAGAGACTAACTGCAATTTACCTACAGACAATCTATGGAAAACCAACTTAATACTTATGACATTGTATGTGTTATACATCAGCCAGGTCACTTATTTCATCCATTCTTGTTGATTGATGAAGCACTAAACTCATGGGCCAAAAAATAGGACATAAAACTCTCCCATTCACATATGCCCCAGATCCTTGGACGAAAGTTTACCTAGATCTTTGATAAAACGGCAAGAGGATTAACAAACTAAGCGCTGAAGCACCTTTCAATCAGGCTTTCGATATTATGCAAAAGCACATTCTTGACATCCTTAACTACACAACCCATCTGCAGTTCCCTTACAGTATTCTATTGCATAAACTACCAATATTAAGCTCATAGTTTATTGACTTTATAGTACCAAAAAATTTTTTGAGCACGGTCAAAGTAACATACAAGGGTTTTAAGTGATAGCCAAAAAGCATTATCTTGTAACCACTTTTATTCATAGCTACTGTAAAAATAAAAAGGTTTAGGAACTTACCGACGAACACTTGATTCCTCTGTTTCAAACAGCATTCTAAAGCGCATGCCAACAGAGACACGGGTATGATAAACTGCTTTAATGTACTTTGCCAGTGGAATGACAAATTCTGATGGGCTAGCCCTAAATGAAAGTTAAAAGAATGTCATGAAAATATTAAAAAAAAAAAAAAAAAAAAAAAATAAAGGTATAAACCAAAATTTGCAATATCACCACCCAGAATTGAGCCATACCTAGGGTTATAAAATATGGTAAAACGACTGTTCGTTGCAGCAGCATGAGCAGCAGCAGCAAGAAGCCCCAAGTGCATGCTATCGCTAGATAAAACTGATGAAGGCATCACAGTTTGCGGTCGATTTGCTCGTCGAATACCAAGAAGTAACTGATTCTTTTCATTCCTGGGGACAGAAAAATTGCATGTGAGTCTCTATATCAAACATTACAGCATTCATAGTTGGTACATTTGCAATAATAATGAAACAGCTAACCAGATGAAAAGCACAGAATCACCAGCTACAAGTCTTTTAGCACTCACAAACACACTCCATCCAGTGGTAAGGAGGTGCCTTTTGGGCTGGCCTGCAACAAAGAAGTGTAAAAAGCCATGGTGGGGTTTGTGTCATGAAATGAAAGCTAATCCTGAATCCTGATTACATTCTCAGTCAAAACAGCACTAGTATCACTGTCTAAAAGTAACACTTCACAGCAAAAAATTTGCGTAATTTTTTTTATTTAAGAAATTAATTTGCAATCCTCCTTAATTCACCTATATACTTTCCTATCCAAGATTTTGAACAGACATTTACATCATACAAAAAAAAAAAAAAAAAAGAAGGGGCATTTGCATAATGGCTGTCAATAGAAAACTAACCTCGAAATATATGTCTAAACTTCCATTCATTATCATGCAGATCCCTGGCAATTAACTCTTGCGCTGGTGGCTGCAGGGAGAAGTCCTGCACGTAAAGTACAAAGTTAAAAGAATAAAATAAACAACTAAATAAATAAAAACAGAAAATAGATCAAGAATAAGCAGAAAACCTAAGATCCAGAATAAGAGGAGATTTGTGATCCGTCATTTACAAGCAGGATGGTAAGATGGTAAAACAAAATGTAAAAAAATAAAAAATAAAAAATTGCAGACATGCTTTTTCAAAAGTGCGATTAACATTTAAAACCCTCATAAATCCTGACTCTTTCAAAGGTGAATGAAGGTGAGGTCTATCTTAGTTTCCCAACCATTCCATTTTTTGCACTATTAAGTGCAAGGGCAGCTTAAATTGACATCTTATTCAGCTAAAAATGGGATTTACCAGAGGCGGGAACACTTTTTCAGCTGCCCGGCGAGGAACAGAGAATCCTCCATGAGTACTTGTGTCACTGGCTGTCAAGGTTTTACAAAAATAATTTGTTGGCTGCTTACTTGGAGTTCCCAACTCTGCTGGAAGGTAGGCATCCTTTTGCTCTTGCTGCAGATTAAGGCAATATTAATCATACATAAAATGAGAAGGAAAGCCAGAAAAACAAAACCAGTCAAAAAACAAATGGCCTTACCGGATTCAGTGGTTGCAATGTCATCTGTGCATATACTTCATCTGTCTCAATATCCGCCTGGAGTTGATAATGTGAAAGCTTAATAACTGGCTTATGGGACTGTTTAAAGGCATAAACTATTGAAACTAAGCAAACTCACATGCATTGTCACATTGTGAAGTTGACAGATAAGCTGTGGAGGTAAGCTGGGGTAGTTAGGGATATGTGCATCGACTTCCTTGTTGGTTGATGCAGCAACCTATATAAAACGCATTCAGGATATGGTAGATGAAAGTAAGGACACAGAATGATTTTTTCTTCCTTCTAAAAGTTTGGTAAATTAAATCATGTTCCTGCTCAATGTTTTTTTCTCTTTTTTTTTTTTTTAAATTTATAAAAAAAATAAAAAAAATAAAAAAAAATAAAAAAAAAAAACTGAATTTGTAGTTTAATTAGATACGATGCTATAAACCATAGACAAGCATAAATAGTGAGTGCTAGATGGTTACATATACTTTTTCTCTTCATGAAAAATAACATATTTTACATCTATTACCCACTACTTATAAGTTATCAGAACGATAAAAATACTAGCGGAATAAGTTTAGAACTTTAATTAAGAAACAGAGGCAATCCACGAAACTTAATATGAATACAAAGACATGAATGAAGAAATTCCGACACTCCAACGTACATATAGCTCAAGCATGCTTTTAGTTGTGTATGGTAATCAGTCAGCGCAAATTATTATTGCAATAAAGAGAAGGATGGAACAAAATTAGATTGATCATACAAATTGTCACAGATAATCTCGGTTCCTTTTCTTAGCAAACATAAATGAAAAATGTCCCCCATACTCCACAGGATCTGCTGCAAAACTCATCGCCGCAAAACCAGCAATATCTATAGACTAACCTGTTCACTATGACCTTGTGGAAAATAAACAACACGGCTTCCCACAGCCGGTAGAGAAACAAGAGGACCCGCACAGGCGTGCCAAAGTTCAGAATTCAACACCCTCTTCTCCCCTGCAAAATAATTCAGAGGCATGAAAACAAGACGTAAAATACAGAGTTTGGCTATTAAGCCCTCCAATTAGATATTCCAAACCATGCACAATTATCTTACAAGGGCTGACCTCTTATCGGGATAGTAAGAAAATTTCCATCAGATCGGATTTATAGTAATCATGGTCAATGGAAAACTTCAGGCCATATAATTAAACGAAGTAAAGGAAGAAAAAACGAAGTTTTGGCAAGACGCACCCAAATTAAAACCACTATTCTGTCACTTCTGCGGGAAGAAAGAAAAAATGGGAGGAAGCAAAGATACTGAGCAGAGCATAAGGCTGCAGGTGTGATTATCCAAAGACAACCAAGAAAAAACAAAAAAGGAAAAAGAATTCGAGATAATTTTGGTCTTCATAAACAAAGCAGAAATAAAAGTAAAGACACAAAAAGCTAAAAAACTAACTATCGAATAAGTAGCCAACTGGGGTCTTCAAGACTTAAATTTATCTAGTTTTCCTTCAATTTTATTCTTTCCTTGGCCAACCATGAACATCCTAGTTCCTCAAACCACACAATATTTTCACCTCCAAAACTCAGTGGAACACCATGAAAAAAAGAGAGAGAAGAAGACGAAAGAAGTACTAGAAAGAGAGGAGTGGCGAAGAACAAATCTTCAAATACCATTCCACATACCTTCTGGGGGCTGAGGGCTAAAACCAGCTGACGAGAGCCTCATTTCGCAAGGATGTAAATCAATATTTGTAAATCAATGATCCAACGCTTCTACTATGAAGCACAACAATTAAGCACCCTAATTCACCAAACCACTAAAAAAGCAATTATTTTTTCAACTTCTTCTCACTGAACAATCCCATATCTCACCAACAAAAAGCCATTCAGATTCCAACGCACTTCACGTACTGCTTTAGCAAACTAAAGAGTATGAAACTTCATTTGCAGATAACCCAGCAAACCCACAATAAACCTCACCCTAAGATATTCAACCGAAACCGGTTTTGCTGCAAAAAACGATTGATTTTAGCCTCATCCGCTTGTGATTACCCTCACCCACGACCCCCAGAAGCTCCAATCTCCAATAAAGTTCATCATACCATAATCTTCAATACACCAACATGAACATTTCAGCTAGGAAACCCAGCTCAGTTGCTCCACCCCTGCCAATAAACCCTCGAGATTCTCAGCGTTTACAGCTTCCCACAAGCAGCTTCAACCATCCAATTAGCCCAAAATCTCAAAAACCGAGCTTTTATTGAGAAAACCAAACAATACCCAAGAACCAAAAAGACCCGAAAATGCACAAGAATAACCAGATCTCAGTTTCAGAACACCAAAGCTGGCGCCACCGTGGAACCGCAGAAAGGACCAGATCTCAATACCAAAGCAGACCAAGCAGAGCAAGATTCAAGTACTCTGCATATGCATTCTCATAGCAAACTGAAGTTTATTCATGATTACATATACATAAATGGTGTTCACACAGAAAACATAGGAAAATACAGAAACCAAAGCTGGGTCTGTTTTTTGGGCTTTATTTCCAGTAATGGAAATGGAGGATCGCTAGGTCTCTGCTAGTGGTAGTAGCGGTGATGGTGGTGCACTACTGCACTGCTTCGTGGCTTTTTGCTTACTACTATGGCCTTTGCCCTTTCTCTCTCTCTCTCTCTCTGCTCCAATCAATCAAGACACAACCGCCATTATTTTTCGCTGTCTTTTTTATACCAAGAGAAAAAGTAAAGAAACACTTTGGAGAGAGAGACAGAGAGAGGAGGGGGACTAAGAGAGAGAAAAGTGTCAGAATTTTTTTTTTTTTTTTTTTTGAGAGAGAGAGAGAGAGAGAGAGAGAGAAGGTTTTAGCAAATTTTTCCCTTTCTTTTGTTTTCTAATGACTTTTTTTTTCCTCGCATTTCAGAGTTCAGGCGATTTTATGGAGCAAAAAATTTAGGACAGAATGAAGCCATTTTTTGCAGAAATACCCTTTTCTAATAATTCACAAAAAGAAAGAAAGTGAGATTTTCTTTTCTTTTCTTTTCTTTTTTTTTTTTGGGAGAGTGAGAAACAAATTTGGTTTGAATTTTAAGATGCATGAAATGATTAGTTGGCACTATAGAGAAAAAGTAATTTGATAGCAATGGCTGCAACTTTGCAACTTGGTACTCAATTCTACTACACTGCTCATGCATGTTAAGATGGGCCAACAATAAAAGTCCATCTACCAAGTTCTTCTAAAAATTTTGCCTATTCTATTCTAATATTATATGAATATGACCCAACTCAGATTTTTGACCACAAAATTCATTGACGGCAGCCCAGCAAAAATAATAATAATAATAACAACTCTATACATTTCTTACTTCTATTATAACTCTACGAGATTAAAAAGAAATTGAAAAGCCTAATCCCCAAGGTATTTTGGTTATTTATAGATTAGGCTGTTTATAAAACATATAGGATTGTGACTTTATATTAAAATCAAGAGTGTTTAGAGTGGAGAAGATGGTTTTTAGTGGTTCAAATGAAAAGGATTTTGGGGATAAGGAAATTCCACTTGCAAGAATAGGAATGTCTTACTATGTTTAGTAGTCCCTCCTATTTGGTCTTTTTTTGACTTTTTAACCTTTCCTGTTCTTGATATGATTCTGCTATTCAAATTGTACAAAGATATAAGAAAGACATGCAAAAAGGATCACATATATCTATATATATATATATATATATATATATATAAACTTAAAAATTGCATGGGGATGAGATATTTTATCAAAGGATATCTGATAAAAGGTTTTCCCGATTTTCTTTCATGAGGTCCACCCAATCCATGGCTTACTATTTGAGATGGAGATGACACTATTAGAGATATTCACTTCATGGTGTCAATCTCATATATAAATCAAACAAGGAAGGATTACAACCTTACATGGGACCATGCAAGAGCTTTCAATTTTTTTTTTTTTGCAATTATCATCCATAACTCTCTCACTGTTCAATTAGCTCTATTTTAATACATCCAAAAAGTTAGTTCCATTTCTCTCAAGTTTTATCTGTTTTGGATTTTATTTGATTTTCTTGTGGCGGTAAATATTATTTATTGGGTAGAACTACTATCTACTTTGTGATGTTTGTGAGAACTATTATTCTATAATGATATGCCATAACTCATTGATATTTATTCATCCAAAAAAAAAAAAAATCATTGATATTTTAAAAGATATATCTTAAAGTTTTGAATATTAAATAAAAGGCACTTCCTTTCACTTAAATGTTACTGAAGGACATTGGCCAAAATCCATTGGGTTTTTCTTCTATCATTGTCTTCTTTATCTACCAACTACCAAATAATGACGGAATATTTCGTGGCAATTGGCAAATCTCCAAATCTCGGCCCTAGAATCTGAAACACTTGTAAGTTAAGTTTATGACCCTCATAAATAGCTTGTATTGATTAAAGGCATACCAAGAGTGGTAGAGATTTATCTTATACAAATTGTTTAAATAAATTAAATTTATAATTAGGGTTTTGTAATCAAGGTTCGTTGATTCAGAGTAACAAAACAGAACTACAATTACCAGCCATAGATAATATGCCTTCTGTGCATTAAAACTTGTTAATTTATTATTCTTTTAAAAATTCTTGTTCATATTTAATTTATATTCCGCTTATATCTATATTTTTGAGATTATAAATTTGAATTTAACTCCCTTTTTCCCTTTTAATTTATAAACTATTTTTTCTCAACAAAAAGACAAATAAAATTACGCTTTCAATTTATCAAAAATTTAAAATTAAGATTTAAAGATAACGTCCAAGTAGGATATTTAGGAAATAAAGGAGAATGAAAAGTTTTGGAAGCTTGAAATAAATACATATGGGTCCTAGGCTCCTAGCTGATAATCTTCTTCTTCCAAATTCACAACTAATATATTCAGTATTATTCAATGAGTGTAGACACTAGACATCTCAATTATTGTACTTACTGTTTTATGTTTTCCTTATTTACAATACTATGCAATTTTATGGAGCTATACTTTAAATTTTGGAACTGGATCTTTCTCTGTGCTTTTCTGAAAAATAAATATCAATCTAATAAACAGTTAATTCTTCAGTAAGGTTGTCCTTGGTATTAGGAAAAAGGTATCCTCTTGAGCAAATGCGTAATATGTCTAAGAAGGTACAAATTAATTTTTTATGCCTAGGAGGTACAAATTAATTGTTTAGTAGATATTATTTCAAGGTCCACAAACCAACCTTTTCATGATGGCTATGAGAAGTTGTTATGCATAAAGTAATTAGACCAAAAACACAATGAAACAAAAGGAAGCTATATGGCATAGTTTTTTTTTCTTTTTTTTGGCTTAAAGAAGCTATATAGCATAGTTTTGTACTACATACTACAAATATATGATTCTATATGATTCTCCTTACACGACAAACTATATTATCTAATTCAAAATTTAATATGATAAAGATGTTTCTAGCATTCTTAAACTTTGTATAAAATAATTGTACTATGATACCCTTTAAATTAACTATAATAGTTTTTAACTAAATTAACCACTTTAATTTTGGAGATTTTATGTGGCAATTTAAGCTATCAATGTACAATTTATTGCATTTTTTTTAAATCTAAAATTAATCTTAACTAGCGGAGGAGTAAGAAATCCGTCCACATGTTCAATGTGTGACACCTTATTTCTTGCAAAACTGAGCTCAACCGTGCCTCATTATCTGCACCATTTTGGTGCAATTGGAATTAATGAACAATAGCATACCATATTTGGTGTGCTATTTGTTCACGTATCAATACTTTTTTTTTTTTTTACTTTTCTAATTAGAAAATATATATTATTATATTTCTTATAATTTTTACCTCAAGTGTATACTTTAAACCAAATAAATTGTTTTTTGGTACAAAAAAATAAAAATCTTGCTTTTGTCCCATATTTTTAATTAAGAGTTCATGATGATTAATTATATATGGAGTAAAATCAATATATAAATAATATGAAATGTTAATTACAATATAAAAACGTTAATATTGAAATTTATAATGAAATTTATTTAAATCACATAATATTTAAATTAAACATGAAAACTAGATATAATGCACAATACATATAAAAAAATAACATTATACTGCGCTTTGTAATTCATTAATTGATCATTTGTAGGAGGAATACAATAATTTAGTTGGTTAAATGAATATTAATATCTATAATCACATTTTGTTAATTTTTAATTATTTTGTTACTTTATTTATGTTCTATTACTTAATATAATGTTTTGTTTCACAATTAGTTTGTTAATATAATTTGTGTTTACATAATATGTCAATAGTAAATGAATCATTTTAATTAAAATATTTTTAATAAATTAGTTTTTACCACTTTTTTGAATGATAAAAAAATATAATTGGATCAATACGTGAAAGCAAATTGCACGTAGTAGGGCAAATGGTGAAAAAGATAAAGAGTTGGGAATTAAAAAAATAACATAAAAAATAGATTAAAAAAATAATGAAAAAGTAATTTTGTATTTTTTTTGGTTAAAAATGGTGCAATAAGTTGAAGAAAAATTATTATTTGTTGTGACATTTACATCATTTAAATACTGACATTTACATTATCTTGAAGAAAAATTTTCACCATTTTGATAGAATGGATTGACAATACTCTTAATCATGATCCAAATTTTGACCACAATGCAACAAAAGGTAGGCGTGAAAAAATACAACGCTTGAAAACACTGCACCCCCAAATGTATTTTTCGTGAAACTATAAGGTATGTATACATACCCCTATGCCTCATATAGACTGCCTTTGCTAATATTTCTATGTTATGCTTTGTGAGAACTAAAAAGGTTTTGTTAGAACATTTTTATTTGTGTCCAGAAAAATATAAGTTCAAATTATACAGAAAACAAAAAAAATAGATAGTTTGTATTTAAATAATTTATTAAAAAAAAAAAAGATCTCGTTAGATGTTGATTAATGGAAATTAAGGGTATTACAAATATGAGAGATGATACATTAATTAATTGGAAGTTAATTTTGTATTTGAAATTTTATAGGTGATCAATTTAATATCTATAAAAAAAAAAAAGAATTAAGAAAATACTTTTATACACAAATGACTTCTTTAATGAATTTACATATTTATGAAGGGCATTTTAGCCTTTCAGATTATATTCTTTTAAGTTTGTTCCGTTTTCAAAAATTAATGATAATCTTTTAATTAATTTTTGTTTCTTTTGAGATGCATGTGTAATAATAACCTATTGGAAATTAAGAAACAGCCGATTGAATCTGTAATTGTACTTGAAATCTAGTACTGATCAACAATAATTATCATTTAATTGACTTTCGGTTGCATACTAATGGTGATATGAATTCGGTTACCCGCAGACAAAGTTGCAAATTTAATAAAGCAACTTCATATGAGCTCTAATTAACTTAAAATGAGTATATGACAATATCATGAAATGAATTTATTCCGTTAATTAATGAAATTAAAACAGAACAAAATTAAATGAGTTTTAAAAGCAAATTTAATTTAGAAGGTGCATTTTTATGATCCTGAATATATATATATATATATATATATTTTGTACTCCTCTCATCTCTAGCATTTTCAGATTGTTTGTTTACCCATATATTTACAAGTTTATATACATAAAACCTCCCTTAAATAAAATAAAATTTTTTAGACCGATGCCATTGATATTTTTCATTTTTACCTTTTTAGTCCCTTTTTTTTTTTTTAGGGGGGGGGGGGGGGGACACATCATAAATAATGCAATAAATTAATCCTTTGTTCTAAAACTCCATTGATGGAAGGGAATAGTTGGAAGCTTCTTTGAGGCTTGTAATGGAGGAGATTCAATCAATCGATTATTTGGAAGGAAGAAATAGCATGCGGAAGAAGCGTATTTGAGAAAGGCAAACAAAAGATGTAATTTAAAAAAAAGAAAAAAGAAAAATATAGTATTTTTGTTTGTTATACGCATATATATATATATATATATATATATATAAAAGATGTTACGAATATAAAAAAAAAAAATTGTACACAATGGGAGAGAGAGAGAGAGAGCGTGATTCACATGTGTTGTTGGTGTACAAGGATGTAAAATGAAGAGGCAAAGGAGGGCAAAAAGGTAAGAAGGAGAGGAAAATAGAGTAGCTGCTAGTGATACAGTGATGGAATCTGAAATAAATAAAATAATGGGAGGGAGGGGAGAGGTAGAGGTAGAAAAAGGACGAATCCTAACATTTGGGCTTTGGCTGATTGGGGGAAAAAGAGTGGGCCCAAAAAAGGGCTTATGATGGGACGTGACGTGAACCACTGTTGCCTTTCCTATTGGTCGCTGTCATCCGTACGGTGTTGAACGGCCTTACGCAATCCCTATACCCTACGCGTTTTTAATTTCCAATTTTCCCCCATGGAAGAACTTGGAGATAATAATAATAATAAGAAAGTTTTATATCTTCAAATTAATTATTTTGAAATTAATTGATGATAAAATAAAATACATGGCCGTAAACGTAAGAAAAAAATAATAAAAAAAGAAAGAAAAAAAAAAAAAGTAGAAAAAAGCTCGAATTAAGTCGATCGATCAATATAAGTTTATAATAATTCAATTCTCTGTGTATTTGTGTTTAGCTACTCTCCTTCTTTGTCACTTCTCAGTACTTCAGCCTCCAATTTCTCTCTCTCTCTCTCTTTTAAAATATATAAATTCAATATCTGTGAGTAAACAATTTATAAGAGTTAACAATCCTTAAACAAATGTCACAACCCTGTCCTTCAAAGTGAGATTATAAGGTGGGAATGATCATTTCCAGGTCAAATTTGGCCCTTTGAAATATTATTTAAGGATGTTTTCTTTAATGAAACACTCTTGCAGTGTCATCACCTATTTTACTCATAACGTTTGGTTCATGTTTTCCGCCAGCAATTAAAAAAGTAACAAAAATTGCATAGAAATTATATAAGTTTGGCAGACATTCCCTCTCTCTCTCTCTCTCTCTCTCATTTGTTGACTTTGATTCTAAACACTATCAATTTGTATTTAAAATCATAATTTCCCGCATCTTCTTCTGGAAATTTGTCGACGGACATCTTTCTTTTATTTGTTAAATCAAATACTCATTTGTAATTTCAAAAATTGTTGAAACATTATTAACTCAAATTAATAATTATTCAAAAATAAAGAATAAAGAATAATTATTCAAATTTCAAATTAATAATTATTAAAAAATAAAGAATAATGAAAACTAATAGGTGAAAATAAATATAAACAAACTCATAACTAATTTTTTAATAAAAAAATAGTTTCAAATGTATTTATTACAGATAAACTTAATTTTTAAAGTTGTGTGTGAGACAATCATGATATAATTTAGTATTTTTTTCTTTTTACTAAATTGAGAGAAAAATTTTAGTTTAGAAGAAGTATGGGAATGTATTTGTGTGTTTTTTTTTTAAGTTCCTAGAATCAGAGAAAAAAAAAACTATAAAAGTGAATAAACGTTGTTAAAAGAAGAGTAAATGAGTCCGATTATGGCTCTATCAGAAGTAATTTTTAAAAATGATATTATATTGAAACCAAACCAAAATATAAACTGGTTGTAGTAATATTTTACATAATAAAAATTTAGTATTGAAAAAATAACAAATTAGAAGGTGTTAATAGTGATATTTAACCTTTAAATGACATTAGTAGTTTAATTGGTCGAATTTAAAAGAAACTATAAAAAGAAATATATGTCACAATTTTATTAAATTACAATGGATTGGCATTGCAAATTAAAAGTATAAATACGTATATGCATATATATATATATATAGTAAGTCTTTTATGCATATATATATATATATATATATATGTAAGTCTTTTATCAAAAATTCAACTAAATCAAGAATGGCTACATGGTAAAGATTTAATTATTATATAAATTGATAACTGATATTTGATTTAAATTTAAAATTTTAGACAAAATGTAGCAATATTTAACACTTATAATTATCTCTTACTTATTAAAGTTAAACAATCTCTAACTGGTAAATTATTGTATATTTATATTTTTATATTGTTGAGACTTGATATTGGACAATGTGTTGGATTGTGGAAAGGGTAACATATTTGTAAAGTGCAAACATAACATGTGGAGGTAGCATACAAACTAGTTTGATTAATTAGTTTCCTTATCAACAAACAGTCTTTTAGTATTACATTGCATGATATTATTCTTTTGTACTCATCCTGGCCAATTGAACTACTTAACCTAATCTGTACCCCACCTTAATTTCCTTTTTGTCTTTCCATTTCTAAATCTCTCATTATATACGGATATCTCCAAATTAGGTGTTAACAAATCTTGCTTTTTCCAAAGAGATTTGACATCTAAAACATATTCCAAAAAATATTAGTTTTTGGATCAATAAGAATAAGGCACTGTGCCCCTGCCACGATATTATGTCCTAATTAAGACCTCGTGAGAAGATTATTATTATTATTATTATTTGAGATATTTGAATTTTAGTATTTTTAATTTTTATAATTTAAATTTTAATTTTTAAAAGTTGTAATTTAGATCTTGATTTATAATTGACGTGGAGTATTGAAGTGCAATGCTTGAAAAATAGATGGTTACTAAAATTCAAAGTTTTAAAATTAAAAGATATTGAATTACTTTTTTAGTATCATTTAGTTTGAAATTTGATGCAGTTTAATATCAGTTAGGTTACCTACACAAAAAATTAACATTAAACTTTTTTAGTTAAAAATCAAGCAAGACCCAAATTACAAGAAAATATAAATCAAAGGTTTAAATCATAACTTTTGAACATCAATAGTCTAATTTACAAAACTATGCAAGTCAAATTAATGAAATTGCAATAAACCTTTATTATTATTCTTATTTACATTTTTTATTTTAATTTTTTCACATCTATAGTGGTATGGATTTCCATGCTTCCAAGGGCATGGGAGCTCACCGTTGTTGACTCATTAACTATAAAGTTCCATATCTATATATATTGAATCTAAGAGAATAGCACGAAATTAAAACACTTCGTTTTCTTTCAATATATGTACATGCATCTAATTCCTGTAAAGCATGTGCCGATCCGACTCCATCTATTCGATAAAAAGAAAACAAAATGCTAAAAATTCAATTCCAACCAAACAATTATATGGCTTTTTTTTTCTCATTTGTTTGTTTTTGATGGAACTTGGAAGTCCAAAATGCTAAAAATTCAATTCCAACCAAACAATTATATGGCTTTTTTTTCTCATTTGTTTGTTTTTGATGGAACTTGGAAGTCAAATTTGTTGTTAACGAGTACTATTATATACAGGAGTTTCACATAAAGTTAAAATTCAATGTGAAATCTCTTGTAGATATAGACTCATTATGAATTCGAAGGTGTATATTGTTTTTCTTTATTATGCTTTTATATATATTCAATTAATAATTATAATATTATTTTTTAAAATAAAATAATCAGTGAAAACAAATTCTCAGACACTGATAATAAATATGAGCAATAAAGGCACCAAGCACGATAAAAACTAGCTAGTACCTAATATACTTTGGCACCTTGCAATTTATAATTTTTGCTGTAATAATAAAAGGAGAAAAATACAATATTAATTCAAATTAGATAATATATTAGTACAAATGTGCAACAATAGACTCACAGAAAAATATATAGTCAAGTGCGAAAACCAATTAAACTTCAATTTTAATTAATCATTAACTTGCACCATATATGCAAGTTAAGATTCTTTTTTTTTTTTTTTGGGGCCATCTTTTTTTGAATAATTGTTGGTTAAGGTCCAAGTTAATTAAAAAAAAAAGAGTTAAAGTCTAAGTTGTAAGTTTTTGAAACTATACAATTATATATATATATATATATATATATATATATGTAATGCAAAATTCAACATAAATGTTCTCGAAATAATGTTTTATACAACAGTACATCACACTGCAGTTTTTCCTATGATTAATGCTAACGCCTACATATTGGACACCTAGCTATTTTCAAATGCATAAAAGCACCTGTATTTCAATATATATAGAAAGATTAATATATTAGATATACACACACAAACAAATGAACTTCATAAACTAAATGTATACAACAAGAACTTCTTTGTTTTTCTGTATTATTCATATGTTTTTTTTTTTTGGGTGAATATGACTTCGTGTATTAGTCATGAAGAGAAAATTGAAAAAGATATATACGTACGGAAGAGTTCATGGAAAGGATAAAAAAATGGCAAAAGGAAAAAAAAATTAAAAAATTACCTTCTAATAAATTACCAAACAAAAAGCAACGTATCGCAGTTGCTATCAAACTGAGATCATCAATACCAGTACAAAAATATTGTCTTAGCAAAAACTCTCAAATTCCATGCTTGGGATATTCCATATCAAACATGGCACATGCAGTGCAACTATAAATATATTTGTCAAAAAAAAAAAAAAAAAAAAACTACATATATATATATATATATATTATAAAATTAAAAAGAAATATTGGGTTGGTTTGCTTGCTCATTGGCTTCTAAATCTTTCACTTTCATTTGCAAATATTTAAACCAACATCAACCCGTACTGGTCGAGAAGCCAGAGGTTAATGTCTCAGCCAAAAATGGAAGCAGTTTGGGAGTTTATCCTTCCTATACAAATTATATTCAGCAAATTCTTCTCCACTTCAACCAACGTGATCTGTCTCTACTGAAGCAAAAATTCAATGTCCACCAATTTTGCATGTTTAACTATTGATCCTTAGTGCCATGAACAAAACGTGCTAGCACCTTTATTTATTTATTTTCTCTCTCCCTTACGTATATGTTTCTTTCTTTTCATTTCTTTTTTTTTTTTTTTTTTTTTTGGTGAAATATGTATAAGCTTCTTCTTTGCACAAAATGAAATTGAGTTAATTAATTCCATGTTCCAGATTCATATACCCTGAATTATATGCATACAGTGGCAATATGTTGAGATGGATTTGGATTATAAAGTATAGCTTTTGCTAATGGGAGCCTTATCAATCAAGGAAAAAAGAAAAGAAAAAAAAAGGGATTGCTTAATTTGCTTTGGGTGTGAAATTAATATACGGAAGCTATAATATATTAATGAGCTGAATATTAGTAATTAACGATTTTTAATTTTCATCATTTGCTTCTATTTGAAAAGTGATGGTGTTTTCGATTGAGTAGGCTCAATCGAGCTCTTGGAGTAGTGCAAAGTGCGAGCGAGTAAGCTCATCACGATGGCCAATAAATGGAAATTGTGAAAGTTTAAGCTAATTTTATATAAATTTGGATCCTCTCTTCTTTAAATTTTTTCTAAACTTTTTAAAATTTAGAAATATTATAATAAAGATTTAAATTAAAATTTAAAATTCTAATTTAATAAAACCTTTAAAATAAGTTTTAATTGTCTAGATTATTAGTCAAAATAAGATCCCGCTTTGGTTGGTTATTATCAACCCAATTTAGTAGCAAATTGCCACTTAGACCTTACCTTCCAACCTAATCTGTTGCCCTATTAAAGTTCTCGGCACTAAATAAAAGGTAAAAGGATTAAAAGCAGCTTTAAAGTGACAAATATCAGCCACCAAAGAGGTGTCATACACTCGTATATCTTAATTAGAAATAAACAAATTAATTAGAATTAGTAATTGTTAGTGGTTAGTAAAGTAAAATTTAACTAAAGGATAAAGATTCATAGGACCATATGCATCCAATGTTTCTTTAATTGGTGACCTCTCATAGAGTATAATTCCTCGTATCCTAATTGGGTTTTGGATCTTAAACCCACCATTATTATTACAGATATGATAATATATGTATTGTTTTTATGATCGGGTGTGCTTGTGACTCTGTATCACGAACGAAATTACTTCATCAAAAGAAAGGGTTAATTAATTAAATCTAGCTGTGTATAGACTATAGTACAAATTAAGCTTGCGTATAAAAATCAAAGAGAACCTTAATTTGTGGGAAAGATATTATATACCAATGGGTCAATAAGCACATAGAATTTAGACCATATTACTCACATCTTTTCTTAATATATTAAATTCCTATAAATTAGAATGTTAGTCGATCAAATACCAAATTCAAAAAGTGGAGGACAATGAAATGTCCCTTTCAAACCCCTAAGCAATTTCTTAATAAAAACATGCTTAGCTTTTGATATTTAATGAAAAAAAAATTGTAGCTATTTAATTATATAATATGTAAAAAATTATTGTCTTTTTTTATATCAGTATTTAAAAACAAAAAACATATAAATATCTACATGGGTGAAAATTTTTATATATATATATATATAGAAGAAATCAATGATGCATAAATTTTTTTTCTTTTTGTTGTCATTCTCTACCAAAAACTTTTCCATTTTCTTTTTACTCATAAAAGAAAAGCAACTTTTAACTCCATGTGGATTGAGAGCTTGCTCTTTGGAATACTTTCATGATCTTGTGGAAATACTCAATGAAATAGTCAAAAGAGCTACACAACCTCTACTCGGTGCCTATACCGAATTAGTGAAAGCCAAGATGGGACAATTTATATATAAGAGGTATATTTTTAAAGTGGGTTGGTCTTAATTTCTTCCATAAAGATTTAGATATGGATTATTTTTGGCAAACTTTTGCAAGATAAGAGGGATCTCCTCCCCAACCCATCTTTCTTTCAAAATCATTTTTTTAAATTTTTTTTTTTTTTTGGGGCTTTTATGGCCCCTCTTTTGGTTATTTTTTAAAACATGAAGCAAAAGCTGGCAATCGGATGTGGGATATGGAGGAAACATCTATAAGCCTCTTAACAGTCAAGCAAAAGAAATGAAAATGAAAAAAAAAAAAAAAATTTGCTTAACAAAACCATCTTTTGGTAATATTCCTTAGCAAAAACCATCGAAATGAATCTACTTGTTGATTGAAATAAAAAAAACAAACAAAACAAATATGGGGATGGACAGAGAGCGCCGCAACAACTTATGAAACATGTATACATTGTTATCAAGCAAAGGACACTAGGAACTCAAAACTATATGGCATCTCAAACCGAAGAATCCAGCACCTATCGAGTTGATGCTGTATACACCTTCTCCCCAGCAATCTTGTCAGTACGAGAAAAAAAGAAAAAAAGGAAGAAAAAAGAAAAAAAAAAAGCTACCGACACACAGTAGGAAGTTATTGACATAAAAAAAAAATTGTATATATAATTAATTTTTAATATGTTTGAAATTGAAGGGTGTCAGGAAATCTTTTTCTTGAGAGAATGGAAGATGATATGGGATATCATGAGTAGGGTCACATTCATATCATAGTTTGAGTTGAATGACCTGTAAAATTTGTATGGACCAAAGTTACAAAGCCAAGGGAGGTGTCCGGCAACCAGATCAGAACCCGACAACAAGTGGGTCCCATTTGTAATTTGACCCCATCATCTTAAAATTATGAACAAGACTTTTTGGGAGACTAGTCCATCTTTTCTTTTTGGGGGTATATTTATTTTCCCAAATTCTCTATGAATGAAGTTAGAGCTTGCCAGCAAGGTTCTAAACAGTACCTACTGTTATCTTTTCGACATGGGACAAGGACATAAATATATGTACCACAACAAATTTTGAAGCCAAGCTAGCTAGTAGCTACTATATATTTCCATCCACATATATAACTTTGATCTTGTATATATAATTACCTCATAAATTATTTCCAATGGAAGACAATATGGTATTACCCAAAAATAAAAAAATAAAAAAAATGGAAGACAATATGGAGATGGAGATATGGACCTTAAAACATTGTCATCGTAACATATATATATATATATATATATATTGAGTAGAAAACTAAAAACCTTTGCATATTTCTCGTTATCTATCAATATATATATATATATAATATTGTTATAAATTCAGTTTGAGTTGAGTCCCTGGAGGTCCAGGTCCATGGTATGTTTGAATGATTTTCGTAGATGGGATGTTGGTGCTTCAACCTGTAAAGAATCGTCACTAAATTATTTAAATTGCATTCATTTAATCTTTTATTTAATATTCATGCAAAGATTATTATTTCCCACGAGCATTAACATATTGCAGCTCATCAAGTTATTTTTGTATTATATGTATAAAACCTCCATTTCTATACCTTCTATACACACATACACACACAATTCTGCTATGGTATAAATTGATAAAATGTGAGATGTCTAACAGAAAAGAAATATATAAATCCTAATATGGTAAAATTAAATCAATGAATATCATGCATCTTATCATGTGCATATATATATATATATATAAAGGACGATTTTATAATCAGAACCGTCCGAATAAAATTTATGTGGAATAGGAACAAAACTAATATAAAATCAATGATTTTTAAAAATATTGATTTTTTTTTTATAGTATCTGTTTTTATTTAAAAAAAAAAAACGATATTTTTTTCTAATCGTCTATTTTTTGCGGATTCATATCCAATTTTATTCGGAACTATATACATATATATATATAACAAAAGCAACGGTATTTTCATTAAAAAAATAAATAAATAAATAACAAAAGCAATAGTACATATGTATCTGTAAAATGTTGGCTTTGGCCTGTTGGATTTCTTATGTGCGTGTACGTTATGTTACTGATTGGTTTAGGGAAAGAATAAAGAGAAGAATACTTTTTATGTTCATGGATTCGACAATTTGCTTTTCAGTTCACTTGCAAACACTAATCGTTTTGCATCGGTCTGAATTATGTCAAAGGTTGATAAATTTGTTTGATACTTTAATCACAAAATCAAAATCTTTTACATATTTTTGTATTTTTCTGTCATTCTTTTTTCTTTTTCTTTTCGTTGTTAATATTAAAATTGTAGCTTGGAGAAATATTCCCATATTTCTTTTTTGAAAAGAGAAATATTCTGATATTAAAACAATGTTTTTGAAACTTAAAAGTTTTTTACATTGTCCTAAGAGTTCGAAAAAAGTTTAAGATCAAATCTAAATCCTCACAAAAAAAAAAAAGAAAAAAGAAAATAAGAGGGGAATGATATGGGTTTTCTTTTTGGGGAGAAATGATATGGGTTTTCATAAAATTATTTTATTTAATAAAATCTACTTGATGAGATTCTATAGCTGGTGGTGGGGTCCCAATAATTTTTTTTTCTCCTCTTTTGGCTGTACCACCCCCATTGGGATTTGCATGCAGCGAGTCCATGGAATGTATCTAATATACATATTATCAATGTATCTCTTTTTTTTTTTTTTTCTTTTTTTTTTTTTTTTATAATTTTCAATGGAAACTAATTAATATTCCTCAAACAAGACCTTTCTTTTCTAGGGAATAATAACATGTCCACGTACCTTACCATTTTCTAGTGCAACATGGTTCTTACCACTCCAAACACACAATTCCTTTTATCCCAAAGTGCCTGCTAGATTAATTGATCATCTATATTTTATAAGTTTTGCATATTTTAAAAATTTTACTATACATCACCTTTGTTGACAATTACGGTCTTATATAGTAAATTTTAGTTGTAATATTTAATTTAACTTTTTTAAATTTAAAAATTTTGAAAGTAAAATTTTTTAATGCTGATAATTTAAATTGCCATTTAAAAATAAATTCTATAGTTGATTATTCATTATTGATGATAAATAATATTTTTTATATTTTAGATATTCAAAATTAATTAAGGCTAAGTTTAGTATTGCTGTAGTTTTTAAATCAACTTTAGCTTTGTTGCAAAAAATAATAAATCAAATGTTGGTAAACTATCATTTCATAATTGTTGTACGACTCAAAATTAGTATTTGAGGTTGATAAATAGTAGTGTTTAAATAATAATGTTTAATTGTTATTAATGCATATGATGACTAAAAAATAAATTATTTATTATCATGTTTTAACTTGTAATATTATTATTTTTTATTGATACATATAACCTTTTTTGCTATATATTTAACAAAAGTTGTATTTCCATCACAACAACATCAAAGGAGAAACTATGTTAAATGTATTACTTGACATTTATAAAATATAATTTTAAAAAATTGTCCAAGTAGAAAAAAAATAATATGAAAAAGAAAAACCTTAATAAAAAGAGAATGGCCAATGAGAGAAAGAAAATGGAAAATTATTTTTAACGTGAAACCTGTCAATTGCTTCAACAACTCTAATAGATAAGATTTATAATTAATCGTTGTTCTAGTATTATATAATAACCTAAGACTAGAATGCTATTAACTTTATCAATGGGGTTAAAATTAGTATTTTAATTAAAAAAGTTAAAATCAGAATCTTCAAAATTAGTACTTTTTATCTTGCAACTTCTCAACAACAATTGTCAGAAAATATAGATTCTTGTAAAATTAAAATTTTATTTTTTTACCACACTAAAACTAGTTTTAAATTGTTTAATAATCAGAATTTGACTTAAAAATCAATTCCAAACAAAATCTATAACTCATAAAATAGTTTTTATTAAAAAAATTTTAAGCTGTAAAAAATAAATGAAAATTATATTAAAAGAAATTAATGTATAAATTATTAAAAAAAAAAAAAAGAAAGAAAGAAGAGAAAGTATATGATTGATAGGGCATGCCACAAAAAAGAGAAGGGTTGGCTGTCTTAGAGAGGAGGAGAAAGGCAAAAGCATATAAAAAAAGTTGGCCTTAATAACGTATCTTTTTCAGTTTTCACACCCCAATTTTTGAATTTCCCAAACCCTCATTAGATTTTCAAAACAAAAATAAAAAATAAATATCATTCTCACAAGTCGGCTCCATGATTTTATTGGTGATTTAATAACACCGACTATGGCAATAATGTAGTATAAGAACATAGAAAGGGCAAATTAAATAGGACTGAAATTTGTTAATTAAATTTTTTTTTTTTATAGGAAAAAAGAAAGAAAGAAAGGTGTGAAAATAGGAGGGGTGGGTGGGTGGGTGAAATATAAGGCCATGAACAAAAACCCCTATCAAATATTAAAAATAGGGGGTTTGGGTTTAATTTTAAATATATGGTACATAGTTTCCTTTGTTTTTTTTTTTTTCTCACCAAGGAGAAATAATTTGGGGTCGCTTTCTGGAATTTTCTCACTCACTTTTGTTTCTAAAATCTCAATCATTCATGGTTCATGGATTGGGTTGGGCCCTCCCTGGGGGTTGTAGAGAGAGATAGAGAGAGAGAGAGAGAGAGAGAGAGTGTGTGTGTGTGTGGGGTAGAATGGGGGGGAAAAGCGATAGATGTCAAAAGAGGAACAGCTCACCCGTTAGATTTATGGGTCCCACGCAATTTCTCTCTCTAGATTTCGTCGTCCCACTTTTTGACGCGACGGCCATCGCCACTCCCCCACCACCCGGCCCTATATGTTTTTCACCCGCATTGCACGTTTCTCTATGCACCTCCACTCTGCTCGGCTTGCTTGCTTTCCTTTTCGGTTCTAATTTTTTTATTTTTTTATTCAAGGGTATATAGAAAATGATACAAATCATTTATAATCGAATAATTAATAATTTTAAACTTTCAATATATATGTATATGAATTAAAAATTTAGCTATACATCTTAGTTTTCAAATCAAAAAGTAAAATAAGAAGTATTGAGTAGATTTTTTTATTTTTTTATTTTTTAATATATCATAATAACTATGGAGTTATTGTCATAACTTCTATATGAAAATCTAATTGTTTTGAATATTAGAATATAAATGATTTGATTGTACTTATTTTATTGGAATAATTAATCATACATATGTGCGTACGGTTCCTATCACAGTTATGTCTTTAAGAAAAAAATAAATCATTTGATTTAAGAATTAAAAAATCATCTGACTTTTTTTTTTTTTGGGGAAAAAAAGAAAAAAAATGAAAAAAAAAAAAAAAAGTAGCTGTGTGGAATACAGGGTAGTGAGGAGAGTTGAGAGCCCATGTTGAAAAAGTATGAAATGACCCAACTCAATCCTAAAGGATCTGCAATATTGGTTGCATTCATTTTAGATATATACATGAGTATATGTAATACATATTCCGGTGAATCCTATGGTGGGCTTTTGGGATATGACCTTATATTCAATTTGGTAATAACAAAATGTACAGAATCTCAATCAAATTTCAATCAAACCCACCTGAAACTATACTTCTCTGCTTTCTCAATGTAGATAATGCACATACACACTACCTAATTCAGACTTGTAATCACCCTTTCCCCCAAATTTGGTCAATCTTCCCTAGACTCTATGCAAAATCAACATGCAAATGCGTGCACGTCTCCGAAAATACTCACATGTATTTGTTTATAAGTATTAGCTAGCTCTCTTATCTCTCTCTCTCTCTCTCTCTCTCTCTCTATAGGTGTTATATATGGAATAAAATTCACATCATAGCTATCAAATTGTTTTAATATTAGATTCTATTTTATTAGTTTTTATTTTCAAATCTTTTAAATATTAAAATTAAAAAATTAATTAATGACATAACATAATTTTAATATATGTCAAAATTTTATTTGAACAAAATAAATTATATAAGAATTTAATAAGTTATAAATGTATTTTAAAATTTTACCTGTTTAATGGTTGATAAAAAAAAATTTCAAAAGATAAAATCTCATATTAACCTAGTTGATTGTATATATTATATAAATATATATAAAAAGAGAGAGAAATCTGGCAAGATATGCGGCGGGAATTAATTTGAAGATTATGGCTAATTAATCCAAAATTGAAAAGCACACTTGAACTCACAATCATGCATGCATGGATAAGATATAAGTTTATATTCTGATTGGAGGAATTCTTTTGAGAGTGCATTTGAAGCAAATTAAAAGAGAATTAAAGAGAGAGAGAGAGAGAGAGAGAGAGAGAGAGAGAGTAAACAAGTTGATATTAATAAAGAAAAGGTCTTAAAGAAATACATGAGTAGCTAGGGTGGAGCCCATTGGTGTAATTTAATGACAAAGAAAAGGGGGTCAGTGTGACTAATGATGATGATTAATGAAATTAATTAAGATTAATTAATTACTGAAAATAAAGCCATCTAAAGAGAATATATAGAAATGGTGGAAAAGAGGGACACCAGAACAAAGAAATGAAACATAGTTGACCAGATGTTTGTGTGTTTGTTTGCCAGTTCTCTTCTCTATGATGTTGCCAAAAGGGGGCAGCAAAGCAAGAAAGTGAAGCAGCAGCAATTAAACATCTTTTCTTGATCATGTTTTGGGTGACACAAAGCCAAGTCTCCCTCCCTAACACAACACAAAAACAAAACAAAATACCCAAATTACTCTCTTCATTATATACCCCCCCTTTTTTTTTTTCCTTTTGTTTTAGTTAAGTTCTCTCTAATCATTTCCATATTATCATCTTCCTCATGGCTTAGTCCCCCACTCTGTTTCCTTAATAAAACCAATTTCTCCGTTTCCTAGTCAAATCTCTATCAGCTAATTAAAATAATCAAATTTAATTAATTTGTCCCAAGTCAAATCTCTCTCTCTCTCTCTCTCTCTCTCTAAGCCATATCTTTGCGGTGTAATCTCTTTTGTTGTTCTTAGTTTTTTTGTTCCAATTTGACAGAGCATATGGACAAAGCTTCCAGACATAAATGATTAAGCAAATCCATTTGACAATGTTTCTTTCTATTTTGCTTTTTGTTGCATATCAGCTAAGACAAATTGGTTTTCATGTTAATGGATCCTCCATCTTATATATATATATATATATATGTCAAACCTATAAATAATAACACAGACTACTTTATAAGTCAATTTAATTTATGCATTTTTAATTGAAATTTAAAGGAGCACATATCTTATAATTAATTAATGGTTTCTTCACTTAATTTCTATTTCCGAATGGACTAAAATGTTCAGCATTTATGAATATGAGATAGTTGCTTATATAACCATGATCGATCGATAAATTTAAAATTTTTTCAGCCAAAAAAAAAAAAAAAAAAAAAAGGAAAGAAAGAAGAATAAGAAGAACTGCTATTAGGTCCTCATCAATTTTTTTTTTTTTTAAGTTTTCTTTGGTAAATTCTGCCGCATAAATATAAATAAACAAATTGTTTTCGATAATTTTATAAGGTCTTAATTGATTGTTTTTATAATAATGTTCAATGTACCTCAAGAGATTATAATGATCCTCAAAATAATAATCATATGTATTCATTATAGCCTGTTTAATGTTAGAATTAATTAAAAACAACAATCGTATAAATCATAGTACATGGATTTAGCAGGACAATATAAAGAAAAGCACTTATATATATATATATATATATATATATTGCTATAGTTGGCAGCAAGGCTACTCTCCTGGATTACAAAATCACGAAAACAAGATGGAAAATCGTCAAAAGCACTTTCATATAAGGCATTGGAAACGGAGGAGTTTGATAGTGTAGGGCATAAATAAATTAAAGATTAGATGCGCAGAGAGGGGAATTTATTGTAAGCTAGAGTATTGCTATTTTTTTTTTTTGAATAATTTATCTAATTTATAAATTATCTAAAATTTTTCTTTTCATTACTCGAATTCATGCGCTCTACCATTAAAGGTACCTGATTCGTCGTTAGAGTATTGCTATTTACACAACCGAAATTTTCTACCGCACATACATCTAAAGTAAATTTACAAAAAACCCCTCAACTGTTTAAAAAAAATAAAAATACACAACCTGTCTTCATCCTAACGAAAGGAAAGAGCATAGTCGTCTAGCAACAGCAAAAGACGCCATAGGGAGTATATCCTCCTTGGTCTGGAGGGGCTTGTACTTGCGCTTGCTGTTGTAAAACTCGCCCCCATTCCATGGCTGTCTTCAAAATCGTAAGCCATTCAAAACTTTTCCTTCCCTTGCTGCTAATCCTCCATTTGCTATATGATTTCCTGGTGTAGAATTCATATATATATAAATCACAGAATGAAAACTCTAAAACTGCAATCTGATAAATCAAACACTACTACTGAACGCCACTCACCGAACCAGGAGGAGGCATCGCCGACGCAGAGCTCACGCCAGGAGTCTGGATACCAAAACTTCGAACACTAGGGTTTTGATAATTTGCGTTTGGCATGTGAGAAATCTGAGAAATCGGATGGAATGAAGTCCGCAGGTGGGCCAGCCGATACGCTGGCACTCTTCCTATCGGTTCGGAAAAGAATCGGGTGTGTTGTCGGAAAATGAAAATAAAAAAAATAAAATTAAGGGGTTTTTAGTAAATTTACCTGAGATGTACTTGCAACTAGCAATTTCGGTTGTGTAGATAGTAGCACACTATAAGCACATCAATAAATTGGTATGGTGGGCTTGAAGACCAGAGGACACTATGGATCAAAAAGAAATGAAAAGAAAAAAAAAAAATAATAATAATAATTAGAAAAAAAAAAGTAAAAAAAATTGTGGTGATCTTCGAATGTTGAAAAGGGGAAATCTGCTTTATGTAACATTATAAATCTGCTTGCTTTCCTCTATTCTTCCCTCTCCTTTTACCCTTTTGCTTCAGATTCTTCAAGCCCTTTACTATTGTTGAGAGAGAGAGAGAGAGAGAGAGAGAGAGAGACTGATTTTTTTCTTCAAAATTACAGGTTACCTAACATATTAATTATGGGAGACTTTCTATTCCATTTTATTACATGTTAGGTGCATTTTGAAAATCCTTTTCCGTTCTCAAAAAAAACAAAAAAAAAAAATACTAATTAATTAGTTTGACAATCTATAACGATAAATATGAATTGTCATTTATATGATACATAAGTTCATATCATTTTAATTTTTAGTGATATACATTTAATTTTAAAATTATTTTTGAAGAAACTTATTTTTAATTATTAATTATATATATATATTATTTTGAAAAAATTAACTTTTTAAAAAAAAAATTTACAATGTCTCACAAACTCTAAAAAACTAAGGAAATATTTATTTATTTATTTATTATTATTTTTTAATCATATCAGTTTAAATGTATTTATATATACTTTTTTGAGTGATAATCTATTTCGAGCCAGTGGAAATGCTTTTATTTAATTACATCTTCTTTATCTTTTTTTATCATTCAGATAGATAGAAGAGATTTGAATTAAAAACTACTCCAAGACATTACAGAGCCACTGGCCTGTGCCCAAAGAAACATTAATTATCTCTTTTAAACAATAAGGCAAGCATCCATAAAAAAAAAATGAAATAATAATAATAATAACATAAGATATCTTGCGTGTGAAACCGTGCAGAGTCATATATGTTATAAATGTTTCTTTTTTTTTTTTTTTTTTGGGGAAAAAAGTAACCTTATGTGAAAACTAGTTCATTTATGAGTTCAATAAACTAACACATTAAACAAAAAAAAAAAAAAAAAAAAAGAGCTAAACCCTAGAAGATTACATCCCAAGTACACTCTAATTAATAATTATTCCACCACAAGACACTCTCATAATTGAGGGTAAAAAAACGTTCAACAGTATTTTCTCATAGTTTTTTGCCGAGAAAATGCAGCAAAATAATCTCACAGTCTTTGTCCTACTCACTTTATGTCAGTAGGTGGATCTCATTTATAATATTGTTTTCAATAACTTGGATATTCTGTACACTACTTGGGCATTTCAAATTACTACACTTTGGTTATCTCAAAAAAGAAGATGCAACTTCTATTATTTGTTAGATGCATTTATAATCGTTATAAATTATTATTTTTTTTTAAAGAAATAGCATAAATTATATAATTGTCATCAATTTGCAACTCTTTTTTTTTTTTTAAAATTTTTTTTATTTTAATTATGCCAAGTATGATTTAACTACATGTAAACTTCAATTGATAATGCTCCAAGTTGAGGCCCATTTGACAGCATTAACGGTAGGCTTTACTTTCATTCGGCTATCGAGTTCAGCCCAGAGCCCACTGCTAAGACTATAAGATGAGAAATGGAACCGTTGGTAACAAACTTACATGTTGCTTCGTAAATATACATCCAAACCAAATTCAATTAATTTTTTTAAATCTGTTTAGTTATTTTTAAGAATAATTTTCATTATTATAACCTTTTTTTTTCTTCAAGAATCCTAAAGAAAACCAATCTCCATTTGATTTTGTTATTTCTATTTTATCTTATATTTTTGTTTTTAACAAACGTCAACCTATCCTTTTTCAATGACTTTTTGGCCACTTCAAGATACAATGTTAAATATTTCTCCAACTATTAGTTGGGTTCAAAATAACACAGTATGGTAAGAAGCTTCTTAATCCATGCTCAATCTCATATTCCAAGCGAAAACAATTTCCAACATAAACTTTTACTAACTAAAAAAAATTCATATACTGCATTTCCCAACCTCTGTAAAACCAATAACAAGCTATTTCTTTCACTGACATTCCAAAAACTTCTTCTCAGAGTCAAAAAAAAGTTAGAATATAATATGATAATGATAAAGAAAAAAATGAAAAATATTACTCATCTTCAAAATCCATAAGAAAATCAGTTAAGTTCTCTGAATCATCTATAGCCTCGTCCAGAGACATTGAATCCTTCTTCTTAGGTTTACCCTGCAAGATTAGTAAGATAAATATAAAATAAAATGTAATAGCTTCGAAATTTCAATTCCATGCAAATTAACTACACATTTGACAAGCCAGTAACCAAAAATTTCAATTCCACGGTCTACTCAACACAAGAATACATTGATTAGTTTTTAATTCAAATGATAATAAATATTTATAAGCATGTGTCAATATATAATATACCTTTGACTTGCGCAACTCTGGTGTACTTTTCAAAACACTCCAATTGCGCGAAATTTTCTCATCATCTCCTTCATCAACCTCAGCTTCATCGACCTCAGCTTCGCTATCCTCTCCTTCATCCTGTAATCAATAAATGTTTAAAAAGAATGCCATTGCCGATCCAATAAACACAACCGGATAACTAGTAAACTGCATGACCATTTCATAGTGTTATCTGTATAGGCTGAAGGATCATAAGGTGAGGGTCTATTATAGTTTAGGCAATGATACTTACATCATTGTCACCTATATCAACAGCCTGTGCCATAGCTTCATCCATATCTGTTACCTGCTTTCATCAAAACACAGAGAGGGTAAAGTACGGAGAACTATGATGCTTTTCTTGTATCAGACCATTACTTTCAATACTATTGACCAACTAAAGTTAAAAATTTCAAAATTTCGTGTTAAAAAACAGCATGCAGAAGTCATTGGAAAAAGTAAGTTTTGTGCTTGGAATACAATCCTATAAAACATATTTTACTTAGAACTGCTCCTTAGGTAATGGTAAAACTGCTTTTTAAAATTATAAAGGTTAAACCGAAGTGATTCACAGTAATCAGGTGTTTGAGGTTTGAAAAGCAAAAGTAAATATAAAGTAAGCAATATCCAAAAATTTTGGTGCAACCAATTCTCCCAAAAGCTCAGCCATAGCTTTCTCCTCTTGTATTCCCATTACCCCAAAAAAAAAAAAAAAAAAAAAAGAGTTAAAGAGAAAAATATTTGTGACTATCAAATCACATGATTACCTCAAGTTCTTCAGTCTTCTCTTTTCCCAGAATCTTTTCAAGCTCCTCTCTTGATATTATTTTGCCATGCTGATTGGAAAGGAAAAAAATTCAGAAACTTGAATCATTAAGTCCAAAATCAAATGTCAAAATTTCATGTTCAACTCATTGCCATGCAATTTTAAAATGCACCACATTTTCTTTGAAAAAATGATAATAAAAACATTTGGAAACTTCAAAATTATAACTCTAAGACAGTAAAGGACTTTAACCATAAAATTAACTGAGAAGGAATTTCAGTGCCCTTCATGGCAATGTATTAGCAGCCATGCATTGAGATATACAACCTATAGAATTGTTACACCTTTGATCTCTATAAATCACCATCATTTAGTTTTTATAAAATAGAGTTGGAAGTACTCTCAGCAAAACCCATGATAATGTGTGTCATCAACTAATGAGCAGGTTTACCGATTATAAAGGACAATAACTTACAATCTGAAAGTAAACCTGGCTTTTAAGAAATACTGACCTCCTTTAGGTAAGCCAGCATGTTAGGTGTTGGTTCATGAAAATCGGGCCCCCTATGATCAATCACCTCGTTAGGATCTTGAATATAGTTAACAGTAGGGTAAACTGGATCTCCACCCCATACTGCAAAAGCCAAATGTAGCAATTATCAGAACATAACGAAATAGGTCTAATACACAAAAAGAGATTGCATATTCACCTTAGTTCCCTTACAATAACAATATCAACATGTATTCAAATATAACATAGCGATAAATTAAATTAATTCAAGATCACAGACAACAATTAGTCCACACAAAGGAGTGACTATCTGCCTGGAAAATAAAAGGTGCTACAACCTCAAGTAAATGATGATTAAAATAGAGTGGAATCTTTTGGATTGGTTGCACCTCTAAAATTGCATTCTGCAATTTTTGATATAGCCTGAATATTCCAGGGAGGTGAGGGTTTTGACAGTGACTAGCAGCTTACTAGCAAAATAAAACTGAAAACAAATAATAATAATAAGGAAAAGGGGCAGATGCACACTATCAACAAAAAAGTGGATACAGATGGAGGGGACTGATGTCTCTTCCTTTTAACCCAGAGATGGTAAAAATGAAATTAATACGAAAAGAAAAAAGTAGAATGGGTTAACTAATGGAATATATAACCACCTATCGGAGTCAAGACAAACTGGTTATTCACAAAAATAAGAATGCATAAATCATCCAGTAACAAAAATTCCTTCCCCCCCCCCCCCCCCCCCCAAAAAAAAAAAAAAAAAAAAAAAGAAAAGAAAAAGTGTCTTAAATAAATTCCCCCCCCCCCAAAAAAAAAATCATAAATAGAACTTGGACCTTCTATAAAGAAATTAGATTTTGAAACAATATACTAAACAATTAAAGAGAAGTGCACAAGCTTTTTAAGTTTGCAGTCAATACTTTGCTTTATTTGATCCTCTCGCATTCGCATTGCTAAAGGATCCCTTTGTATACGATTATCAGTTCCCATCATTATCCGAAACTCTCGATCAGTTTGATGAGAAAACATTTCAATCAGTTGGGCTACTTCATCTTCACCAGTCTCTTCAAAATGTTTCTGAACAGCTTCTTTTGAAGTATCCTTCTTCCATGCTTTTACCCATTCCGAGTAGTATGCTATTGGACCAATATTCTCCAATTTCTCTTGTTCAGCTTGAAGCCTGTCAAAAGAACAACAGTTTTAAATATTCTCTCTGATCGATACTATTGAAGGTTCTTTAAATTGCTCTTTCAAGCTTAAACCAATATGAAATTTAAATGCAGAGAGAGAGAGAGAGAGAGAGAAGCAGGGGCTAGGAAACAGAAAAACCTCCTATCTTTTCCATCATATTTTTATGCATCCTCCATTGCAAATTGCAAACAAGGTAAGACAAATACAGGGTCCTGCTAAAAGCACACCCAACCCAAAAGTTTGGGAAATTATAAGAAATTTGCTAAAATCTGTCTAAGTTAATTATGAAAAGTCCCAATAAAACATCCATTATCAGCCAATTCCATATATGCTTGCTCATGGAACCAGCCCTTCCAATCGCCTTTTTCAGTCTACAAAAAAATCTTAGTAGCAACATTCGCCTCACCTTTTCCTTTCTAACAAGAAGACCCAAGGGAGCTGTATTAAATGCCAAAGTATGAAGTGAAATCCAGTCAAATTAGTCAAAATGATACCTTTCATCCTTGAAAAGATGTCGTCTAGCTCTATATAGAGAAGTTTCAGTCAATGTTGGATGTTCACCATAAAGCTTTACTTGCCCAGTCTCTGCCATTGCTTTCAAAAAAACCTGAAATTGAAAGGCAAACTCAAAGTCAAAATATTAAACATCTCTTGAAATTATGCTAGATTATGTATAACATTGTTTTTACCAAAGTTTAACCGTTTGGAAACCAACTTAACAATGTATATCAAGTAAATACAAATACACACTTTAATACTCCCCCTCATGTTTACACTTGACAACACGAGAAAAAGTGATAATGTTACATTACCATCAATCCCAATAACATAGGCTATACGAAATTGGACCAAGTATAGACATTAACTGTTTTACATACATTGTGTTGGCTTGATATGCATAAGTAGATCCATTTCCTAAATGTTAAACATTCTAATCATCTAAAAGCACACCATCCTGATCTCAGTTATTATCCCTTATTTTGCAAGGTAAACATTTGAGATGACCAACAAGAGAATGTACTCTATCTCATTGGATAGAAAAGTTGATAAGAAAAAGGTCTCTTTTTAGGCTAGCTCAAATGAGCAGGAGAAGATTCTATCATATATCTAACGGATACATCTCTACAGAATCACTGTTAAATTGCAGTATATCTTTTAGACTGTTAGAGCTATCAAAATTTTCTTCCTTTATTTCTATATTTCAGTAATAACTAAAACACCCCTCTTATTTATGTACTAACCGTTTCCACATCAGGTCGCCTCCTCTGCCATCTGGACCATTGTTCCTTTTCTGGCTTTCTCCAGTTCCACCACAGTTCTTCACTTGTACATGGCTCCTCTATTGGCTTCTTTACTTTTGGATCAATAAAGGGGTGCGGACGTCCTAGTTTCTTGTCTAGTTCATACCCATCTTCCTCTTCTTTATCAGGTTCAGTCTGATAAATAACATATTCAGATGACATGTCCTTGGGGTCTTCCTCCAGAGTTTCAGATGCCACTGGATCATTTAGTTCTACGCTGACTTCAGATTCAGAAGCAGCAACTGATGCTGTTTGCTTCTTCCTCCTACTTCCAGGACTTTTTCCATAAGATGGAGATCCTACTGATTTACCGGTGGGCTCTGGAGCTCTGGCAGCCCTAACTCGACTAGCAGTTCCTTCTGGCCAATAGTCCCGTCCCGGAATACTGGCACGAGCACCAGATGCAGGTTCAAGCTGCCCAGATGTGGAATCCATATAAATATGGTAGGGTGGACGCTCAACAGACACATCTTTGGAGGTGTCATCCTTATTCTCACATTTTATACAAGGCAATAAAGGAACTCTTGATGAATTACTCAAGCAAATCCTAACTTGAAATGTTCCAGCTGGGAATGAACTCAAAAACGAGGTCTGCATGGTTCAAATTAAAAATGACAAAATTAGAAACAACAGTAAATGACAAAGCGAAGACCATAGTCACCAATTGTGAATGAAGGATGAGGAACAACAGGCACAATTCAGCAGAAAGAGAGAGGTCAAGTTGGTTGCCCAGAGGACATCAAAAGAAGATAAACTCCTCTCATCTGATAGTTTAAAGAAGTTCACTTTGACAGGTAAAAATAAGCACTTGTTAAAAAACTCCAGCAAAAACACAAATATAATTAATTTTATTTAAAAAAGAACCTGCAACTGATTGAAACATGGGTTCCGAACAAAATAGCCATGTCTTGAGAATGCACCCCTCAATCCTCTATCTGTCATACACAAACATATGAACACATTAACACACACACACATATATACAGTTCAATAAAATTCTTGACTTATAATGGTTTAAAAAATAGACAAACCTTGGTACAGCCAAGCTGTTGAAATGGATGTCATTTCGACCAAACCCAGTTCATATATGTCATACAAGCCTCAAGAAACTACTCAGCTGATATCAAACATTCAGTCAGTATAAAACATAGCATCCCATTTGAACACCGAGACCAAATGTTTGAAAAAATGAAAAAATGAAAAGGGATATTTATAATTTCCTAAAAGTGAAAAGTTTGAATTTTTCTCTTTCGTTTTGATCTTACTAAAGCTCTACTAATATGCCGGATCCCTCGCAAACGATATAGTTAAATGAAAGGGAACAGAAACTCTCAAAGAATTTATAAGATTCAAAGTGAACCAAAAGCACCGAGTTAACCAAGTGAAAGCGAGGATTTTGAGAAGCCAATTACTGTGAGAAATGAGAGTGGCCGGGTTCTGGTTTATCTGCCGGAAAGGAAAGATAAAAAAATGGATAAGGGGCCTTTACAGCCTACTCTAAAACGACAAATCTTTTACATTTATACAATTATTAACATATCACCAGGTAATATATATATATATATATATATATATATGTATATATCTATTGGTCATTTCAACATGCTCCCTCTATTTTTCATTTTTCTTGATGTCTTTTTGTTCTAAAACCCCCTTCCTCAATTTGTTGATTTTTTTTTTTTATCTTTTTTTTTAATAAGGCTTTTTATCTTCAATTACAATTTATTCTCTTTCATTGATTGATTTTCAATCGTTGCTTAACTGTATATCAACAGCTGACAACTTTAAAAATTTGATAAATTTAACGAATACTAACATTTGATTCCCACTTTGACCCTACCATACATTTTAAATTATGAATTTGAAGAAATTAAAAATATAAGGTGTTATATTTTGGAAACTTTTTTTTTTTGTAATTATTTTCTAGCTTATTTTAGAAGTGAGGTTTTTGAAAACCGTTAATATTAAAAATCCCACTTTCTTAAAGAGTTGTTGCATGCGTATATGATAACGTTTTGCAATTTTGTTTTCTCATTTTTACTTGAAAAAAAAGTAAAATTAAAAAAGAAATTGCTTTATTATTATTATTATTATTTTATTTTATTTTTGTTTATTGAGAAAGTAAAAGCATACATGTGTTGGTAATAGTTTTTGTTTTTATTTTAATTTTTATTTAAAAAAAACAAAACAAAACAAAACAAAACAAAACAAACAAGAATAACGAATAATCCATGCAAACTACAAATCCATGACCTTATACTCGCAACAAATACAGCACTTGCACTCTTCCTCTACATAACCCACAAAAACCTATAAAACCCTAAAACCTTGCAGTTCTGTTCACCATTTTTTTTAACTCAGCACTGCTCCGGATGCAGCCAACCACCCTCTTGAAAGCCTTCTGTAATAACTTCTACATTTATGGTGATTTCATATCAGGAAGTACACATTTCATGTTATGTGTTATTTATAAGGGTTGCCCTGATGCTTATTAGGCCTGAGTTTCCCTTCACGAATCTGAAAACATTAATGAATACATTTGATGCTTCGGAGGCAGAGGCCTTGAGCGACCAACGATTCAGTTTGATTCAACCGCTAATTCCATCTGTTTGTTGGGATGGAAAAAGATTTAGCACTTTATTTGGAAGTGATTCTTGCCAACACTTGAAGCCATTGTTCAACTCGCCAAAAGGTGCTTATGATGATGTTGCCTTCTACTCTAGCACAATCTATCATGAATAAGGCGTTAAATCCACGTATGTCCTGTAATTTGACAATATTACAGCATTAGAATGTCGGCAAGCACCTTCTGTCGAACAGATACATATTATATACAAAAACAAGTGAAATTCAATCTCAAAACCCATATGATATGATATACACCTTTAGCAAACGCTGAAATTCAATTTTGATTATATGATCACAGGAAAAACTAAACCAGCACACTTGTAAGTTCTCCAATTCTCTTAACTCTTTTAATGTTGGTAGAATTGCAAAATAAGCAGCTAATTGTGGGCTTTTTTTTTTTTTAAATGTTAATATGAATACAAGGTTTCTATGCAGCTCATCTAACATTCTTCTAGCTAATTCTTAATAAAATTTGACAGCTAATGTGAGGATATACTCGAAAATGTTTGGACTTTTAATGACAGTAAAATATAATGATAGAACATAACATAACATAACTACGTTACATAGAGTCATATATTCAAAGTAAATAGCAAATCCCATAAGATTCAAAGTTAATTATTCTTTTCCTATTCTCTATCAAGCATATAACATAATTGTCAAACTAGAATATCTATTATACAGATTTAGACAAATGATATAGGAAATTGCAGTGAATACGGAAAAGCTAGTTGAGGAAATCACCATAATTATACATGGTGAAGTTACAATTCTGATGATGGAAACCAACAACAGAGCCAGGGATTTAAAATATATACAGATAAATGAAGAGGAAAAAGTACCTTGCTAATAAAAGTGGTCAAAGCGCAATCCAATTTAAAAGAATTTGTTTGTCTTTCCTTCAATAAACAAGATTGCTGTGTAATCTCAGGTACATCACCTTACAAGAAGGAAATTTCGATTGCTGTGTAATCTCAGGTACATCACCTTACAAGAAGGAAATTTCCAGCTGCCACACAGATTTGGAAGAGTCAGTTTAGCATACATATTAAAGAACTAGAAAAGTAGAATAAATTTACAACTTCATCTCATCAAGACAAAACTAATATTGACTACTAGTACTAGGAACAATAGCTGGAGCTCATTGCTCACCTTGGACAACGATTAAAGGTTCCAGTCCAGACAGAACTAATGTGCTTTTCTAGCTGATAGCTACATACGAACTCAATATTAAAATTGCATGCAGAAGCATAATTTGCAATATGAGACCAAAACACTTTTGGGTATGCAACAAGTATCACTAACGGCTCAATTTACCAAGTTGCATCATATAAAACATCTGCAGCTAGCATGTCCAGCCAGAAAACCAGATGAAATTTTCTAGTCGTTGGAGTTCTTGCATATTGAGGAAAAGGTAAAGCATTCTGCTCCAAAAAGGACAGATGGAACAAGATTTACTCATCCTTGAGTTCTTACATCAGAGACTACATAATTAGATGACCCATCTATTAGACCCCTTTTTATCAACTCATTTTGTAACGAAGTGGCTTCAACCGCATTCCCATACTCATAGTAGTTTCTTAATAGACAAACACATAGGATCTCGTCAGGAACGATACCTTTCCCAATCATTTCATCAAGCCAAATTTTTGCTTGTTGCACCTTACCAAACTGAGAAAATCCCCAGATCAAGGAAGTATACACATGAAGATCAAGCTCCATACCCATTTCATTCATTCTGTCAAGGAAGTCCAGAGCTTCTTGCAGATTACCTTGCTTTAAGTTCCCATCAATTAGGGTGGTGTATGCGGCTTTATCTGGACTAATACCCTTATCTAGCATTTCGTCAAACAGCTTTTTAGCTGTGCCAATGCAATTATTCTTACAAAAGCCATCCATTAGGGCTGTATAGACTGCAACATTAGGTTGCAAGCCAAAGTCAGCCATCCTATCAAAATAATTAGTCGCTTCCTGGACCAATCCCTGTTTGCATAAACCATTAATTAATGCACAATAAGTTACAACATTGACTTCAATACCACATTCATGCATTTCTTGCCAAAGAGCAAGTGCCTCCTTAGTTTTTCCTGCCTTGAAGTAGGCATCAATAAGAGTAGTATATATGACTTGATTAGGAGGTATACCACAAGACTTCAGTTCGCTGATTACAAGCTCAGATTCTTCAAGCTTATTTTGGCCGCACAAACCCCAAATGATGGTTCCATAGAGCAACAAATCTGCTTCAATGTTTTTCTCCTTCATTTCTTCCAAAAGTTCAAAAGCATTATCCATCTTCTTGGCCTTAATATACCCATGAACAAAAGCAGTGTAAATCTTCTGGTTTGAAGTCACTCCAGCTTTCTGCATTGCCATAAAGACTTCTTCTGCTTCCTTTATTTTCCCATCTTCACAAAGGCCATCCAATAAAACCGTATATGTTACAATGTTCAAGTTAATTCCTTCCTGTAACATCTCCTTTATCAGCTTTAACGCATCAGTTAGATTACCTGCTTTACAATTTGCATCAATCAAAGAAGTATAAGTGTATTCATTAGGTAAATGCCCTAGTCGTCTCATGTCCACAAAAAATTTAAGTGCCACTTGCTTCATCCCTTCTTTACAAAAGGCATCAATTAATGAGCTGTACGTCACAACATTGGCTTTCAATCCATTATTCTTCATCTCATGGAGAAACTCCAAAGCTTGAGGCAATTTTTGAAATTTACAAAAACAATTGATCAAAGAATTGAAGGTTATTATATCAGGCTCACAACCTGCTTCTTTCATTTCTTCAAATGTGTAAACAGATTCATCTAATTTCCCAACCTTTCCATATCCATCAATAAGAGAATTATAGGTCACAACATCAGGCATAAGGCCTGCCCGCTTCATTTGTGTAAACAAGTTCCTAGCTGTTTCCACATCCCCTTCTTTGCACATATAATCAATCATTATGTTATACGAGAAAACATTAAGTTTGATACCAGCCCCAACCATGTCCTTGAAAAACTTCCTTGAGAAGTCACTCTTTCCTGACATAGAAAGACTATGCAGAAGTGCATTACATGAGTGCACTTTCGGAAAAACCCTAAACCTTTTCATCTTCATAAAAACCTGACTAGCTTCCTCAAACATCCCCAGCTCAATCAATACACTAAATAAAGCATCAAAAACTCCAAAACCAGGAACACATACATTCCTAGTCGACCACAACAAATCAAATATATCACAACCCGGAAACACAGGCCTCAACAAAACCAATTCTTTAAGGATTTCATGTGCATTATGGTACATTCCAGCATAAAAGAGTATGTGAACCAATACACAATATGACTCAGTAGTGTGGCGGAACCCCATTCGAGTTCCAGCCCATCTGAACAATTTCAGAGCCAATAAAGGATCCCCTTTTAATTCTACCAAAAACTTGGAAACCCAAGTCGGCGCAATAGCAGAATCCAACAAATTAACAATCTTGGGATCGTCCCAACGGTCATGCTGAATGATTCTACGTAAGTAATGTTTATCTACATCTTCAAGAAAAGAATTGGGATTCGATTTTGTGACAAAGGGACGACGAATGATACAGAGAAAACCCGTGAACCAAACCAAAGGGCAAGCTATAGAAGAACCAAGAGATGATGAGGATGAAGAGGAAACAGTAAAAACTAAGGTATAATACAAATAAGAAGAAGGAACGGAATGTGGGATTGGATAGAAGGGGCTTACACTGATAGAAGCTCTGCGACCCATGTGCAAGAAGTTGCGCAGAGAAAGCAGCATCTTTGCAATGAAGAGGAGGAAGAAGGAGAAGAAAGTAGCATCAGTCGGAATCATTGTCAAAGCGTTGGCGAATCCAGGAAGAAGAAGAAGAAGAAGAAGAACAGGGTTGCTGTAAATTCATTGCTTTTTTTTTCTTTTTTCTTTTTTTTTTTTTTTTTTAATTTTAAAAAAAGACTGCCGAAGACGAAAAGCAAAGAAAGCGGCAACTGGTGCTTAGGGTGTATGAACAAAACAGGGGCGCTTTGTTGGCCTTGTCTCTTTAAAACTGCAAATTAACTTCGAAAATCACAACTTTGGAATAATTTTCCCTTAAAAATATAATTAAAATTACTATTACACATATTGAAGATATTAGAGAGTGAATTATATATTTTACTTAAGCCCTATAGCTGCTCAAAATTTCTCAATAAGTTCTTTCAAAGTTTTGAGCAATAAAAAGGTAAATATTCTAATCTAATTGAATTTTACAATCAATAAAATGGTTTAGATATTGTTTTAAATCGGTTTACTTATAACCAAGGTTGAAACTCGCAAAAAAAATAAAAAATAAATAATGCTACTAACCCTTTTAAGTTATCAGAATTTTGTTGGAATGACTTTATTTTTCTTAAGTGTCCCTAATGTTAAACAGTCATTTATATATATAAATGCTACAGTCCATTTAGCAGTGGGTAAGACATTATTTATTTATTTATTTTTGGTTAATCCATCACGTTTGTTTTTTAATGGGAAATATCTATCAAGTTTGTTAGAAATGAGGTCTAGTGGAAAAATGTGAGAGAAATTTTCCACCCCCAACTATTCTTTCTAGGATTTAGATAGCTCATTTATCCCCCCAAAAAAAAAAAAATAAATAAATAAAAAAATGAAAAATTTAGATTAGGTCATGCATATACATTCTTAGTTTGTCTAGTACAGCACAATAATTTCGTTTCTATAATTATTATGTTACACTAGGATCCAAAGAAGCAAAACACAAGCAGCTCATTGTTGCATTCAAGTCAGGCCATTTATTCTTCTTTGAATATCAGCCATGCTTCTATTCCATGTCCATCTCTTTTATCCATCAAAATAATTGAATTGTAAAGTGTACTACCTGTAATACTACTCGCCCACTTTGGCCTTTCCTCATCCAAAATCCACTTTGTATATATGGAAACCTACACCAACTGCAACTGCTGCTGCATACATATATGTCTACGATTCCATCCTCCTTTCTCAGCTTTTCATGCATTTCATCTCCTCTTTGTTCCTCTTCCACATGACAAAGTCCTCTATACCACATTTTTCTTTAACTTGTTACAATCACTTTCCTCAACTTAGCCACTAAGATTTTCTGATCAATTTATTTATTCTTCCGTCTGAATTTTTGTTGTTATTGGGAAACTTTGTTGGTGGTATAAGCGATGCAGAGGCAATGAAATTTAGGATGAACCACCTGAACTGATTGGATCCACGAGCCATGGCTGCCCAGCAGTTGAGGATATTTGATCATTGATTCGAAATGCTTATTCCAATTGCCATTCCACCATATTCGAAGAAGGTGGCTTGAACAAGTAGCAGACGGCCTCTGGTTTGCTTTGCTACTTCAGACTCAATTTCAGCTGCCAGAAATTGTCTCAGAATCTCAATCACTAGGACCTTCATCTTTGCAGTAGCCTTTGTCTCTTTTTTTCTTTTGTTTTTTTCTTTTTTTCTTTTCTTTGAAGTAACATACATATATAAGTTGTCATATTTTTGATCTTATTATAAAATTAAAATGTTATACTAAAAAGTAACTATAAATTTCACCAATTATACATTAAAATGTCTTATTTGGACATGAAAATAATATGGTTCAACCTAACTCTGATTTAAAGTCCAAAACTCAATGCAAAAGTTGAAATTGTAAATTTTCAATTTTTTTTGCAGGAAAAAAAAAAGTTTGAATTTGTTTAATAATAAAAACAAAAATTAGATGAATTGGACGAAAATACCACTTAACCAGTTCTTTTTGGTAATAAAAAAAATCACATAATGAGTTGAAGACTGGATTCACCACAAACTCAAATATATCCCAACTTATCCACTTTGGTCCCTCTATTCTATTACCATTTCTTGTTCCCAACCTTTGGTTTAAAAAAAAAAAAAATATATATATATATATATGCATAAAAAAAAACCTTTAGGAAAAAAAACAAAATAGAGAAATACAAACAGAAATAAGTCATAAATACAAAAACCGAAACAGAAATAAATGAAATAACGTAATAGGAAATTCAGCAAAAAAAGAAATAATATAACGGAAAAATGATAATAGTAACTTATGGATTTGAAAAAAAAAAAAAAAAAAAAAAAAAAAAAACTGCTTTTTCTGCCTGAATGTATAGAGGAAATAAAAGAAACTGATGAGAAGTGAGAATGAAACCTACATGTTATCTGCTTTTCTGTTGCCAAGTCAAATAAATTTCTCTTCTTTCACTCACAATTTACTTTCTTCTTACATTTCATTCCCTTCCTTCCTCTACAAACCTCACATTCCCACTCTTCCCTCTCTCTCTCTTGTCTTTTCCTCTTTCTCTTTGCTTCTTTTGTCTCTGTGTTTTGGGGTCTTTTGGACCCCTTTGTCTTTCAACATCAAACCCTTTTTGCATACCCATTGTTGGTTCTTTTCTTCGTCGAGATCAAGCTGCCCCAAGAATGACCTTGAAATGTTGACGGACTTATTGTTTGGTGCTTTCTATCTTTATGGGGTTTCTCGGTATGTTTCGCTGAATTCTGACATTGGTTGATGTCTGAACTTGATCTCTTTGAATCCGTCCATTACGGTTTTTGGGTTTATCTCTGCTTGCCCATTTCCGCATTGATGGTATTTTCTCATTTTTGATCTGTATTGAGGATTTCGTTTTTTTTTTTTTTTTTTTTTTTTTTTTTTTTTTTTTTAACGTGTCATCTAGGCTGGTGGTGGTTTTGGGTTTGAGAAACATTTTGTTATGGTAGAGTTTATTGCAGCTTTCTTGTTGGTGATATAAAGATGAAAAGGCCAAAAAACGAACCTCCTGTTGGAAGGAGGTTCAGATTGTCTCATTTTCTGTTGGGTATTGGGATATTATACTTGATTTTTATATCTTGTAAGTTTCCTCAGTTTTTGGAGATTGCATCGCTTTTGAGTGGCGATGATAGTTATATTGAATCGGATGGGGAAAAGGTAGGGGACTCTGAAGATTCTGATTTGAGCAAAACGTTTTTCAATTCTGTTTATAAGGATACATTTCACCGGAAATTGGAAGATAACCAAAACCAAGATGCGCCAATAAGACCTAATAAGGAACCACTGGAAGAGGGAAAAAATGGGTCCCTATCTATAAAACCGCTTCAGTATAAATATGGTCGAATAACTGGTGAGATTCTGAGGAGAAGGAATAGAACAAATGATCTAACAGTGCTTGAGAGAATGGCAGACGAGGCATGGACATTGGGTTTAAAGGCTTGGGAAGACTTGGATAAACTTGACGAGAAGGAGACAGGAGAGGGGTCTATATTGGAGGGAAAACCTGAATCATGCCCGTCATGGGTATCAATGACTGGGGAAGAGTTGGCAATGGGAGATAAAGTAATGTTCCTTCCTTGTGGGCTTGCTGCGGGTTCTTCAATTACGGTGGTAGGAACACCCCATTATGCTCATCAGGAGTATGTCCCCCAGCTTGCAAAGTTCAGGCGTGGTGATGCAATGGTTATGGTTTCACAGTTCATGGTCGAATTGCAAGGATTGAAGTCGGTGGATGGAGAAGCCCCGCCTAAGATTCTACACTTGAATCCAAGATTAAAAGGAGATTGGAGCAGGCGGCCAGTCATTGAGCACAATACCTGTTATAGGATGCAATGGGGAACAGCTCAAAGGTGTGATGGTTTAGCATCAAAAAATGATGAAGACATGCTAGGTATCATTTATTTTTTTGAATATGTTATTTTCTGTCTATTTTTGCATTTATGAAAATGGTGGAAAGGAATAAGAGTTCATGAGCAAATGCATAATTGAAAAAAAAAAAAAAAAAAGACTAATTGAATTTACCTTTGACATGAAAATACGGAAATGATTTTCTAGCCCTTTGACAGCAAGAGAAATTTGACGTCAGGAGGAAATAGAAGGACTGCTACTAGGATATGCATTAGCAAGTAGTGAGTTAGTGATCCAAAGAAGTAAAAGTTTTAAAAATTTTACGTTATGATTTTAGGAATTGATATTGCAACAAGTTTTCCTAGTGGTCTATTGTCCTGAACCAGCAAAATTATAGTTCTTCTGTTTCTATTCCTTCCATATTCTTTATATCATAACTTTATTTTGTATCTACATTAACAAGTCACTTGGCTTGAACTGTTAACATTTGTTGCCTATTGATGCCCTGATTAAACCAAATGCTGAAAGAATTTTTTTAAATGCGGCTAATTATGGATTTGGATGAAGTAATTTTATTTCATATTGGCTTTAATTGCACTAAGGACAAAGTAGAATAGCTAAAATAATGGACTATCCTGGAAGTATTTTGTTTATCATACCACTTTTACTGAAATTACCAGTTTGAAAAGTAATATTTAGTTAAATAAATCTTCATCAAAAGAAAACCTATACATGTGACTTAAAATTGTTAATGTTGCCTCAGCATACGATAATAGTCAAAATAAGTGTTACTGAATTACTATGTGGACTAGTTACAAATGAACTCTATAGATTCTTCTAAAAACTAGTTTACCATTTTCCCTACAATGCAATTGTTATTGCTTCAATTTAACTTATTTATTTTTGTTCTTTTTCTATCTGCCCATTCACTTAGCTGTACACCATTTTGCTTGTAATATTTTTCTAATCCTTGAGTGTTGCAGTTGATGGATTTGTGAGATGTGAAAAGTGGATGCGGAATGATATAGTAGACTCAAAGGAGTCCAAGACAACTTCATGGTTTAAGCGATTCATAGGGCGTGAGCAAAAGCCAGAAGTGACCTGGCCATTTCCATTTGTGGAGGGTAGACTGTTTATCCTGACCATACGTGCTGGTGTAGATGGATACCACATTAGTGCTGGGGGTCGGCATGTGACTTCATTCCCATATCGGACGGCAAGTTGCATGGATTAAGATTTTTTATGAAACTTCCCTATCAATGACTGTTCAAGTATTTACTTTTATCTATTTTTGGTGTCAATTATGTAAGTGATTTTGTTTTTTCTTTTGCTTTACCTTTAGGGATTTACACTTGAAGATGCTACAGGATTGGCAGTTAAAGGAGACATTGATATTCATTCAGTTTATGCTACCTCTCTTCCTGCTTCTCATCCAAGCTTCTCACCTCAAAAAGTATTGGAGATGTCACAAAAGTGGAAAGCTCATCCATTACCTAACAGTCCTATTCAACTCTTTATTGGAGTTCTATCAGCTACTAATCACTTTGCAGAGCGGATGGCCGTGAGAAAAACATGGATGCAATCATCAGCAATCAAGTCTTCAAGTGTAGTAGTTCGTTTCTTTGTTGCATTGGTAAGGCTTTTGCACTTATTTTTATTTTTTATTTTTTATTTTTATAAATAATTTAATTTTAGGAACTGGTCTGTTAGGTTAAGGATCTAATATATCGATAGTGTCATAGTAGTGGTTTGAAGCTCTGTAAACATGCTGACATTAGCATTAATATTGAAATTTATAGAAAAATGACAGGAAAAGTAGAAAGAATGCAAAGTAATAATATTCTTGAATAAATGTACTGAGACATCCATAAATGTTTAAGCTTGTCATTATTCATTACTGCTATTTTATTAACCCCATTTAATTTTAATCAGTTTTCTAGTTTAGTTTGCCTCTTGTTCTACTTCACCTAAAATCTCAGCACATTTGGAGAACAAATAGTACAATCATCTTTTCCTTTTCAACACATCGTTGGTGTTTCATCATTTTTTGGCACTTAGTAAAATAATTGTGTCGATGGTTAGAAGCTTATTCTTCCAAAGATGAAACCGTGAATGTTGAAAATTTATGATCTGCTTACTGCTATGAATTTTTTTTTTTTTCCCTGACATTATTAACTGATGGATTTTTATAGCATGCCTTTTGTTTGTAGTGAGAGTATCTTTAGCGAAAATTTTCTGAGTTGAATTCATGCCCTTCTGTAACTTATTATCATAAATGCTATCATACCATAACTTGTTGCCATAAATCTTACTATGTCTTAAGTATCCTTACCATAACTTGTTACCATAAATTTGACTGTGTGCTAGTGTCTAAAAATCTTCCTCATGATTTAGATGTGGGTCAGGTCATATGCTTATTATAATGAAATAAGTAAGTAAATAAATAATGGTTCATCTAATTTGCTAGATGGGGCTGATGCCAAATGGACATTGACTCAAAACCAGCAATATATATGGAGGTGTTTTTATTTTATTTTTTTATGTAATGGTTTTAGAATAAACAGGACTAAGACTATAAATATATAGAATGTAGATTTAGCTAAACAAGCCTGGCTTGGCCGAACTTCCATCCTTAGATAACTATATGAGTAGAAGCTCCTAGGAATAGGAATAAGTGAATACTTGAATTGAATGGGAAGGGTGAAAACAGAATGAAATAGTAGGGTTAAATGGCAATAAAGGATAGATATCAAATATGTAATGGAGAGCATGGAGTTGGATAGGACTGTGTAGGAAAGAAAGATCCATGTCGAATAGCCTTTTAGTGGCTTCATATGGATATAAGTTGCTATCCAAGAATTATGGGATCAAGGCTGACTTGGATTAAGTTTTATGTTGCTGTGGTTCATATGTTAATTTATGCTGAAAAAAAGGATACAGCATGCAGGGGAATTGAGAAGCTATGTGTGATGGAATGTACATTGAAATAAAGATCTGTTGCCAGGCCTAAGACAAAATAAATAGAAAAGTATGAAGTCAATGTAGATACTTATGTTCGAAGGAATAGCTGGCTCAGCTGGGAGATGCATGTGTGTTGATAGATGTGTAAGTGCGTGTGTGTGTGTTAATGTGATATTGCAGCACTGTATTTTTTTTTTTTTTTTTTTTTTTTTTGGTTTGATGGGTCAGGACATAAATGTTTCTTTACTTCCTACCTTGGTGTTGGTGTCTTCTTTCAAGATTTTCCTGACTACTGTCTGAGATTCCAGAGACTAGGAACTTGGTATTTATAAAACCATACATGGATATATGAGACTTGTTGCTTTTTTCTGTTGCTACATCCTGCAGAGATAGTCTATTTATGTTATTAGCACGATTTATGGCTTTATGGACATGCTTTAATAACATTTCATGCAATATTACTGTCCCTTTTTAAAAAATTTAAAATTAAAGAAATTGTACGATCATAATGTTTTATTTTCACATTTGGTGCATGTACGTATTTGTAAAATGAAAATATAGAATCCAAGGAAGGAGGTGAATGCTGTGCTGAAGAAAGAGGCTGCCTACTTTGGTGATATTGTGATTTTGCCTTTTATGGATCGCTATGAGCTTGTTGTTCTTAAAACCATTGCTATTTGTGAGTTTGGGGTAAGTTTACAATTAGGAATCTTTTGGGTAAAATTTTCTGCTCAAATCTTTCCCATTACGCTTTATATGACATGAAAATTTATTTTGCGGGGGTCCAATTTTGAATTGTAACTCCATCTGATTAATATTTCAACATCTCAATACAGATTCAGAATGTGACAGCTGCATATATCATGAAGTGTGATGATGACACATTTGTTAGGGTAGACACTGTTTTGAAAGAAATCGAGGGCACCTCTCCAAAAAAGTCTCTTTATATGGGTAATCTCAACCTCTTACATCGTCCACTCAGAAGTGGGAAATGGGCAGTAACCTATGAGGTACCTAAGTTGGCACATTGTTGGTTTTTGTATGTCTGAACCCAATTCTTGGCTTCTTGTACATTGCTGGAACTTCATAATGAAAGTGTTTGATGTATTTAATTAATTAATTAATTTATTATGGAAACGTTTGGAATTGGAGCTTCTTTTAATGCTTGAAAGTTCGTTTAATGGATTGCTGGGAAGTAGGATGATAAAGACTTGGTTAGTTTTAATCCAACAAGCAGAGACGTATACAATGAAGCAAAGCAATATTTTAGATTTATAGATTTCCTGCATATAAAAAGTTGCTGTCTTCATTATATAAATTATTATTATTATTATTATTATTTTAATTTTTGGGCGAAGTATTAATTAGTTTGTTCTCTTTGATGAGTTAGAAGAGTGAAATTTTATGTTGAAGACTGAGTTCTAAATTATGTTCTTTGTATATCTGAAAGATTATTGTCTAATGTGACAGGAGTGGCCAGAAGCAGTTTATCCTCCATATGCGAATGGACCTGGATATATAATTTCCAGTGATATTGCTAAATTTATTGTTTCTCAACATGGAAACAGAAGCCTAAGGGTTAGTTAATCTACTTGTCTGATTTGCCTACCAGTTACATGCTCATGATTTCTCTATTTTTTCTGTTCCAAAATTTTAATCTATAAAACAAGTTTCCAAACCCCTAGTATATTTTCATTATATTCATCAAATAATTACTATTTTGCTCACAGCTTTTCAAGATGGAGGATGTGAGCATGGGAATGTGGGTTGAGCAATTCAACAGTTCCATGGCTACCGTCCAATATTCCCATAATTGGAAGTTCTGTCAGTATGGTTGTTTGGTGGACTACTTCACTGCACATTACCAATCCCCAAGGCAAATGATCTGTCTTTGGGACAAGTTGGGAAGAGGTCGAGCTCATTGCTGTAACTTCAGATGACAGAGCATTACCGAATGACCTTTACCGGTGATAGAAACGATACTGTAGTTCCAGATGACAGAGACTGGTTTGTCACTCAAAACTTATGCAACCCTTGTTCCCCACCTCTTGTATTCTTCACCAATCTGCTGATCTTTGTCAATTAGTTTGATTAAATTGTGAGTCCTATGAACGAATTTATGATCAATGACAAATTTGTCAAAATGAGTTGTCAAAAGCCAAGTGAAACGAAGTTTGATATAGGCTAGACAAGATTCATATTCAATTTTGGTTATGGTTCTTCTAGATTTACCTCTTCCACTTAATGCTCATTTTGGGTGATCCTCCGGGAGATTTGACAAGAATCTGAAATGTTTACTGTAACTTGAGGTTGAGCAAAAGTGGTTGCAACACACAGTTAATGATTATATAGTGAATACCATCCAGAAGTTTTACTGGTTTTAACGCTGCAATTGTCATGAAAATCTATGTTCTACAATTGCAATCAAATTGATCATATCATGAGGCTATTACCCTGTTCTAGTAAAATTTTAAAGGAAAAGGAGTATTAGGATTCCAAATTTTTGGGGTACGACATAATAAGTGATACATGTCATGTCACTATACTATTTATGTTTTCGTTTTGATTAAGTATTCATAATTTATTTGGGGAAAACTATAATTTGAAGTCCATATTTTAAATCATTTTCTAATGGTGTAAAATGACTTTGTTTATAGGTGATGCCTGTTCACGAAAAATAACAATCACTATCACCAAGTTCTTTCCAAATAAGTACTACCTTTGTTGCGGTAGGTACACCTAATCTTCATGAAAAGTCAGACGCAAATCAACATTCTCAAACAATAAATACTTGAATGCAATTATCCCACCTAACGATTTTGCAAAGTGCATAAATCACCCATAAAAGAGTTACATGTTAAGCATTGATGTTAAAATAGAAAAGTTGCTTGTGATTTTACACCTCAACCAGCTTGCTTAGAGCCTTGTTTGAAGCTTCCATTAGTATGAGTATTCACTCTGACTCAAGATCAAGGCTCATTTGGAGCTCTCCAAGCAAACCAACATAACTCCGGGTCCTTTCCCTAATCATGCTCCTTATGACTTGCATGGCTATGAGTAAGCTTAGCAGCAGCAAAAAGATTATGAAAAAAACTAGTCATTTAACAATCAAAATTGAAAAAAATTTGAACCCATCCCACAAACCTACATCTAGATCCATATGATATATATATATATATATATATACATATATGTATATATATGGACGTGGCATGGTTGCAACATCTAAGAGAGCATCAGCAAAATCTTCCAACTTGAAAGCTACAGAACTGATAATAACCATTTGGCAATAAACCTTGAGATTCCATATATATGCATTATGCGTACCCCAAATCCATTCCCAATTATTAGTATCACGACAATTTTCAGAGAATATTGCTTTTATATATGTTGTGTTTGATCAAACTATGTTCGTTCATGTGATTCAAGTCCCATTCTCATTTATCGAATAAGCAGCTCTTTTAAACTCCAGTCCCCTTTTCAGATGAATATACATACATATACATACGTATATCTACATATATAATCCACATTCAGAATTTCCAAAAATTTTAAAAACTTTTTTATTGCTTCACTTATTGTAGTATCATTAATCCTACCATAAAACAGCTTTATTATCCATTTAAACCCTCCAATTCAACCATTCCTTTCCAAATGAAAGCACGTGTTGTTTTTTCCATGAAAATATTTCCGCTAATTCCTCTCTCTCTCTCTCTCTTTCTATATAAATAAATAAATAAATATATATATATATATATTTTTTTATTAACCTTTTCTTTGTATTTGCTTCTGTTGCTTCTTAACAAGTGAGACCAATGGATATAATTTTCTTTTTCTTTTTCTGTTTTTTCCGCTTCAAAAGGATAGAGCTTTTTATACTCTTCTCTGCTGAGAATACATACCATAATTTTTTATTTTTTATTTTTCCCTCCTTTTGTATTTTTATTTTTAAAATTTTGTAATAATATATAATTATTATTTTTCATAAAAAAAAAACAAAAAATCATGTATATTTTTAACGTTTTTCAATTAAGATAGCCGTAATAAAAGTAGGGGGTTCCCACTGACAGAGCCCTATCAATTTCACTACTTTGTAACTGCCATTCTCAACCTCTATACACTCTACACGTGACGAGGGGCCTAAGGGATTGCAACGTGCCACGCAAAGAGGCCGACAAGCAGCTTTCTCTAATTAAGAGTCAAGATAAAAAGACTCATAAACCCGCGGGTCCCACCTTCCCCTGGGACTCTGTCGGCATCGTTGTTTAAGCGCCAGGTGTCCCTGATTAGCCGCATTTAGTGGTGTTGCCACGTAGTGGATAACGGTCGGCTTCTTGTGCCACTGTTTCCTTGAGAGCTGGCAATTGTTGCTCACTCGCGCGACTACATAATTCCTGATCCTCGCGGAGTCATGTCGTCTGTCTGGTGCCCTCCTTCCTTTCCACATGTCGTTTCATTCCACAGTGGTGAGCGGAGAGTGGAGAGTGGAGAGTGGAGAGTGGTCGCTGATTTTTGCACTGCTTTCGTACGGCCAATTAAAAGTGAAGTATTTTATTGGAAATATAGATCGATAGAGCTTGCCTGGCTTTTTCGGAATCACATATAATTTTTTTTTCTTTTTATTTTTAAAATATGAGATAGTATTGCTAATTTTATGAGAAACGACAAATTTGACCCTTCCAGTTTGTTTTTCTCATCAATTGAACTCTCTCTCTCTCTCTCTATATATATATATATATTATATTTGGGTAAAGGGCATTTAAGCTTGGAGTATCGAACTAATAAATGCTTATAGGATGATGTCAACCCCAACATAAAACCGATTCCAAATGAAAAAGCACAACTACTTAGAAAGAGACAATTTATTAAAGCAAAAGCAACAGCAAAATCATTTTAGAAACAAATATTGATCGAATTCTCTCATAAACAACTATCGTTAACCATCGATATAAATTATCTCTAACAGTAAAGAAGATTAATAATATTCCAACTCACAATTCACAATATATATATATATATATATGCTCTATTGAGAATATGAATTATACTTCACTAACGAAACAAAAGAATTCAAAATCTTTCGGATTAAATGTTGTGATAATTAGTATTTAATCATTTTGATAATAAAGGCAAAACGCTTACTATCAACATATTTAAAGTAAAAAAAGTGAAATTTCATTTTTTTTTTCTTTTTGAAAGGAAGTTAACATTTCATTCACATGGAAAAAGTATGAAGTTTATGCCGCTGTATAAAGAATCGTATTAAAAGTATTTATCACTCCTAGCCAATTTTTTTTTTCTTTTTTTTTTTGTTTTTGTTTTAGAAAAAAAAAATTTCCACTTTGATGTGTGGGTTTTTTTAAATAAAAAAATAGAAGTAGATCTCGTGATGCAAGGGAGCCTTCCAAATATCATGTGCCATGTGTGGGTTTTTAAATATAATATCCAACTATATATAATTGTATATATATTTTTTTGGGTAAACATATTGTTGGATATATATATATATATGTAGATTTGAATGTTTGTAATATTAATTCAAAGTAAGTAACTCATATTCTATTATCAGATTTGTATGTGATAAAAAGAAGAATTTGGCACATGAAGAAAGAGATGGTAAAGATATTGTGCTTGCTTGTCGATCACCATAAGATTTATTCAAGCAAAAAAAAAAAAAAAAAAGTATAAAAAGATTTATAAGAATAAAGAAACAAAAGGTACATAACCAATCATCTTCCAACACTTCTACTCAATATGGGCCATCTTTACCCCAGAAGTCTTTTTTTGCAAAGTGAGATAACATCCTTTTTTTTTTTTTTTTTTGAATTAAGTAGCGACAATTTTTACATTAATTGGGAGATAAAAATATCATGGGTTTAACACATTTTATTATCATTTTTCCCATCGTTGCAGCAGAGACCATCTAATTTTTTTAAACCAATATCTTATGGCTTCTTAATTGAATTAAAATCCTAATTAACGGTAACATGCATGGGTAACTTTTTGGAACATGGTACCAACTTAAAACTAAGTTATATTACAAGAAAAACTTAAAACTAACTTAAGAATCAAGTGTAATTTGTTCTAAATTAAAAATAATGAGATGTTGAATTTGAAAAATTCCATTTCAAATAATATATATATATATATATATATATAAAGTTTATTAAACCTTTTATATATTATCATGAGTCAATTTTTTTTTTTTTTAAGTTACCATGAATCATGATAATGAACCATAAATCGAAAAACAATATTACTTAATTGAATAAAATATGGGGATGTCAGAATTTTTGTGCAAAAAAAAAAAAAGCTGATTATTTGTTTTTTCCCGATAAAAGAACAAAAAATTGAATTGAATCTTACTCCACCACCTTGCAATATATTCCTCTATCCCAGCTTTTCTTGCGGGTTCAAACCGTGTCCAAATGCTATCCTACAGGCTTCAACTCCCACCAGTCAAATTTCTCACCCCAAAAAAAAAGCCAATATTGGCTCTATTCTTAATTCTCTTGCTCTCATAAAAATATAATTTCATTATTTCTTGCCAATTTCAAAGATGAAGGATCAAATAGTCAATACAATAAAAAAGATGGGATAATCTGGTCAGAATTGAGCATAACATTACCGTTATATCTGAAGCCCATTTTCGTATTTTCAACTAAAAAAAACTCCAACTCTCTGTCCCCGCCCTGCCTCAAAAATCTTTTTCCTCCAACAATTACGCTGCTCTCACTTCCTCTGTTTCTCTCTCTCTCTCTCTCTGCTCTCTCTCCACAATCAATGAGTGACACAAAACCGAATTTGAAAACATGGAAGAAAATTGAAGCAAACCCCACAACCAGCTAATTAAATGCATATCTATACAGATCTATAAATATATACGTATATATTTTAATTTTTATATATGTAGCTTCAAAGGAAGAAATGGGCATTTGCTTTTTAATCCTTGTAAGCTGCTTTTGAGATGATAATAGCAACAGCCCAACCACACCGTCCCTACCAATCAATCTGCCTCTCCAGCCCAAAGTCTTTACGTCTTCTTCCATGAACACCCTTTAATTCTATCTCTCTCTCTCTCTCTACACCTCAAAACGGTTACTTTTCTATTCCTTCAATGACCCTTTAAACGGCTCACTTGCTTTTGCTTCCTTTTTCGTTTTTTCCTTCTTAGTTTCTAATTTTGTTGAAGAACATTTATTATGTGATTTCATAATTTACACATGGTATTCTTCTAGGTGCTTTCGTTGGTTGGTTCAGAGAGTGAGTGCAAAAGAGAGAGGTGTTTCTCTTTTTATTTTTTTTATTTTTTATTTTTTAATAATCTTGAGGTAGTTTTAGAGGGAGGCCGGCACATATGGATTTCTCATCGTTCGTGACTTCGTTAGGGACGTCGTTTGTGATATTCTTGGTTTTGATGATCCTTTTTGCATGGGTCTCGGCGAGGCCTGGGAACGCCGTTGTGTATTACCCGAATCGGATCCTGAGAGGGTTGGATCCATGGGAGGGAGGCTCCACGACCCGCAATCCCTTTGCGTGGATCCGGGAGGCTGCGTCTTCAACGGAACGGGATGTTATAACCATGTCAGGGGTTGATACGGCTGTGTACTTTGTGTTCTTGAGCACTGGTTTGTTTGTTTCTGTAGCTATCTCTGTCGTTTTTTGCATGAGAAGTATATCTATATATATATACATATGTATGGTTAGTGTGTGTGTTTTGTTTGGTTAATTGGTTGTTTGCAGAAAGTGTTTCTGGGTTTTTCTTGGGATTTCTTATGGTGGGATGGATAGGAACTAATTGGAACTATTGCGTGTTGTTTATGTTAAATGGCCTGATTTAAAGCTATATATGTTGTAAGAATTTCGTCTTTTTTCTTTTTAAAATTTGAAGTTTTGGCTGAATTAGGAAAAGGAACCCTTTTCTCTTTTGCAATATATAATTGTTTATTAAAAAAAATAAAAAAAAGAAAAGATTATAATTTTATTGATGTAAATGGAAGTCTTTTTTTAATGTCCTTAAGTAGGTAAGAGTGTCATCTGTGGAGCTCTGTTCACTTCTTTTTCTTATCTCCTCTTTGGCAGTCACAAGAATTTTAAGGTTGTTCATAACTGATATACTAGGCTGGCTTCTTTTCGTACCTAATCCAGATTTCATCTTACCTGTCCATGCCCTGTATAGAGGGTTGTACTAAATCTAGTACTTACCTAAATATGCGACTAAGATGAAACTTTGGCTGAAGAAGTTACATATTGTGTATTTTATTAATTTTCAGTTGCAAACTAATCATTCGTGAATCCTTCCTTCCTCCTCTCTCTGTTTTCCTCAAAATTGTTGAAAACAAGGAAACATGTTCACTGAAATTCATGTAATTTAATGTGTATCTGAAAAATACAAAATGTTCTTTTTTAAAATGTATTATGTGATTACCTGTTTCCTGATCTTAACATTGTACTAGTGAAGTTAGTGTTGCTTTTCACTAGTGCAGGCTAAAGGACACAATCTTAATTTTTTCAGGGAATATATTTGTTTTGCAATGACAATTCATCTCTTCGCAAGAAAAGAAAACGGCCAAAAACTTGTTGGTTATCATAATAAATTGTTAATATGTATTCATGGCTATTACAATACTACCATTTTAAGCATCAGAGCATTTTATAGGAGAAACTTTTGTTCAAGTTATTTGATAGGCTGGTGACTCTACGTTTGAGCTTTGTTCATTTGGTTTGATTGTGCCCACTGTTTGTCCTAAGCTCTTCAATATTCTAATGTACTAATTGATGTTCCAGCTTTGGGGATATTGGTTTTATGTGGCTTAATTCTGCTACCACTTCTTCTGCCTATTTCTGCCACTGACCACGGTCTAAAGTTTCATTCGAATTCCACCACAAGCAATGGGACTTTCAGTGACCTCGACAAGTTGTCCATAGGAAATATCATGGTAATTTAAGCAACCTTTTTGGGAACTTCATTTACTGATTTCTTTTTTACCTTCAGGACCAGGAGTGAGTAAATTATTTAAATTATTTAATCAATTAGGATACTCAGTTTTATATTATTGTGAGGAAAGCAATTCATTTCCGCAGCCTCAGATATTGTAAAGCAACCCAGTCTGAGTCAGCAATACCTTTCTTCTGTTAATCAGCCACCTAGTCACAGAGTTTTGAGTCCAAGACTTTCTTTCTGTGCAGGATAAAAGTTCAAGGTTGTGGGCATTTCTGATAGGTGTCTACTTTGTTTCTTTTGTGACTTATTACCTCTTATGGAAGGCATATAACCATGCTTCTGATCTGAGAGCTAATGCATTAATGTCTCCTGAAGTGAAGCCTGAACAATTTGCAGTTCTTGTTAGAGACATACCTCCTGTTCCTGAAGGTCAAACCAGAAAGGAACAGGTTGATACGTACTTTAAAACTATCTATCCCGATACTTTTTACAGATCAATGCTGGTCACAGACAACAAAGAGGTAATTATGTTTCTGCTTCTTAAGCCTTTAGAAATTCAATTTACTTTTGGTTTAAGAATGTCATTAAGTAAATTGTAGTTTATACAGTAGGGAACATTAAACCGTGTGCTTTCCTAGTTGTTTCTCTTCAACTTACATTGACTTTTAATTTTCTAGGTGAACAAAATTTGGGGAGAGTTGGAGAACTACAAGAAGAAGCTGGCACGTGCTGAAGTAGTATATGCCTTATCCAAAGAGAAAACTGGAGATAGACCCACTAACAGAACTGGTTGGCTTGGTTTAATTGGGAAAAAGGTAGATAGTATAGAGTACTACAATGAGAAAATTTCTGAACTTACGAAGAAACTGGAGTCTGAACAAAAAGTTACACTCAGGGAGAAGCAACAAAGTGCTGCTTTGATATTTTTCACAAGCAGGGTGTCTGCAGCTTATGCATCTCAGAGTTTACATGCACAAATGGTTGACAAATGGACAGTTATTGAAGCTCCAGAGCCTCGTCAATTAATTTGGTCCAATCTTAAAATCAAGTATTTTGCAAGGGAAACAAGGCAGTATATTGTGTATGTTATTGTGGGTCTGACCATATTATTTTACATGATTCCAATTGCAGCAATCTCTGCATTCACAACACTAAAGAATTTGAAGAAACTTCTTCCATTTTTGAAGTCAGTATTGAGCATTAAGGCATTAACTACGGTTCTGGAAGCTTACCTCCCTCAGCTTGCACTCATTATCTTTCTGGCTTTGTTGCCGAAATTACTTCTGTTTCTCTCTAAGGTTGAGGGAATACCTTCACAGAGCCATATAGTAAGGGCTGCTTCTGGAAAATATTTTTACTTCACAGTGTTGAATGTTTTTATTGGAGTTACAGTGGGTGGAACCTTGTTCGCTTCATTGAAGACCATTGAGAATGACCCAAAAAAAGTTGTTGACTTACTAGCAACAAGCCTGCCAGGCAATGCAACTTTCTTCCTCACCTTTGTGGCTCTGAAGTAAGATAACTGTTATCCAAAGATCATCTTTTTATTTTTCCATTTTATTTCTCAATTATCCTAATCTTTGATCATCTTAATTATATCCAACACAGGAAAAACGAAAAGGTCATTGAATTCTATTGATACATTTAAGTAAACTGATATTTAAAATTTTATGGGTCCTAGGTTTTTTGTTGGCTATGGACTCGAACTGTCCCGAATAGTTCCTCTAGTGATTTTCCATCTGAAGAGGAAATATCTCTGTAAGACTGAAGACGAGATAAAAGCAGCATGGGCTCCGGGGGACCTTGGGTTTGCAACCAGAGTTCCTGGTGACATGCTGATCTTCACAATTGTCCTCTGCTACTCTGTCATTGCTCCTCTAATTCTTCCATTTGGTGCATTGTATTTTTGCCTTGGATGGCTTATCCTGCGGAATCAGGTAATGCCCATTAATCTTGCATTGAGCTTGTTGGTGTTTTTAGTTGAATTTTGGTGCCCCTGGTAATAGTTTCTTCTTTTCTGAATATTATGACATTTCCCCCCTACTACTACCAATACCATCATTCTTAAGTAAGAATGGGAGAGAAAACACAAAGATTTCTTTTAGTCTTTTATTCGTTTTTTATTTTATTTTGATATCATTGAACAGGCTCTCAAAGTATATGTTCCATCATTCGAAAGCTATGGAAAAATGTGGCCGCACTTGTTTATCCGTGTCCTTGCTGCTATGATACTATACCAAGTTACCATGTTTGGTTACTTTGGAGTGAAGAAATTCTACTATGCACCAATCCTAATTCCACTTCCCATCATCACCTTGATTTACGGATTCATTTGTCATAAGAAATTCTATCGTGCATTCCACGTTACTGCTCTTGAAGTTGTTTCTCGCGAACTAAAGGAAACTCCAAATATGGAACAAATTTTCAGATCATTCATCCCACCAAGCTTGATAAGCGAGAAGTTAAATGATGATGATAATTTTGAGGATGCTTTATCACAAGTTTCAAGACAAGGATCATTTGTTTAATGTAGAGTTCTTCATCCCACTTTGATTTTTGCTGGAGTAGTTGTTGCTGTGGTGTTTGTAGTGTTTGTAAAAACACTTGTTTCTTTTAAAACTTAGAAGACAATTGGTTGATAATGTGTAATTAGGAACCAATGCAGTAGATCGCTTGTAATATGTGGATGGCCTGGTTTCTGGTTGTGTTGGCTCAATTTCTCGTCAAAACTGGGTTTGTAGCAGCAAAAGTGATGTTACCATTAGAGATGTTTTTCGTTTTGTCGTTACATTAATGGCCTTGCCTCTCTTGTTGGTGTAATTTTCAGCATGTAAAGCTTAATGATTAGAATTGGAACTTTCTTCTTCTTCAACTATTTTAGTTCCTAAAAGAAAAATGATAAATGCTGATTATTGTCACGAAGAAATTATGGAATTATTGTCTACCCACTGTTGCCTCTCGCCTGGCTTTGTTGAAGTTTATGATTATGCTCGATATATATATATATATATAGATTTTAAATATGAATCGTATTAAAAAATGCAAATTTATTATTTTAACATGAGTTGAGTCAATATTTCAGAAGGAATGAAAAGGTTTGTCTTTTGATTTTAGATCATCCCTAGATAATAAATTTTGACTAATTTGAAACAACAATGCTAGCAACTAATGTTCATATAAATATAAAAAAAAAAAAAAGCAACTAAAATGTTTTTTAATTTTTGGGATTATTTATTTTTAAATCAATTTATCAACTATTCCGTAATGCCATATTTATTTTTTTAAAAAACTTTTCCAAATACATGATATTAATTAACTTCCTGAAATATATAATATCGAAGTGTTAAAAATCTTCAATTAAAAGATTTCCCACATTTTTTTTAATACATTTTATCTCAGATTTATCCTTAAACTTCTCTCATTAGTAAAATACTGAAAAAAAGCGAAGAAAACGATTCCAATTTATTTATTAAATTTATTTATTTTTTTAAAAATTTTAGGAGGCACTCCATTTTTATTTTTCCAAATATTAGTTTCAAGCCGAAAAAATAAAAATAAAATAGAAAAACATTTTCTAAGTTAAAACGTAGAACCCTCGCACCCGGCACCCCCATAAAACCCCACAGAGAAAACCCAAGCTCATTGAGCTCGTCTTCTCAAAGATCTCAAAACCTAATAAAAAAAACACCCAATTCTTCAACAAAAACAATGCCCTCAGCTTCACCACCACCACCGGACATGGTGGTCAAGAACCGCTTTTTAGGGTTCTTAATATGGCAATCCATTCCCTCCACTGCCATCTTCATCTTCTTCAAAATCTTCATCTCCACCCTGTATTCTTCTTCCACCTCTCAAACCCACTTCTTCTCTTTCCTTTTTTTGCCATCACTCTTTTCCTTTCTTGCATTCTTCACCTTCCACCTCTCGCACCTTCTCTTCTCTGCTTCACTCTCACTTGTCTCCTCCCCCCAACCCCACCGCCCAGCCTATCCCTTTCAGCTCCTGCTTGGGCTAATTCGGATTTTGCTTGTTTCGGGTGGCTCCGATGGTTCGGTGTCGGCGGATTTTCGTCGCCGAGCCAAGGTTTCTCTTCGCTTTGTGCTGTTCGTGGTGGCGGCAGGGCTGTCGGGGCTTGTGGCGGCCGTTTCCATCTGCTTTGCGAGCTCCATTGGCGAGTATGATGATGGGGTTCGGTTGGCTGGGAGAGTTGGTATTAGGGGCCTTGTAATGGGTTTAGTTTATGGGTCGCATTATGTTTATAAGCGCCGATGGGTGTTGGAGTTCCCCATTATCCAGGTCAGTCTTCTCTTTAATTTTTCTCTTTGAAAGTTTTTTTGTATTGTCTTCTGTTTGATACCTGGGGAAGCTGGAAGCATAGGAGGTAATGAACTTGTAGAAAAATGTATTGCCTGTATTGTATAATTGGATTGATCAATACTGAGTTGATTTGCTAGTATTTATTCTATTAAATTGTATTTGGAAATTTATAGACCATATTCCTTCTAGGGTTGGAATTAATCTAAAAATTGATGAAATGTTTGACAAATTGCCAAGGAATGGATGTGTATATGCATATGCATGGTTGTTTGATCCCTGAAATATTTAGTTAATATTAGAGGAGGTGAAACGGGCCGACTTTTACATTAGAATCATGTGTTGGATTATAAATTCCCACAGATTGCATCTACTTGTTTCTGTTAGGATCTGGATGCTTTTTTGATAATTATTCACATAAACACATTGTGATATTGATTCGTTTCAATGGGCATGTATACTGTGGCAATGGACGAACAGACTAAAATCCACTTGTTAATTTTTGTTGTTTGTAGTTATTTGGAGGAATCTTTGTGAAAATACATGATTGGTTATGACATTCTTCTGTGCTCTTTGCTTGTGATAATACATGATTGGTTATGACAATCTTCTGTGCTCTTTGCTTGTTAATCACAAGGCTTATGGCTATTAATTCTTATGTGTATCTTTCTTGTATCAACAGCGTCCTCCTTTCTTCAGCTTCAAGATGGGTCTCCCATCGGCCATTACACGAGCTTTAAAGCTTTCAGGTGTTGCTTACCTATTTTCTACCACCGTGGCACTTTTTCTGCCAGATCAACTTAAGAGCCAGGGTGCACTGGGGAAATTTATTGCTGAGCAAATAATATTTTATCTCGGGAGTTTTGCGGTTTTTCTCTGTTGGGAATTAAGTCACCATTTACATCAGGTTGGTTCTTCAACATAATAACCATGTCACGAATTTCCGTTAATTAAATTCTTGATTATCCATTACACGTGGTTAACTGAAACATGGCCAAAAAAATAAAAAAGAAAAAAAAAGGGAAATATTTGTTGATGTTGATACTCAGTTGCCAATAATCACTCTTCTCAGTTCCTGTATGGCATGGCAATCATCGTATGTCACTTCAGATATAAGATTTTGTTAAATTAGAAGTATCAGTACTACATAAAGTATCAATGTCTTGAATGCTGTATTATCATGACCACTTTTTGTTTTTTTTAACAAAAAAAAAATTCAGAGAATATATAAAACGAATTAAATAAGACAAGAAAAAGAACAGAAAATAAACAGTGATAAAAATCTGTTGAATCTTTGCCTGCTTACAAGTTTGAAGTTTTGGATTTTGATAAAACACAAATAGTGATTATATCCATCGATTTTTTCCCTTTTGAATGGTGTTTGAATAGTTTTGGAGTAGCAGGAATAAGACACAAAATGGCTGATAATACAGCGATTCAATATACTCTCCGATTCTGTGAAATTTTTTTGGTTATATTTTCTGAATTTTCAACTTTGGTAACTGAAAAAATATTTCTTGCAATTGTATATACGAAATTGCAGGAGTGTCATGTTGGTATCTAACATCTATGCATTTCATTTTCCTTAGACATTCCTAAGACATGTATTCGTGACGTCATATAGATTTATTTTTCTATTTAATACCTGATTCCATTCCAAAATTCTATAACACTTTTTCTGCACATGCAGCCACAGTTTAGCGTATTTGTTTCTTTCTTTTAAATGGTGAAAAGACTTTGTCAATGTACTATACAGTGTAAAACTGGTTCATAAAAGAACCAGATAAAATAAGACTGACGATTTCCATAAGAGATGGAAGAAGATGAGGCAAACTTATTAGTGTTTTTGGCTTACATGATTTTGCATAACATATTAGCTGAGATAGATTAATTTTTTGTTTGAAAGTAAGTGCTTGCATGTGTTTGATTGCATATATTTATGTATGTGGGCATGTATGCATGTATCTATATTCATTATTGTGACCACTTTTGTTTTCTGTTAAAAGGAAATGCTTTGGTTACCTGTTAATATTCAGTTTTGTTATTATTATATTATTATTATTATGTTTATTCTCTATATGCTTGTAATAACATAATATCAATTAAAAAATAAAAAAGGTCCTAAATTAAGGAGTAAAAAGTAGTAGTAATTGAGGAAATAGTAGTAGTTATTATGTTTAACATAATGCTTGTTCTTTCTACATGCCAGAAAGAGTAGTAAAAAGTTCATGTCTAATCAGAATATATTCAAGTTGGTAGCCCATAGCTGCTGATCAAATTGAGGAGAATTTGGTTGTAACTAAAAACATGAGAACCCCTGCATCTTGGTCATAAACTCTTGTCATATTTCTTTCTCCAAATATTGACACCAGAACTTTATAATGTACCGTCTCCTGATATTTTCTTTATATAATATGAACATTGTGGCAATATTAGGTCTTACATACAAAGAGATTCATATTTGCACCACCCAAAGGATCAGCAGCTGCAGAAACAAATCCCAGTGAGCCTCTCCTTGCAGCCCTGGAGGAAAGCAACCCTAGTTCTCTCCTTCAATATCTTGCGTATCTTGATCTCTGCATGGTTTGTGAGAATAATGTTGATATGTGGCGACGAGCTGCCTTTTTTGAAGAAAGCGGTGAAACTTATAAAAGGGTAATAGCAGTATGCTTGAGGCCTCTGGAGCAGCTTGCATCAAAATTAGGTGAAGCTTTGGACAATTCTGTAGACAAAAACTCCCAACTATCCAATCAGTTATTATCACCTACTGACCTTGAAGATCCAAATTGCTTTGAACCACTAAACAACCTCCAGGTACAGTGAATTTTGTTTATTGTACTTTTGGGCATAGGTACAGTGAATTTTGTTTATTATACTCGTGGGCATACTCAGGCTAGCGAGCACAGCCATGCAAGCACACACCGAACATTGTGCTAGGTTGTGTAATATGTATAATTGAACCATGGAGATTGACATTACATTTGAAATAAAAACTATTGGCTTAAAATTTTTATTCTGAATTCTTATATGACTTGAAGTAAACAAAGGTGCCGCCCTTTATTTTGATTTTGTAAATGATGAAGTACCTGACCTGTGTGAGCACTGAACCTGGCACATCAGCTACAGTTTTGACAGAATTTCTACTCTAAAATGTATTATAGTTTAATAAAACTATATATGTATATATATATATATATTTTTTCTTTTTTCTCCCTTGTATGTGCTTTTATTGTGTGTGAGACCATGAGCAAGTAATACTTACTCGCACATCAGGGAAAACAGCTATAATTGATGAATTTACATATGTACCGAATAGTCTATTGATGGGCTCTTGTTTGTGCAGCTTTATACATGGTGTGCAAGGATGGTTTCTGCTCTGACTGCACACTCACACCAGGAGGACAGGTTTGGGGTTGCTCAGCTCTCTGGAAGTAATGCAGCTGTGATCTCAACACTGATTTCTTGCCTTCTTGCAGTTGAAACTTTTATGGGAAAGACCACCAACGTGCAATCCCCTCACTTGACAGGATCTGCTGGTATAAAATGGGCAACATCAAGCATGGGAAGAACAGACATTCGGATGCGTAAAAAGAGAGGTGGCCCTCTACATTCAAAAGCATATGCCATTGCTGATGTTCTGAGGACTTCAATCTACCGTATTGTTTCTGCGTTCTACGATGAGATGCAGGCTAGTGCTAAAGCAGGTCTTCTTGAGAAGGACTGGACCATTAGTGGCAAGCCTCTTTTTGGAAGCCGTGAAGTGGTTCTGCATAAACTACGACTTTTCCTGGATTTCCGAGCTGGCTAATTGCTAGGTTTCAAAACACACTCCTGCACTGTTTTTTTTCCCTCGCCTCATTAATTTATTTGCAAGGGAAGAACCAATACATGAAGAGGAGGCTATCTTGTTTCCAAATCCAGAGTCATATAGGTGGAAATATGGGGTATTATTTCAATTTTGCTTTTAAGAAAAAAATGTAAAAGAAATCCTCTAATTTTCACCGATTAATAGAGCACAGGTTGTTGACTGTACTAATCAACTGCACACTTTTTTGTCTTTTCACACGCATTCATATCTTTCAGTTGGATGAAAGTGAAGGGTATTAAATGTCATGATGAGCATGAAAAATAGACAATTTACTGAATAGGAAAACATGATTCCATAAATTTGCTATTAAATTTCTAGTGCAAATTTGAGTGAAGTATGTGACATGAATGTGTTTGTGGGGGCCAATTGCTGGTTTCTACGAAAGCATAGATCTTGCTGGCAAACCTCTAAAAGAACACAAGTCAGTTTCTGAATGGTTCATATGTCAATTAGGTAGGTTTGGACTTTTTATGCAGTCTTGGTCTCATTTTCCATGTAATTTCATGGAGCTTTGAAAGTTGAAACCGCAGTTGGAAGGTTTTACTTTGTGTTTGAAATTTCATTTGTTAGGTTTAATTTCTTGCCCCTCGAAGCCATCAGATGATGAGAGCAAAATTAAATAAAATGAGTGTAAAAAAATTGCTTTATAAAGTGGTATAACATGGAAATCCCATGTTAGGGAAAACAAAAATGAGCGACTTATTGAAAACCCAAAATAATAATAAGTTGATTGATTTTTTTCTTTTTTGGTAATAATCACTTAATTGAATTTAACAAAATCACATGTGCTATATATATATATATATATATATTATGGATGTATGTGTTAGTTGATAAATTTCAAACTCAGTGTACTTATTTCATAACTGAATAATTAAATAAAATAGATGAGAGAAACAAAGGAAAGGAGACAAAAGACAGAGTGGGGGAGATATTGGTGAGAGAAGGTAAGAGAATAGTTCCAAAAAATTTAAACATAGATATAAAATTTTAGAAAACATTTTAATTTTAAAAACAATAATAATAAAACAATTAGTTACAAAAATATTTGTATTCTTAAATAAAAAAAAAGTAGTACAAAATGGACGTCACACTAGAAGAATCGAAATCTATAGAATAATTTGCACTTAAGAAAGAGTGATGTATATCCAGTACGTCATCTTTTTGATATAAAAACTGTAGTGATTGAATAAGGACGAGCAATTAGGATCAGATTAATATATATATATATATATATATTAACATGCAAAAAGTGACTTGATTGAATTTATTATTTTAAAATTGCTACCTAAGTTGGCATTAGACACGTTTACAATGGGAAATGAAAGGCCTTTCAAAGTCTTAATTAATTCTAATTATTTTAAGATTTTACCTTTTTTCCACCACTTTATAACTCAAAAAGTATGTACAAGGAATATCGATGATTAAATTACCTTGAAACCCTTAATTTCCAAGCAAAACTATAATCAAATGCCCAATTTTAGTTGGTAAGCATAGGTTGGCTTATGCTACCGGATTCTGCTTAAAATGTGAAATTCATTTTGTTGCTTATTCCATCTTTTTGACTTGATTAGAAGCATACTAACGTACATACCAATTTTGACCCATAATCGTACATATACGTACCACTATATATATGTTCACATTGATTTCTTTGAAGAAAAACCATAAGAAGAAAAAATTCCATATATCATCAATTGGCCGGCCATATTTGATAAAGATGGCTTTGGAATGAATAAATAAAATTTTAAATAATTATTTTGCTGCATAATTGGATCCCTAGCGTGGAAATAATATGAAAATAAAAAGTAATGATACACAAAAATGAAAAATTGAAGTGGCAAATTGGAAAATGTTGCAAAGAAGAAGGTGGGAGTTTGAAATGTATAGTCCAAATGATTAAAAGGGTCAAAACCTTTTTTCGAAGAATTCGCCTGCTCACCTCGTAAAGAAACATGACCAAGTAAGATAGAGCCTCGTAGTTTCAAAAAATCTAGTCAAAACTCCGCGTTTTATGATTCTTTATACTGTCACTCTCCCCAACTCTCTATATATATGAATTTCTTCTTTTTCTCACTCTTCATCTTCAAGCTCTCTCTCTCTCTCTCTCTCTTTCCCTTTCTCTCAAGCTCTGAAGCATTTCCCAGTCGATCGATCTGCTGCTGCTAATACGCAATTTTGATCAATCTTCTTCTGCAGCAACTAGTTTGACTTATATATATAATACAAATATATGGCACTATCAACGGCCATGAATATGATGTACAATATTAATCATGCTCCGGCGATTCATAGCGCCGGAGTCAACTGTCTTCCTCTTCAAACAATTCAAGGTCATCAAAAAACTGCGGTGCCCGTCGATTGCCCGCAGACGAAGAAATCGTCGAAGGGAGCAAGTAGGTTGGCAGAATCACTGTCACACCTTCTCCACCTTCACATAGACACTCCTCCCAGAAATCATAATAATGAGCATGCCCAAATCATAAACTGGAACTCATTGACCGAAGAAAAGCATTCCACACCCACCAAGTCTCCAAAGGAGATCATCTCTCACAAGTGGCATGAACTCCACGGCTCCAAAGGGTGGGAGAATCTCCTGGATCCACTCCACCCTTGTCTCCGCAGAGAAATCGTCAAGTACGGTGAATTCGCGCAGGCCACTTACGACGCTTTCGATTACGATTCTTTCTCCGAGTACTGCGGCAGCTGCAGATTCAACAAGTCCAAGCTTTTCGAAAAGCTCGGCCTCTCCAACAACGGTTACCAAGTCACCAAGTACATCTACGCCATGTCTCATATTGAAATCCCTAGTTGGCTCGAGAGGTCCCACCTAGTCCATGATTCATGGAGCAAACACTCCAACTGGATGGGCTTCGTCTGCGTCAGCGACGACCATGAGACTCGCAGGATCGGCAGGCGAGACATCGTGGTTTCTTGGAGAGGGACTGTGTCTCCTTCCGAGTGGTACGAAGACATGCAGAGGAAGCTGGAGCCAATCGGAAGCAGTGCCGAAGCCAAAGTCGAACACGGCTTCCAGAGCATCTACACTTCCAAGAGCCCATCCACTCGCTATAACAAATCAAGTGCTTCCGAACAAGTCATGAAGGAAGTCACCAGGCTGGTTCAGTTCTACAAAGACAAAGGCGAAGAAGTGAGCCTCACCATAACCGGTCACAGCTTGGGTGGTGCGCTGGCTCTGCTCAACGCTTACGAAGCCGCCGCTACGCTTCCCGGTCTCCCTATCAGCGTCATCTCCTTCGGAGCCCCCAGAGTCGGCAACATTGCCTTCCGTGATGAGCTCCACCAGATGGGGGTTCGAACACTGAGAGTGGCGGTCAAGCAAGACATTGTCCATCGAATGCCCGGCCTGTTTTTCAATGAGAGTTTGCAGAAGTTTGATGATATCACAGGGACTCTTGAATGGGTCTATACGCATGTTGGTGCTGAGCTCAAACTTGATGTTCGATCTTCTCCTTATTTGAAAGGGTCGTTGAATTTGACTGGCTTTCATAGCCTCGAAACCTATCTTCATTTGGTAGATGGGTTTTTGAGTACGAGCACGGGTTTTAGATCGAATGCTCGGAGAGATATTGCTTTGGTGAACAAAGCGTGTGATATGCTGGTGGATGAGCTTAGGATTCCACATTGTTGGTACCAATTGAGCAACAAAGGCTTGGTTTGTAATGAACATGGAAGATGGGTTAAACCCAAGAGAGACCCTGAGGATATTCCTTCACCTACTGCACATGACCATCATATTCATCATTCTCTTCACCTTATTGACCAATTGGACGACAATAATTCACAACTTCAACCTTCGTATGTTTTTTAAATATTGTTTAATGTGAACTTTCTGATCATTGTACAAAATTACTTCAAATGGAAATTTTCGACAGCTAGCTAGCTATCTTCCCTTTTTGTTTGGTGAAAAGCTAGCTAGCTATCTTCGTTAATGCTTGTATCCTCCATTTGATATACAAATACAACAAGAAATTATTATGGGTTCGTGATTAACCTGTGCGCTTAATTATTTATACTATTTGACATTGTTAATTTAGGGAGCATCTTAGGAAGAGTTGTATTTCATGGAAGTCCAGTGAAAATGTTCCTTGCACTACTTTCTGAAATGTTTACGTTTTAGCTTGAATTTACTCTTCATTTTTTTAAATACAAATGATATATATAATCTTGCTATAAAATTATAAAATTACATAGTATTCGGCGCTACGCCTTCAATATCAGAGGTGTCTATATGCGTTTTATAAAAAAGTTTATATGCATATATTATTAAAAGTAGTTTAACATTGATATTGATACGTGGTAAAGAAAGGAAAAAACAAATTACTAAATTTTATGTTTTTATGGTTCAAAAAAGAAAGAAAAATCATGTGGTACCTAGTGGAATTGGTCTCCTACTTTTGGAGGCCTACGCCTACCATGAAGTTTCTAGCAAAAAGTTGTTGTGGAGTGGAGACCTGATCAGTTCAACAAACTCTCCTATACAATTTCTATTTCAGGCCATATATGTAGATCCTTGAAATTTTCCATGATTACTAATTACAAATAAGAATATTAATAGAGGTTAAATGGACCTTTCTTTCCCTTTTAATTAACTTAAGGTTTTTTTCATTGTTGGTTTTAAATTATTGGGTGATTCTTTGGCAAATAAATTATTATTTTTTATTTACTTTGGTCTCTGAACTATATAAAACTATATTGAATGTCCATCAATAGTTCCTTTATCAAGTCGGTTAATAAAAAGGTATGTACATATAAAAAACTGATTAGATTTTTATTATGATTGGTTCTTAAACTATAGAGCAATATTCATTTTGGTCCGTGAACTTTTTCTTTTTTTCTCACTTTGATTTTTAAGAAATTCCGATCCCATTTTTAACTAGCGGAGCATTTAACATGCATATGCCATTTCTGTTAATCAAATTGACAAAGGGATTATCCATGGGACATTACATGTAATTTAAGAACTAAAATAAACAAAAAATTAATTTAAAAATTAAAATAAAAATCACCTTAAATAATAAGAAAAATCCTTAAATTAAATTTAGTTCCACAAAAAGGAAGCATGATACTTATCGGTCACTTCTTCTCTGCAAAACTTAGCAATAGTTTGACGCCACAAGTGTCTGCAGTACCGTGTAATAAGTTCTTTAAAAATGTGATTGCATCATCTATATATCGGTAGCATGACGTATATATTTAATATCATTCTTCTACGCGTGTTTATCACAAATACCACACAAACACACACTATATATATATATATATATATATATTTCTTTATGAAGAAATGATTTTGAGATAAAGATATAACATTGCTTGATGAAGACTGAAAAGAAACTCGAAAATTTATTTGGGAGGATAAACAATAAAAAATCCTGTTATACTCGCATAAAGAGAAAGAAAAGCAGATAAAGTAATATTAATCGTTATGATACAAACTCTTAGACTCTTAGTTCCTATCAACAAGACTATAATATTTAATCAAGAACATGGAGTCAACTTTCCAACAGATTGAGACAACCAAAAAGAAAAGAAAATTAAGCAAAGGAGCTCCAATGGTTCTAAAAGATCGATGAAGACATTGATGGTGGTCCATACATCTTTGATTAAAATAATAGAAACTAGAAGCATCTTCGATCTAATATTGCTTGTCTTTAGCTTCCATTTATACTATTTTATACAGGGCAAGATTTAGATTCATCATACTATATGTGTGTGTATATATATGTATATACAAATATATGAATAATGAATAGTACACGAGACACACATGTAGATATTGGAATAATCAGTACTATAACCGTGTTGACAATCAAAACTTGCAGCACAGCTTTCATTTTTAGACTTTTTAAAATTATTTTTAGGGTTTTATTTTAGTGTTTTCAAACGAAAAGAAATCTATATACTTTTGAGTATATGACCAAAGAGGTTGTCGAATTCTGTATATATTCTTTCTAAGTATTTCCTGCAGATCAAGAACTAATCGTCATTATTTTCAACCCAAAAAAAAGAAAAAAAAAAAAAAAAGAAGACTAATCGTCATCCACAGAATTAGATTTAGCGTTGATTAAATTAATGGATATCAATGATAATAGAATCTTAATGAGCCTGTTGCACAACAAAGAGTCAAAGACGATTAGCATGGATGGGCTTTATTAAGGGCCCAGGGTGTTGAAATTAAATTCAGGGTATTCTTTTTCAAGCCAAAGAAACTTGAGGGTACTCTTTTTGCAAGCCAAAGAAATACTCTATACACACCTTTTTAAGAATTAAATTACCGAAACGCCCAAATAAAAGTTTCCGTCCTTTTCTGATTTTTGATCTTTCATAATTTTAAATTTTATTTGTTTAATTAAGTAATTTCACTTTCATTCCTCACCGACAAGATGTATCCAGTGGTCGAGTCGGATTGTTATATACGGGTATGGGCCAGAGCAGTTTCAACTGATTGAAGAACATAGTTATTGTTGATGGGATTGCACAGAAAACGATGGGCATACCATCCCGTTTATATGCAACTTAATTATTAATATAGTGCAATTGATCACCACACCATTTTAGACTTAGTCATCGCTGCAGACCTTCCATTTCTTTTCCTCCATAATTTTGTCCTATCTTAAAACCATAACCAACAATGAATTTTTTTTTTTTGTCCAATCCAACAATAAATAAAGTTACCTAAAAAAAAAAATACATATATTAAAGTTGTACTAAAACATATTTGTTATTCAGCACTATATATATGCCATATGGAACATAGACATCCATATTATAATGAGTATTAATTGATCCATTACATATAATTCATTCATCATATATTAGGAAGAGTTCTATTTCATGGAATTCCATTGAGAATGTTCCTAGCACTACTTTGTTAAATGTTTATGTTTGAGCTTGAATTTACTCTTCATATTTTTTTTTATATAAATAATATATGTAATTTTGCTGTAGACATTACTAGAATCGAGCTGATACACGACGCAAGTACTGCGTCACACTAAATAAACAGCGACGCATTTAACTGAGTCGCCAAATGTCTTGTCGCGAAATATATAAGATAACAGGCGACGTATGATAACAGGCGACGTATAATAACAGTCGCCTAATAATACATTTTAGCGACGCACATTATATTTTTAGCGACTCATACAGTGATGTACGTATAGCGACTAATAAAATAGCGACTCTTTATAATAAAGTCGCTAATAAATTTTTAGCGACAGTTGTGTGATTAGTCGCCAAATAATTATGTCACTAAAAATTCTTCCTGAATAGCGACTCATTCATTTTTAGCGACACATTTTGTTTGTCGCCTATTTAGCGACGCTTTAGTTTTGGCGACACATTTTGTTTGTCGCCTATTTAGCGACTCTTTAGTTTTGGCGACACATTTTGTTTGTCGCCTATTTAGCGACACTTTATTTTTTGCGACACATTTTGTTTGTCGCCTATTTAGCGACACTTTAATTTTTGCGATGCATTATTTGAGTCTCTCTTTTAACGACGTTATATTTTTAGCGACTATTTTTTAGTGTCTCTAAAATAGCATCTCATGAATTTTTAGCGACTCCGTTTTGCATCTATGTAGCGACGTATTAGGTTTAGCGACAAATTTTGTGGATCGGTTTTTTAACGACCCGTAACAATTAGCGAGGAGTTTTTAGTGTCGCCATATTAGCGACCGTTTATATTTTAGCGACATATTATAAGAGTCGCATATTTATTAATTTTTAGCGACTCTTTGACCTATTTAGCGACGTATACAACTATATATTTATGTCGCTAAAAATTATATGAGTCGCCAAATTGATCTTATTATATGTCGTTATATATTTTAGGCGACTTTTAGTTATATTCATAAACTGCCATTTCTTTTATTTTTTAGATTTATCTTCATAAAAATTTATTAAAATATAAAATTAATTATAATAGCAAAAAACCCAAACTAACTTCGTCCAAAATAATTAAAATATAAAATTTAAAATAAATACTTGTTCATAACAAAACAATAATCAATATAATTAAATATCATCTCATTGACATACATATGCATACTTATTGAGATGGAAGTTGATGTACTCTAGTTGACGATATTATGCCCTCATACTGCATATGGAAAAATAAAAAATTTTGTTAGCACTGACGCAAAATAAATTAATAAAAACTTAATCATAATTAATAAATTAAATTGTAATTTGGCAAACGAAAATTTAATGAATATTTACCTTCTTAAGGTTTGGCGTGGCACATATTCTCCTAATTAAAGTGGATAACACATAAGAAAAAAACACACAATGAATAAATAAATATTACTTAAAATATAATTATAAGTTAATAAATATACGTACCAATTTATTTAGAAGATATTGTTTATCCATATCCCCTCACAGTCATTACGAACATAGCCACTCTCACATTTATCCTCATTATCATTTTCATCAACACTTGGCAATTGTATGGCAAATGGATTGTGAGCCATTGTAGTATCGCCAAGAACATCTTCTTCAACCAATTCTTCTTCAACCAAAGTACAATGTCGTGGTGGAGTTAAAACAACAGACCATCTCGAGTCAAGTTGATCTTCAACATAAAATATTTGTTGAACTTGTGAAGCCATGATGAATGGGTCAGATTTATATCCAATTTTACTAAAGTTAACACATGTAAACCCCATCTCATCAACTTTCACACCACTGCTGTCAACCCAATCACACTTGAACACTGGAATTCGAAACATAGTGTAATCGACGTCCCAAATCTCTCTTATGATCCCATAGTATGTCATCTCGGCTAAAATTGGGTTATTATCCTTAGCACTAGCAAAATGCTCACTTTTGGCAATAACTTTGACACCACTATTCTGGGTGACCCTCTTATTATCCATATTTAGAGTGTTGAATCTAACCCCTCTAATGACATATCCTTCATGTTTCGTTACCACCCATTACGGACCATGGGCTAACCATCGTAATGTTTCAGACACTGTGTGGTTAGGTTGACTTTGCTCTTGTGCAATCTAGTCAATAGAAAAATATGAAAATTTAAAGCTAAAACAATGATATTATATATTGAATATTTAACTTTCCCATACCTTATCACGTAACCAGTACGGAAATGTACGTTTGTGTTCGTCTTGAAACCATTTTGCTTTTTTTCCTCGATTTTTTTTGCTTGACCTCAAGACTTCAAAATGAATACTAAAACAAATAAAAGTTGTTGTAATTAATAAAAATATATCCAACATATGAACTTATCGATGCCTATTAATATATTCAAAATATCAACTAAATTATACATGTTGATATATATATATATATATATTAAAAATATATATCAACTATTTTATACATTAACATGTATATACGCACCTGACATACGGTTCCACTTCTGGTGTATTCAAAAGTATATATCTATGAACTTGCTCCCAAAGTTGTTGATCAATTGATTGATTTTTTCCACCTTTAAATGGGGCACCAACATCATCCTTATCATTTAACTTTTGATATCTACCAATTGGGTTTCCAACTGCATCTAATCCTCTCTGAAATTCACTACAAAACTCAATCACTTCTTCACATATGTAACCCTCGGCAATACAACCTTCTGGTCGATTTTTGTTTCGAACATAACTTTTCAATACTTTCATGTACCTCTCAAACGGGTACATCCACCTGAAATGTACTGGTCCACACAATCTTACCTCTCGAACCAAATGTACAGTTAGATGAACCATTACATCAAAAAATGATGGTGGAAAGAATTTCTCTAAAAGGCACAAAGTTGTGACAAGATCATTTTGAATATTTTCCAATTCAGTAACAATGATAGACTTCTTGCAAATTGCATTGAAGAAAAAACAAAGTCTTGCAATTGCATGTCTCACATGTTTAGGAAGGATTGCACGAATTGCAAGAGGCAAGAGTTGTTGCATCAATGTATGACAATCATGAGATTTCAATCCTACCATCTTTAAGTCCTCCATTGAAACAAGATTCCTAAAGTTTGAAGAATAACCATCTGGAACCTTTAAGTCCGCTAAACACTTACAAAACAATTTCTTCTCATGCTTTGATAATGTATAGCAGGCCGGTGGTAGGAAAGTTCGATTACCTTGAGGCTTAGGGGCCAAGTCTTTCCGCAAACCCATTTCTTGTAAATCTAACCGAGCATTAACTCCGTCCTTCGTCTTACCAGGAATATTGAGCAATGTACCATATATGCTCTCACAAACATTTTTCTCAATATGCATGACATCTAAATTATGTCGCACATGGAGAAATTTCCAATATTCCAATTCAAAAAAAATGGACTTCCTCTTCCAACATTCTTCAGAATCAACAGTCCTTTTCCTCTTGTGTGAGTTATCAAATCTCATTGCATTAAGCTTATCTAATATTTCTTCTCCAGTCAACGGTTTTGGAGGCACTCCAAATTCTTGAAATCCATTGAAAGCCTTCTTTTGCCTTCTATATTGATGATTTGGAGGAAGAAATCTTCTATGCCCGGTAAAACTCATTTTTTTTCCATGCTTTAGCCTTGTAGCAAAAGTATTTTCACTGCAAATTGGACAAGCATAATATCCCTTCACCGCATGACCGGACAAGTTACCATAAGCTGGGAAATCATTTATTGTCCATAGCAACACTGCCTTCAACGTGAATTTCTCCTGACGGTAAGCATCGAAGACAGTAACACCCTCATTCCACAACCGCTGCAGGTCTTCAACTAACGGCTCCATGTATACATCAATTTGATTTCCTGGTTGCTTCGGTCCAGAAATTAGAAGACTTAACATCATAAATTTCCGCTTCATACACAACCAAGGAGGAAGATTATACACAACCGTCATCACAGGCCAACAACTATACCTACTACTCAACATATTATGTGGATTAACTCCATCGGCCGCGATCCCAAGTCTCAAATTCCTATCTTCGGATGCAAAGTTTGGCCATAAACGATCAACCAACTTCCAAGATGGAGAATCCGCAGGGTGTTGCATTTCCCCTGTTTTAACCTTTCTCCCATTGGCATGCCATGTCAAATTCTTAGCTGTTTCAACACTACGAAACATTCGTTTAAAACGCGGAATAATAGGAAAGTACCATAAAACTTTATTTGGAATATTGCTAGCAACTCCATTCTTATCAATTTTCCATCTAGCAGATCCACATTTAGGACATTCATTAAGGTCCACATATTCCTTCCTAAACAGAATACAACTTTTAGGACATGCATGAATCTTGATGTACTCCATTCCCAAAGCACTCAAAGTCTTCTGAACATTGTACATGGAGGTTGGCAACACATTGTCATTTGGCAACATCTGGGATAACAATTGCAACAGTACATCAAAGCTCTTATCAGAATATCCATATCTTACCTTTAAGTTGTATAATTTAACCAAAGCCGACAACTTGGTAAATTTGGTACAACCTAGGTACAAAGGTTTCTCCGCATCCTCCAATAAGGTAGCAAATTCATTAGGATCATTATCAAAAGTTTCTAATGCAGCACGGGTCATGTCTAAGCTATTGAAAGCCACGTCTTCCTTACTACTACTATCATTTTCATTATATTCTACATTAATATTCCCAAAATGAGAAGATGGTCTAATACCATCAGCACATGACTCACCATGCCAAATCCATCGCCGATAGTTGACATCAAACCCATTCCAATATATATGGCCTTTAATATCCCTAATAGTATGGATTTTCATATTCCCTCATTGCATGCAAGGACACCGTATGGCATTACAATCATTGGCATTCTCCATGCTAAATTTCAAAAATTCACTCAACCCTTTAGCAAAATCGCTTGAGGTTCTATCCTTCGTTATCCACGATTTATCCATTTCCCTACCAATCTAATTAAACAGAACAATATCAAACAATATCATAAAAAAAAATTGAGACAAAACAAGATTAAGAAAACCCATCGCAAACAAATTATCGACAAAAGCAAGATTAAGAAACCCATCGAAGCAAGATTAAGAAAACCCATTGCAAACAAATTATCGACAAAAGCAAGATTAAGAAAACCCATCTCAAACAAATTATCGACAAAAGCAAGATTAAGAAACCCATTGAAGCAAGATTAAAAAAACCCATCGCAAACAAATTATCCACAAAAGCGAGATTAAGAAAACTCATCGCAAACAAATTATTGACAAAAGCAAAATTAAGAAAACCCATCGAAAACAAATTATCCACAAAAACAAGATTAAGAAAACCCAACGAACCGAACCTTCGGGTATAATGAATAAATAAATAAAAAATAACCCAATCCACCACATGTCACCGCCAATCATAAAGCGAAAAGAAACTCACCGAAACCATGGAGACGAAGAAAGAATAATCCAAGCTAACCACGAGGGAGACGAAGAAAGAAGAATCCAAGCTAACCACGAGGTTGACGAAGAAAGAAGAATCCACGAAGAAAGAAATCCAACTTCCAGATAGCAATGCAAGCAAATGGAAAATTAAACACGAAATATCCCACTCTTCAAGTCTTTTTTAGATTGCTTCCAATTCTAACACCTATTATGAAGTGTACTAACCCATATTTTGTGAAAATAAATGGTATTCAAAATCCCGCGTAAATTTTGAAAACGCGCCAAAAATTTTAAGAAATTGGATAAACAGGCGACGTATTCAGATAAACTGTGTCGCTAAAGGATAAACAGTTTCATAGATGCTCTTTTTTTAATTCGTTTAAAACAAATAAGTTTCTCCAAGTACTGTTTATTTCCTTCTTAAACTTTTGGCAATAATTCTAAAATGGTAATTTTACATTTAAAAAGGCATATGATCTAGCGACTCATTGATCTAACTTTTAATTTTAGTAATAGGCGACACATAAGCAGTATTATGCGTCGCCTTATACCCTTTTTTTTTTTCATATATTTTTTTCAAACCTTCATTTTTAACAATTTGATTTTGTTGGAGCATCAAATAACCAGTGAAGATATTTAAACAAGATAAAAAGAGTTTTTTTTCTAATTTTAGTAATAGGCGACGCATAATCATGATTATGCGTCGCCTAATACCCTATTTTTTTTTTAAACCTTCATTTTTAACAATTGGATTTTAGTTGAGCATCAAATAACCAGTGAAGATATTTAAACAAGATCAAGAGAGTTTTTTTTTTTGGTTTGAATTTTAGTAATAGGCGACGCATAACCATGCTTATGCGTCGCCTAATACCCTATATATATTTTTTTCAAACCTTCATTTTTAACAATTTGATTTTGTTGGAGCATCAAATAACCAGTGAAGATATTTAAACAAGATAAAGAGAGTTTTTTTTTTTTTTGAATTTTAGTAATAGGCGACGCATAATCATGCTTATGCGTCGCCTAATACCCTATTTTTTTTTTACACCTTCATTTTTAACAATTGGATTTTAGTTGAGCATCAAATAACCAGTGAAGATATTGAAACAATATAAAGAGAGTTTTTTTTTTTTTTTTAAATTTAGGGTTTAGGCGACGCATAAGCAGTATTATGTGTCGCCTAATACCCTTTTTTTTTTTTCTTTCAAAAAAACCATGGTTTTTCACAATTTGATTTTCTTCCATCATCAAATAAGCAGTGAAAATATTTAAACAACATAAATGAGTTTTGTTTTTTTATTTTTTTAATCAATCTGATTTTATCCCTGCATCAAATAACCAGTTAAAAGATTTAAACTAGTTAGAGAAGGTGTTTTTTTTAAAATCTTTCTGTTTAACAATTTGATTTTCTTCCAGCATCAAATGACCAGTGAAAATATTTAAAGATGATAAACAGAGTTTGTTTTTTTTTTTTTTGAATTTTAGTAATAGGCGACGCATAACCATGTTTATGCGTCGCCTAATACCCTATATATATATTTTTTTTAAACCTTCATTTTTAACAATTGGATTTTAGCTGAGCATGAAATAACCAGTGAAGATATTGAAACAATATAAATAGAGGTTTTATTTTATTTTGTTTTATTTTTTAATTTAGGGTTTAGGCGACGCATAAGCAGTATTATGCGTCGCCTAATACCCTTTTTTTTTTCTTCTTTCAAAAAAACCATGGTTTTTAACAATTTGATTTTCTTCCATCATCAAATAAGCAGTGAAAATATTTAAACAACATAAATGAGTTTTGTTTTTTTATTTTTTTAATCAATCTGATTTTATCCCTGCATCAAATAACCAGTTAAAAGATTTAAACTAGTTAGAGAAGGTGCTTTTTTTAAAATCTTCCTATTTAACAATTTGATTTTCTTCCAGCATCAAATGACCAGTGAAAATATTTAAAGATGATAAACAGAGTTTGTTTTTTTTTTTTTGAATTTTAGTAATAGGCGACGCATAACTATGTTTATGCGTCGCCTAATACCCTATATATATATTTTTTAAACCTTCATTTTTAACAATTGGATTTTAGCTGAGCATGAAATAACCAGTGAAGATATTGAAACAATATAAAGAGAGGTTTTTTTTTTTTTTTTTTTTTTTTTTTTTTTTTTTTTAAATTTAGGGTTTAGGCGACGCATAAGCAGTATTATGCGTCGCCTAATACCCTTTTTTTTTTTTTTTCTTCTTTCAAAAAAACCATGGTTTTTAACAATTTGATTTTCTTCCATCATCAAATAAGCAGTGAAAATATTTAAACAACATAAATGAGTTTTGTTTTTTTATTTTTTTAATCAATCTGATTTTATCCCTGCATCAAATAACCAGTTAAAAGATTTAAACTAGTTAGAGAAGGTGTTTTTTTTAAAATCTTCCTGTTTAACAATTTGATTTTCTTCCAGCATCAAATGACCAGTGAAAATATTTAAAGATGATAAACAGAGTTTGTTTTTTTTTTTTTGAATTTTAGTAATAGGCGACGCATAACCATGCTTATGCGTCGCCTAATACCCTATATATATATATTTTTTTAAACCTTCATTTTTAACAATTGGATTTTAGCTGAGCATGAAATAACCAGTGAAGATATTGAAACAATATAAAGAGAGGTTTTATTTTTTTTTATTTTTTTTTTAATTTAGGGTTTAGGCGACGCATAAGCAGTATTATGCGTCGCCGAATACCCTTTTTTTTTTTTTTTTCTTCTTTCAAAAAAACCATGGTTTTTAACAATTTGATTTTCTTCCATCATCAAATAAGCAGTGAAAATATTTAAACAACATAAATGAGTTTTGTTTTTTTATTTTTTTAATCAATCTGATTTTATCCCTGCATCAAATAACCAGTTAAAAGATTTAAACTAGTTAGAGAAGGTGTTTTTTTTAAAATCTTCCTGTTTAACAATTTGATTTTCTTCCAGCATCAAATGACCAGTGAAAATATTTAAAGATGATAAACAGAGTTTTTTTTTTTTTTTTTTGAATTTTAGTAATAGGCGACGCATAACCATGCTTATGCGTCGCCTAATACCCTATATATATATATTTTTTTTAAACCTTCATTTTTAACAATTGGATTTTAGCTGAGCATGAAATAACCAGTGAAGATATTGAAACAATATAAAGAGAGGTTTTATTTTTTTTTTTTTTTAAATTTAGGGTTTAGGCGACGCATAAGCAGTATTATGCGTCGCCGAATACCCTTTTTTTTTTTTTTTCTTCTTTCAAAAAAACCATGGTTTTTAACAATTTGATTTTCTTCCATCATCAAATAAGCAGTGAAAATATTTAAACAACATAAATGAGTTTTGTTTTTTTATTTTTTTAATCAATCTGATTTTATCCCTGCATCAAATAACCAGTTAAAAGATTTAAACTAGTTAGAGAAGGTGTTTTTTTTAAAATCTTCCTGTTTAACAATTTGATTTTCTTCCAGCATCAAATGACCAGTGAAAATATTTAAAGATGATAAACAGAGTTTGTTTTTTTTTTTTGAATTTTAGTAATAGGCGACGCATAACCATGCTTATGCGTCGCCTAATACCCTATATATATATATATTGTTTAAACCTTCATTTTTAACAATTGGATTTTAGCTAAGCATGAAATAACCAGTGAAGATATTGAAACAATATAAAGAGAGGTTTTATTTTTATTTTTTTTTAATTTAGGGTTTAGGCGACGCATAAGCAGTATTATGCGTCGCCTAATACCCTTTTTTTTTTTTCTTCTTTCAAAAAAACCATGGTTTTTAACAATTTAATTTTCTTCCAGCATCAAATAAGCAGTGAAAATATTTAAACAACATAAATGAGTTTTGTTTTTTTTTTTTTTTGATTTTTAGTAATAGGCGACGCATAACCATGCTTATGCGTCGCTTAATACCCTATATATATTTTTTTAAAACCTTCATTTTTAACAATTTGATTTTGTTGGAGCATCAAATAACCAGTGAAGATATTTAAACAAGATAAAGAGAGTTTTTTTTTTTTTTTTTGAATTTTAGTAATAGGCGACGCATAATAATGATTATGCGTCGCCTAATACCCTATCTATATATATTTTTTTTAAACCTTCATTTTTAACAATTGGATTTTAGTTGAGTATGAAATAACCAGTGAAGATATTGAAACAATATAAAGAGTGTTTTTTTTTTTTTTTTTTTTAAATTTAGGGTTTAGGTGACGCATAAGCAGTATTATGCGTCGCCTAATACCCCATTTTTTTTTTCTCTCAAAAAAACCGTGGTTTTTAACAATTTGATTTTTTTCCATCATCAAATAAGCAGTGAAAATATTTATATTATTTTTAATTTGATTTTCAAAACTCTTAAAATTTATATTATTTTTAATTATTATAGGCGACGTATTTTATTCTTTATACGTCGCTTTTTCTGATTTATTTTTATTTATTTATTTTTTTTGTATTTCCATTTTTTCCTTTGTAAGTGTCTTTAAATATTTTTTTTGCCCCTAAAATGTTTTTAGTAACATTTTTTTTATTCCCCAATATTAATGAAATATTATAAATAAAATGGCACGTTAATCTATGGGCTTTCTTTTCAACCATTAACCATTAGTACGGGAACTAGAGAGTTGGAAGCAATCTAGAGGGTATGAGAAGATTTTGAAGGATCACTCTCATTATGCATTCTTGTTTCTTTCAAGGGTTTGAAGGATTTTGTGGGTTTCTTTCCTAAATACCCAAAGTTCCTTCTTCTTCCTTCTTGCCGGTGGTTGGGTTGCAAGAACTTCACCTTCTCTCCGTCGCCGTCGCCGTCGCCGTGGCACTGGGTGGCTGGGGTTTTTGCCGTCTCGTCGCCGGGATTTGGTTGCTGGGTTGCTGCCGTGCCGTCGCCGTCGCTGCTGTGGTGGCTTGAACTTCCTCTTGATTGCTGGATTTGTAAAGGTGTGCTGTTTTTGTGTGCTGTTTTTCATCCCTTTTGGGGTTCGGTGGTGTATGTGTGCTGTTTTTGTGTGCTGTTTTTCATCCCTTTTGGGGTTCGGTTGTGTATGTGTTTGCTGGAAAGAAAATTATGTTTGCTGGTGTTTTTGTTTTTTTTTTTTAAATATTTGTTCGTTACTGTAATTTTGGTGGGGTTTTATGTTGTCAAAATCATGGCTTGTTGTCGACAATGGGTTAGCTAAATTTTGTTTGGAAAAATAGCTATATTTATTAAGTGGGGTTCGATTGTATGTAAAGCAAAATTATATGCTATTATTTGTATTATGTGTTTATATGGTTAAATTTGCGTGGGAAATGTCAGAGGTGCTCTGTTTTGGGTCTTAAAATGACGTCATTTGTGCGACTCAAAATCCATAGTGATTTAGTCGCCGGTTGCAAAGTTTGAAAATGTTAATGACTGTTAAAGAGGATAGATGTTAAGAGAAGATACTATTACTGCATCACTTGGTAAATAAATTACATGAATTTATCGTTTATTATTGTTATTATTGGTTTATTCATTATACTACACCCTATATTGTTAGTAATATTAATTTGTGTTTATGTTTTTTGTATGTAGAATTATGGATTCTTTTAATGAACATGTCCTCTCGGATGGGGATGGCGCTGGATCACCATCCAGTGATATGGAAAGGCCGAATACATCATCCCCAAGGCGTAGAAAACGAGGGGCCACAACAATGAAAGGCCTTAGGAAGCATTTGGCGGGAAACAAAAGCTTGGAACCTCAATATAATGAGGTTGGAGTTGCTATTAACTCTGAGGCCGTTCGACTAAACAATTTGGAGGGCTCGTTGGCTAGGAGCACAATACCAATTAATATACCTAATTGGAGAGATGTGTCCGATAGGTTAAAAGATAACCTATGGGCATCAATAAAGGTACGGAGTGCATTATTGTTAGATATTGTTTATTATAAATAATATTTAATTGATGGAGATTTTATAATTCTTTTTTTGCATTTGTAGCTTGTATATATGCATTTTACTTGCATTTCTAACTTACCGCATTTACTTGTCAATCAATGTTACTAAATATATATATATATATATATATATATATATATATATTTTAATTTTGCAGCAATATACGGGTAAGGATGATAGTTTTAGGAAGGCAACTTTAAAAGATTGTTGTGACAAATGGAGAAAATTCAAGAATTACTTGTATAGATCTTTTGTTCGACCATATATTGACACACCCGAAAAGTTGAAGCATCGACCCTCAATTTATGAATTCATAAGCCAAGAGGTGTGGGATGATTTTGTACAACAAAGGTTGTCGGATAAATTCCAGGTATAGTTTATTTAACGCACGGTACTGTTGTATTAAATTGCGCTGGCATTATTTATATAAAAATTAAAATTTGTTATGGTGACTTATGTTATTTGGGTTTTCTAATATGTTTGTTTATAACTTTTGTAGGCATTAAGTAAAAAATATTCAGAAAAACGGCAATTAAACAAGTATCCGCATAGGATGGGTGCAATGGGCTACGCGAGATTAGAAAGAGCCATTGTATGCAATTTATTTTTATTTACATTTAACCATAATAATTTTGTCATTGTTACTTGATCAGTTGCATGCATTATTAAAATTAATTTATTTGTAATTTTGAAGCAACTTGAAAGAGGCACTGAAGATTATGTAGACCGAGATGACCTGTGGATACGGGCACGTATGGGGAAGGATGGAAAATATGCAAATGAAGAAACTGAACATGTAGCGGAAAAAATTGTGAGTATTGTATTTTATATGAATATTTGTTGCATATATTATTATTTAGTTCATTATTATATAAACTGATATATTCAATCATTTAAATAATATATTGTAGAATGACTTAAAGAAGAAGGCAACAGAAGGAGAAATTCGGCCTTCACCTCCTGTGGATATCCTAACACAAGCTTTGGGAAAAGAGGAGTATGGAGGTAGGCTTAGGGGTCGAGGCAAAGGATACACGGTGAATAACTTTTTCCATACTCCTAAGCCGAGTTCACAAAAAAAGACCAAGTCTGAAGGAAGTGGAAACAATTCAATCTATGAGACGCTGCTCAAAGGTCTAATGGCGATCGTCAGAAATTCAAGCAGCAGCAGCGCTGCCCAAGTTGATGCGCTTATATCGGCATGTGGTATTCAGATTCCGTCACTCGCTCATCTAGCCGATACTGTTACTGCTCCTGGGACCCAAGTCGATGATGTTGCTGGTCTAGGGACCCCTCCAGCCGATGATGTTAATGCTTGTGGGACCCAAGTCGATGATGTTGCTGCTCATGGGACCCCCCCAGCCGATGATGTTGATGCTCCGGGAACCCAATTCGATGATGTTGCTGCTCATGGGACCCAACCTACATCTTGGATTGATGCTCCTCGGATCTATCCTGAGGTGATTATTGATTTATTGATTTATTTATTTATTTATTTATTTATTTATATATATTTATGTATGTATGTTTAAGTAGGTTATTACTATCTATATAGCTCCCATGGTTGAAGGGTCTTACCTACCGCCATGAGGTCATGGGATCGAGTCTTTAAGTTGAAGGAATATTGTCATGTGAACATATATATATTAATCTTTTTTTTTTTTTTAAACTTTGCAGGGTGTAAAACGCAATCTTGCACAAGGCAATGTTGGCCATATAGTAGCACGTGGCACTTTGGTACCTTCGCTGCCAACGGATATGTGCCATGGTGTGAAGCTAGGTGCAGCAAATTATAAGGTAACTGTTGATGACGTTATTGATGGATTTGCACCTTTGCCTATTCCATCATTTGACATCATACGTGTCGGTGATGCTGAAGGTGCATTTGTTGCATGGCCAAGAGATCTTGTTATCTTGCCATCTGAGGAGGTATTGTTCGATGCAGCTATATATATTAATGAAGTTTAAAATAATTTCATTTTTGTTCTATTTTAAATGTTGTTTGTTGATATTTTGTAGGGAAGCTCGAACAGGTCAAATGTTGAGAATGATGAAGATGATAATGTTGATCCCTTAATCGTTACCCCAACGATCTGAGAGTTGCTACGTCGGATCAAGGACGTCGATAGCGATCATTTATGGTTTTTTAATATGAAAAAAGAGATCTTTGGGGAAGAACAACAGTTGGCCATAGCGAGTAGCGATATAAATGATTTTTGTTACATGCAAGAATTATCGTCCGAATGCATCTCATTCTACATAAGGTAAACTAAATTTGGATGTCTTTATAACTAATTCTTTAATTTAATTAATTAAACACTTTAATTATTGGTAATCGGATTATGTAGGCATTTATGTGAGGGATTGACGGGCTCCTTCGAAGGGAAATATTGCTTTGTTCATCCGGATATTATTGCTTCGGTTGGTCATCAAAACCCTCATGAACGGATATCAAATATATTGAGTAGATGGCAAGATGCAAGAAATAATCAACTATGGTTATTTCCCTACTGTGCAAGGTAATATTGTGTTAGTTTTATTGAATTATGTTATGAAAATATTCATTTCGAGAAACATCATATTAACTAAAATATTTATTGGTGTTTTTAGGAATCATTGGATGCTATGTGTTGTTGATTTATACAAAGCAGTAGCATGGTTTTTTGATTCTTTGAAGACTCATAAGAATATAATTGATAAGGATCTAAAATCTTTGATCGATGAGTAAGTTAATTAATAACTCTAATATTTTTACTTAATTGTTCTTATATATATTGGATTTGTACTTTTGAAGCTATTGTATAATCGTATACAATATTTATATTTCTATATAGTTCCTTCGTTGCATGGAACCAAGGAAAGACATTTGAAAAGAAACTTCGGTGGCAAAATACTAAGGTAATTATTATATATAAAAACTTATCATTATTAGTTGTTAGTTAATTTAAATACTTGTATATATTCGTATCTAATATTACACATAATTTACTGTTTGCAAATTTAGACACCGATGCAGCCCGGGAATACGGAATGCGGTTACTATATGATGATGATAATGCGAGATATCATTAGGCGCAAAGTTCCTCCCCGGGACTTAAGAGGAATGGTAAATTATTATTAATTTAATGATTTCATCATATTTCTATTATGTAATAATTAATATTTATGATTATTTTTATATGTATTAACATAAGTTTCTCATGTTCAGTACGAAGGTGTCACTTGGTTACAAGCTGAAAATGTCAACGAATTTAGAGATGAATGGGCAACAGCGATGATCACAAGTATCTCAAACCAATGAATATATATATATGCATGGTAGTGAAATAGCTAGATTTTGTTAATAGCTTTTGTTTGTACATATAAAATATCGTAGACAAATTTGTGAAAATCGCTCATAAGGTAGTATTTGTTTTGCATGAACTTTGGTTTCAAACATACCAATTTTACAAAATTTCAAACAATATTAAAAATAATTAAAATAAACGATGAACAGGCGACGCACAATATGCTTCAGAGTCGCCTGATACAAATAATGCAGAAAAAAAAAAAAAAAAACATCACAGTTATGTGCTTCAATATTTTAACAGATTATATGATGCCAAAAGTAAAACAGATTGATAAATATTTTCACAAAACCAAAGGAAAAAAAATATTTCAATAAAAAGTCAATAGGCGATGCACAAAAAGCTTGAGGGTCACCTGAGGGAAATAAGAAAAAAAAAAAAAAAAGCTCTGTGATGCTGCTTAAACATTTTCACTTGTTATTTAAAGTTGAAAGAAATCAACTGTTTAATACTTTAAAAAAACACAAAAACAAAAATTTCACAATAATAGGCGACTCATAATAGTATTTATGCGTCGCCATATATCAATAACATATTTCCTAAAAATTTATTTGAAAAAACAAAAAAAAAATCACTGTGAAGCAGCTATAACATTTTCACTTTTTATTTAAAGTTGAAACAAATCAGAAAAGCACAAAAAAAAAACAATTTTTCACAATACTAGGCGACGCATAATGGTATTTATGCGTCGCCATATATAAATAAAATAGTTGCTAAAAATTTATTTGAAAAAAAAAAAAAAAATCACTGTGAAGCAGCTATAACATTTTCACTTTTTATTTAAAGTTGAAACAAATCAGAAAGACACAAAAAAAAAATATTCACAATAATAGGCGACGCATAATGGTATTTATGCGTCGCCATAAATCAAAAAAATTTTGCTAAAAATTTATTTAAAAAAACAAAAAAATAAAATCACTGTGAAGCAGCTATAACATTTTCACTTTTTATTTAAAGTTGAAACAAATCAGAAAAAACACAAAAACAAAATTTTCACAATAATAGGATAAATCTATAACATATTTTCTAAAACTTTATTTGAAAAAACAAAAAAACAGCACTGTGAAGCAACTATAACATTTTCACTTGTTATTTTAGTAATAGGCGACGCATAATCATGATTATGCGTCGCCTAATACCCTATTTTTTTTTAAACCTTCATTTTTAACAATTGGATTTTAGTTGAGCATCAAATAACCAGTGAAGATATTTAAACAAGATCAAGAGAGTTTTTTTTTTTGTTTGAATTTTAGTAATAGGCGACGCATAACCATGCTTATGCGTCGCCTAATACCCTATATATATATTTTTTAAACCTTCATTTTTAACAATTTGATTTTGTTGGAGCATCAAATAACCAGTGAAGATATTTAAACAAGATAAAGAGAGTTTTTTTTTTTTTGAATTTTAGTAATAGGCGACGCATAATCATGATTATGCGTCGCCTAATACCCTATTTTTTTTTAAACATTCATTTTTAACAATTGGATTTTAGTTGAGCATCAAATAACCAGTGAAGATATTTAAACAAGATCAAGAGAGTTTTTTTTTTTTGTTTGAATTTTAGTAATAGGCGACGCATAACCATGCTTATGCGTCGCCTAATACCCTATATATATTTTTTTTAAACCTTCATTTTTAACAATTTGATTTTGTTGGAGCATCAAATAACCAGTGAAGATATTTAAACAAGATAAAGAGAGTTTTTTTTTTTTTGAATTTTAGTAATAGGCGACGCATAATCATGATTATGCGTCGCCTAATACCCTCTCTATATATATTTTTTTTAAACCTTCATTTTTAACAATTGGATTTTAGTTGAGCATGAAATAACCAGTGAAGATATTGAAACAATATAAAGAGAGGTTTTTTTTTTTTTTTTTTTTAAATTTATGGTTTTGGCGACGCATAAGCAGTATTATGCGTCGCCTAATACCCTTTTTTTTTTTTTTTCTTCTTTCAAAAAAACCATGGTTTTTAACAATTTGATTTTCTTCCATCATCAAATAAGCAGTGAAAATATTTAAACAACATAAATGAGTTTTGTTTTTTTTATTTTTTTAATCAATCTGATTTTATCCCTGCATCAAATAACCAGTTAAAAGATTTAAACTAGTTAGAAAAGGTGTTTTTTTTAAAATTTTCCTGTTTAACAATTTGATTTTCTTCCAGCATCAAATGACCAGTGAAAATATTTAAAGATGATAAACAGAGTTTGTTTTTTTTTTTTTTTTTTTTTTTTTTTTTTGTAATAGGCGACGCATAAGCATGGTTATGAGTCGCCTAATACCCTATATATATATATATTTTTTTTTTAAACCTTCATTTTTAACAATTGGATTTTAGCTGAGCATGAAATACCCAGTGAAGATATTGAAACAATATAAAGAGAGGTTTTTTTTTTTTTTTTTTTTTTTTTTTTTTTTTAATTTATGGTTTAGGCGACGCATAAGCAGTATTATGCGTCGCCTAATACCCTTTTTTTTTTTTTTCTTCTTTCAAAAAAACCATGGTTTTTAACAATTTGATTTTCTTCCATCATCAAATAAGCAGTGAAAATATTTAAACAACATAAATGAGTTTTGTTTTTTTATTTTTTTAATCAATCTGATTTTATCCCTGCATCAAATAACCAGTTAAAAGATTTAAACTAGTTAGAGAAGGTGTTTTTTTTTAAAATCTTCCTGTTTAACAATTTGATTTTCTTCCAGCATCAAATGACCAGTGAAAATATTTAAAGATGATAAACAGAGTTTGTTTTTTTTTTTTTGAATTTTAGTAATAGGCGACGCATAACCATGCTTATGCGTCGCCTAATACCCTATATATATATACATTTTTTAAACCTTCATTTTTAACAATTGGATTTTAGCTGAGCATGAAATAACCAGTGAAGATATTGAAACAATATAAAGAGAGGTTTTATTTTTTTTTTTTTTTAAATTTAGGGTTTAGGCGACGCATAAGCAGTATTATGCGTCGCCTAATACCCTTTTTTTTTTTCTTCTTTCAAAAAAACCATGGTTTTTAACAATTTGATTTTCTTCCATCATCAAATAAGCAGTGAAAATATTTAAACAACATAAATGAGTTTTGTTTTTTTATTTTTTTAATCAATCTGATTTTATCCCTGCATCAAATAACCAGTTAAAAGATTTAAACTAGTTAGAGAAGGTGTTTTTTTTAAAATCTTCCTGTTTCACAATACTAGGCGACGCATAATGTTATTTATGCGTCGCCATATATCAAGAAAAGTTTTGGTAAAAATTTATTAAAAAAATCAAAAAAATAAAATCACTGTGAAGCAGCTATAACATTTTCACTTTTTATTTAAAGTGGAAACAAATCAGAAAAACACCAAAAAAAATTTTTTTCACAATAATAGGCGACGCATAATGGTATTTATGCGTCGCCATATATAAATAAAATATTTGCTAAAACTTTATTTGACAAAAAAAAAAAAATCACTGTGAAGCAGCTATAACATTTTCACTTTTTATTTAAAGTTGAAACAAATCAGAAAGACACAAAAAAAAAAATTTCACAATAATAGGCGACGCATAATGGTATTTATGCGTCGCCATAAATCAATAACATATTTTCTATAAATTTATTTGAAAAAACAAAAAAACAGCACTGTGAAGCAGCTATAACATTTTCACTTGTTATTTAAAGTTGAAAGAAATCAGAAAAACACCAAAACAAAAAAAAATTTCACCATAATAGGCGACGCATAATGGTATTTATGCGTCGCCATATATCAATAACATATTTGCTAAAAATTTATTTGAGAAAACAAAAAAAAAAAAATCACTGTGAAGCAGCTATAACATTTTCACTTGTTATTTAAAGTTGAAAGAAATCAACTGTTTAATACTTACTAAAAATTTCAAAAAAAATATATGATAATAGACTAATAGGCGACCCGCAATTCTTCTTGTCGCCTGATATCATTAATAAATCTGTTAAAATATTTTTTTCAAAAAAAAAAAAAATTTCATGCTGCTTAAACATTTTCACTTGTTATTTAAAGTTGAAAGAATATCAACTGTTTAATACTTAGAAAAAACAACAAAAAATGTAAATTTTTTCCCTAATGGGCGACGCATAATAGTGTATACGTCGCCTTATATCAATAAAATATTTTCCCAAATATTTAAACATTTTCACTTGTTATTTAAATTTGAAAGAACATCAACTGTTACATACTTAAAAAAACGCAAAACAAAAAAAAAAAGAAAAAAACAATGTTACACTAATAGGCGACGCATAACTGTGTTTATTCAGCGACTCTAAATATTATGCGTCGTGTGTGTTTGTTTCTCGCGACTTCTCGACGACACCTTTTTTTTTATGCGTCGTCGATTGGTCGAATTTTTACTGACGTATTAACCTCAGAGTCGCGGTATTATTTTTTTAGACGCATTTTTCTCGTAGCGTCGCTAATAATGTGTCGCTAGAGCTTATTTTTCGCGTAGTGAGAATTATAAAATTATGTATAATCCAGTGATACCCCTTCAATAACAGAGGTGTCTATATATGCGTTTTATGACAAAATTTTATATACATATATTATTAAAAGTAGTTTAACATTGATATGTGGTAAAGGAAAGGAAAAATAAATTACTAGTTTTTATAATTCAAAAAAGAAAGAGAAAAATCATGCAGTACTCCCACTTTTGGATGCCTACGCCTACAATGAAGTTTCTATCTAAAAGATGTTGTGGAGTGCGGACCTGATCAGTTCAACAAACTCTCCCATACAATTTCTGTTTTCAGCCCATATATATGTATATATATATATCGTCGAAATTTTCCATGATTACTGATTATAAATAAGTATATTACTGACCTATTCCTTCCCTTTTAATTAAATTTAGGTTTTTTTTTTTTTTTTTTTTTTTTTTTTTTTCCGTAAATTAGGAATTGTTGTGATGGTGGAAAAAAGTGCACTAGACAAAAGCAAAATCAATACATTAATAACTTTTGAGTAGAACATAATAAGCATCTAGCAAGCTAGTTTGCTAGCTTAATTATGGTAACTTTCCATAATTATTTAATATGTTGGTTGTCTGCTCTGTCACCACTTTCCAAGCCATGACAACGTGCAAGTCCTGTGTTAGGGTTGCACCGACTGCGAACCGCAGCACAAACATTCCATCAACCACCGTATGAGTCATGTATACACGCCCCGACCCATTGATGGACTCCAACAGCTCCGAGTTTATCTTATTTATCAACTTTTCATGTTCTTTAGTATCCAACGACTTTTCTTTAGCACCGGAGCAACTAATTAATATTCCGTTCTTTTCACACTTAACAGCACTAGTATTTTTTTCCTTACTGATCGCCAATGGCGAAACTCTGAAACACACCATGGCGAAATTCCTTGGAGCCACAAGTTCAAACCTCTCATCGTTGGCTAAAAATCCTTCAAAGAGCTTGGCCATCCTAACATGGCGTCTAAGCAAGTTCCTAAGTTTGTCCACCCCGTAGCTTCTGAGCACGACCCATAGTTTCATAGCTCGAAACCTCCGGCTGAGTGCAATCTGCCAGTCTTTGTAGTCCACAACTCGTTTGGAATCCGTGGCTTTGTTTCTCAAATACTCGGGGTTGGTGGAGAGCGATTTGATCAGCGAACTGGGGTCTTTCACCCAAAGGCAACAACAATCGAGAGTGGTGAAGAACCATTTATGCGCGTTGAAACTGAACGAGTTCGCACCTTCCACGCCATCGATGAAATGTCGAAACTCCGGACATATGCATATGCTTCCCGCATATGCGGCATCCACATGAACCCATATGTTATGTTCCTTTGCAACGTGGCATATGGGTCCCAGGGGATCAACGGCGGTGGTTGAAGTCGTCCCCATGGTAGCACATATATAAACGGGGATTAACCCGGCTTCCACGTCGGAACAAATCATTGTTTGTAGTGCGTTTGGAGGGAGAGAAAACGAGGTTGATCTTGAAGTCTTGATGACGCGACAGTTGCTTGGATGGATTCCAGCAACTTGAGAAGCTTTTCGGAAAGCACTGTGGGTTTGGTCCGACCCATACACGACTAGCTTTCCGATGTTGTCTTTCCCAATTTTGTTCAACTTTTGATCCCTTGCGGCTACAAGAGTGCACAGAATGGCCTCGCAGGTAGTCCCTTGCAAAACACCACCACCGTTGCCGGCGAAAAGGAATGAACTCGGAAGCTTAAGCATTTCTCCGAGCCAGTCCATGACTATGCTCTCCAGCTCACTTGCCGCTGGCGACGACATCCAGTTGAAGCCGACGACGTTGAATCCGGTGGCAAGTACTTCGCCGAGAAAGCCTGCAATGCTTCCACTTGAAGGAAAATATGCAAAGAAGTTAGGGCTTTGCCAATGCGTTATACCAGGGATAATGTGAGCTTGCACATCTTGGAGGATAGTTTCGATGCGCTCGGGAGAGTAGGGGGCAGATTTTGGTAGTAGTTTTCGGAGATAGCCTGGTTGGACTTGGCTTAGAACTGGGAATTTCTCCACTTGTTGGTAGTATTTTGCAATGAAATCAATGATCATATGGCCTTGCCTCCTGAACTCCTCAGGGTCTAATGGGTTTTCCATGCATGGATAGTCAAAATTGAGGCTGCCCATCTGCTTAATTTTTTTTCTTTTCTCACACGAAAAAAACAACTATATATATGTATGTGTGTGTGTGTTTGTGCCAATAAATTTGGGAAATATTTTTGAGACTCAAAACATATCAGCCGAACAAGAATTTGATCTAGCACTTGGAGAGAGATGATAAGTTAAACTGGCAAAAATTCATTGAATTGATTGGTTTTTGTAGAGGAAATTAATCCGTTTATATAGAAGAAGTATGTGGCCACATACTTGGGATCTGATATTTCATATTTGGCTTACTGTTTTTTTATTTTTCTCTTTTATTTATTTATTTTTTCTTTTGGGTATCAGATTTGCTTCAAGTTATTGCTACAGATTTAGTTGGTGTTACGTCTCATCAATAATAATAGAACAATAGAGAGAAAAAGAAAAACAAGATGTTTATTAATTCTTTGTCTTTAGTTGGATGAACGTCAATTCTCTGTTCCGTTGCTTCTTAATTCAATTATTTATTTATTTTCGTCGACTTTTCAACTTTTTTTTTTTTTTAAATATGATTTATATTTCCATTTTTTTAATAGAGTAATTAGGACGCTAAATTGTTTCGCATCTGGCATTCGAATTGACGAAAAAATAGTTGTCCTCCCACACAAAAAAAAAAAAAAAGAAAAAAGAAAAAAAGAAAAAAAGATTAAAAAACGACAGAATCGGCTGTTATTCAACCAATACAAGGGGACAACATATTATCTAACAGAAAAAGGAACAAGTGGACAACATAAATTATGTTTTGGCTACATTGTAGTAATTTTGATATGATATAGAACGGATACATATATTATCATTTATTGTTGCTTTAGATCCTGTACACAATTTCCATTCATCCAATCATATCCAATTTCATTTATACAAATTATAAAGTTGGTACCTAACATACCCATACATAATTGTATGTTGTAATAATTAAAAAATAAAAAATAAAAAATTACGTTGTACTCTATTCCTATAATAATAAAAAAAAAATCAACAGTGAAACCATTGATAATATACCTCTAAGTCTGGGTTCAAATCTTGATTTGTATAATAATCTTCTTCTCCAAGTTGTAATTAAAAAATAAAATTATATTTTAATGTGAAATTAGATACGACAGATATTAATAGAATAAAATTTTAATAGAATTATGTAAAAGTTGTATCTAAAAATTCAATAATATTAGACATAATATAATATTTATTAAATAATGTGGTTGATAATGTATTAATATTTAATTGATTTATTTTTTAATTGATTTATCATTTATTTTTCATATTTAGATTATATAAATATATAAACTATAATAATTTAATGTGTGTTATTTAATAAATAAATTTGATAAAAATTTTAATGTATATATATAGAAAATTTTCTTTTTATTTTGTGCTATTATTGATGTAGATGTTAATTGAATGCACGGAACTGTTTATTTGTAGCAATTAGCGAACTGTTTAATACTTTACTTGGTTTAAAAATGACTTGGAATATTAATTTTAAGTCTTATTATACTTACTTGTTAATTAACGTCCCTTTAATTAAATGCATGTCAACGCGTCGTAAACCTTTATTTTGGCAAGTCTGAGTAGGTTTATTTGAGAGTCGATTAGAAATTGAGAATTAAGGATCTGGGCAGCTAAAGCAATAATTTTAATATTTAGGTTGTCAAAAACATTGCATGTGCTGATAAGAATTATTTATTTATTTATTTATTTTTTTGGGGGAAATGAAAAAGTAATTAAAGAATTATATCTTGTACTTACTCTATAAGAGTCTATATTACTCTTAATAAATTGATGGCAAAGGCCATCTTGCTGGGACTAAAATGTCTTAAAAGCTCACGACTTTGCCATAAATAATAATAATAATAATAATAATAATAATAGAGAGAGAGAGAGAGAGAGAGAGAGAGTTAAAGAAGTTTGTTCTGTATTATGTTCAAACAGGTTTGTTCTGTATTACGTTCACAAGAGGCTTTGAATTCGCTAAAGGAGGGTGGGGATTCATTAGGACAGCTGTCATCTAGTCGAAGGTATATTCAGAATTCGCTGGTTTCTTTAGGAACTTTTACATGCAAATATTTATATACACGGTAAGACTGTTATTAAACCGAGCTGCGTGACAGCCCCATGCTCTTACTATAGCTAGCTGAGGAAGAAGGGGCATTGTGGCTTCAACAAACTATCAGGCCTATGTAATTGAACAATGAGAGTTACAACATTGACTCTGAAAAAAATAGTAATAAAATAAAATAAGCTTAATATACATGTGTGTGTGTGTGTGTGTGTATGTATGTATGTATGTGAAAAAACTGTTATGGGGAAGTTGCCCATGATGATTATGCAGATTGGATAATTATAAATGACTATTATCCATCATGTAGTGCCTCCATTGGTCCACTATAGAATTCATATATGTATATATGATTAATGGAGAAAAAGTAATATTATTCATGATCATAATTACTGTAAATAGAGTTCAATTTAAGGTTCTCAATTCATAAAGATATGATAAATTAATTTAATTTTAAATAAGATATTTGGAATCACAAATTTTGTGAGCAGAAAGCAACACTTAATATTAACATGCTGCAAAATTTATGTAGTGAAAGTGGTTCCTGATATGCACATACCATATTATTAACAAAAGAACAGAATGAGCTAGTGATGAGAATGCAACATTTAATTACCGACTTGAGATTTTGTGATTAATTAGGAGACATACACTATGCTAATATTATAATGCGATAATTGCTTCTCTTCAAATATATATGCATGATTGAATTTTCAGTAAATATATATTGCCCCAAAAAAAAAAAAAAAACAGTAATATAGAATATTTAGGTCCCATAATTTATGATTGGGCCGTTCTTTTTATGTAATCTTATTTTTTTACCCCACTGAATTTTATACAAATTTTCAAGACTATCATTCTCCATTAAATGTTTGTTAAACACTGCTTGAAATATGTTAATTTGTTACTATATAGATATATATATATATATATATCAAACGAACAATATAGATATATTTAGGTAATAAGAATTAAATGTGGTTTTGATCTTTAAAAAATAATTTTTTATAGTAAAAGCATAAAACTTTAATTTATTCACATATTATATGTAATATAATTTATACCTATGTATTATTTAATTATTTTAATATAATTTTATTTGACGGGTCCAAGGATCCAACCTTAATCACATTTTCATATAAATTTTAATTTTAATAAGCATTTTTAAGGTTTAAATACTTTGTTGATTGAATGTTCTTCATCAAATATAATTATTTCTAAGCACTAGGGGCAAGTGTAAGTAAAGATAGATTGGAAAAAAATTATTTTCATAAAATAAAAAAAGTAAAAATAAAAACATTATTGCATTTTATAATATAACTACAACAAAATATAGTAAATAATTGGTAGTGTTTGTCTAATTAAAATAACTTTTAGTGTTTAATGAGTTTGAAAAGGACAACGTGCAATACATAATTAGGGATTTATTTGTTATTTTTATAGTTTAAGAGGGTTATTTAAAAGTTAAAAAAAAGATTTATGTAATTTGTCCAACATATCAATAGCTGATTCCAGACCAAGTCACGCTCAGAGGGTTGAAGAGCACTAACTCATCGAAAATGTCGTAAAAGGTCCACTCGGCAAGCTGGCAAGAAGCAGCAAAGAGCAAAGTAAGGGAGGGCATAAGGTAGTTGGTACGATTGATGGATATTTATTATAATCTCTCCTCACTTATTGCTCATATCGAAAATATATTTTTATAAATAAATATAGTTTTTCTCTCGTCCAAAAAATTCTGAATGAATTTGTTTTTATGAAAGAGTTTGTGTTGCATGTAATCAAATGTCTTTTTACACGTAATCAGTGCTTGGCTATTGAGACTTTTCAGATAAGAGAAAAATTATATACATACATACATATATATATATATATATATATATTCTTCAAGCTTATAAAACAAAAAATGTCTATTTTTCGTGTTTCTATCCATCTGGTTAGGAATACGTACGTCATAATCTAATTTATTTGTGTTGAAATTTCAACTAAAGCTGGTAACCTGCAAGGGCAGAGTTAGTGAGAGCAACTGCTCCCCCATAATTTGTTTTAAAATTTCAACTAAAAGCTTCAATTTTTTTTATTTCTTTATTTTATTTATTATATATATATATATATGTATGTATATCTTTTTGCACCCATAAATTCCTATATTATTAATTGGAATTTTCTTTTGTAATACGGTTTTTATATCTTCACAAACAGTATTATATGTTGATCATATAATTCCACATTATTTTGCTTCAATTTAACTTTCATATTCGATATAGTTTTAATTCGACTTGTTCTAGGAAAATTTTCTAGTTTTTATAAGGATATACTAATTCAAAATAAAATATTCCAAATATATATATATATATATATACCAGAAGCAAAAATTAATGTGAAAAGGAACTATAATCAAATTAAGCTGCTATATACATTGACGGTGCATTTATCTACTTTGCATCACTAGCTAATTTGCATCAATCATTTTCTTTATATAGGACCATTAGTCCATTTATATTTTATATTTATGAACAATATATATATATATATACATAGTTATTACCTTTCAAAAAAAATATTGTTTAATGAAAAATTAAATGAAAAAGATAGTAGGAAAGGAACCCATAGAAAGGGCACATTTGGTGGAAATTTTATATACGTATAAACAATTTTTTATCTCCTAATAAACTTGTCTTTTATTGAGGTGTAATATATTTATATATCATACTTTACCAGGACACCTTATAACTTGGGATACGGTACCCAAAAAATAGAATTTTATATACACATGCATGGAAAATGAACAAGTTATTTATACAATTACTATAAATTCAGCTATTAGAGCTCTAATGTTCTATATATGCACCAAGAAAAACGGCAATTGATTTTCCATAATATTGGCATAGCACAATGTATAATATGTTATGATAAAATTCGTCACTTCAATATCTGACAAAATATATATATATATATACATGACCAATTCAAGAGTGGTTGTTACCCAGTTAGAGTCGTTCCAGCATGTGACGTGATGACAGAGCCTAACAGTTTGAGATGATAAGCCAAAAAAAAAATTAAAAAAAAAAAAAAATTCTTGCGCAACAAATTAAATTAACAAGCAAACAAAACTTATAAGAAAGGATGACTAGTATCTATCTCTCTCCCTCTCTCTCTCTCTATACATATCATTTATTGCTCCAACTGGTGTAACACGAAAGAGATGAAATTTCATTGCACGCACGTACCCAAAAAACCAGCTGGAAAATCTCGTACCAAAAAATTCTTTGATATTTTCTTTTAAAATTTCTTTCAAAGTGAAGTTTATTGCTTGTTAGTTTTTGTCCTTTATTTATTTATTTACTTATTATTTTATGGGATATTAACACAAACACTATATATACCCTATTATATATGCTCCAAACTTAAGAACTCCAAAACATCCAATTAGGTGAGCAGATAAATCATCCTTTAATTTTCCTTGTGATCTTAATCGGCCAAATGGGTAGCCTCGATTTGGAAGATTCACAAAAATGCAACATTAATCGCCCGGTAGAAAATCTTTTAGATCCTAACGAGTTTAGGAGGCAAGGCCACATGATAGTCGACTTCATAGCTGAGTATTATAAAAACATTGAGAAATACCCTGTTCTAAGTCAAGTTGAACCCGATTATCTTCGAAAACTGTTACCAAAATCTGCCCCTGATTATCCTGAGCCCATTGAAACCATCATCCAAGATGTGCAGGATCATATTGTTCCTGGTCTAACACATTGGCAAAGTCCCAACTACTTTGCATATTTCCCTTCAAGTGGTAGCATTGCAGGGTTTCTGGGCGAAATGCTAGCCACCGGATTCAACGTTGTCGGGTTCAACTGGGTGTCATCGCCGGCTGCAAGTGAGTTGGAAAGCATAGTCATGGATTGGCTTGGACAAATGCTTTGCCTACCAGACTCTTTCCTTTTCTCTGGTAAAGGTGGTGGTGTTTTACAAGGAACCACTTGTGAGGCTATTTTGTGCACTCTAGTGGCTGCAAGGGACCAAGTGCTGAGTAAAATTGGGAAACAAAATATCGGAAAGCTAGTTGTGTACGGTTCCGACCAAACACACAGTGCATTTCAAAAAGCTTCCCAAATCGCCGGAATCCACCCCAGCAATTTTCGTGTCATCGAGACCACAACATCAACATCATTCGCTCTCTCTCCTGATTTGCTTCGCTCAACAATTTGTTCGGATATAGAAGACGGTCTGGTTCCAATATATTTATGTGCCACGGTGGGGACCACTTCAACAACAGCCGTTGATCCATTAGGACCTCTATGTGATGTGGCAAACGTTTATGGAATATGGGTCCATGTTGATGCTGCATATGCTGGAAGTGCCTGCATCTGCCCAGAGTTTCGGCATTTCATCGATGGTGTTGAAGGTGCGAACTCGTTCAGCTTCAATGCGCATAAATGGTTCTTCACCACCCTCGATTGCTGTTGTCTTTGGGTGAAAGACCCAAACGCCTTAATAAAATCACTCTCGACAAACCCTGAGTTTCTGAGGAACAGAGCCACTGATTCAAAGCAGGTGGTGGACTACAAAGACTGGCAAATAGCACTAAGCAGGAGATTCCGAGCCTTGAAACTATGGCTTGTGCTGAGAAGCTACGGTGTGGAAAAAATTAGGAGCTTGCTCAGAAGCCATGTTAACATGGCCAAGTTTTTTGAACAACTCATTGGTAGAGATGAGAGGTTTGAGATTGTCGCTCCTAGAAACTTTGCCTTGGTCTGTTTTAGGGTTTCACCTTCAGCAATTAGCAAAGGAATTATTAAGAGTGGTGGTATTTCGGAGAATTATTATTTGGGGGAAAAAGATTCAAAGGAAGATGAAGAAAAGTACTGCACAAATGAGATTAACAAGAAGTTGCTGGAGTCCATCAATGCATCAGGGAGGTTATACATGACACATACGGTGATTGATGGTATGTATGTGTTGCGTTGTGCAATTGGTGCAACTTTGACAGAGAAATCACACATCATCATGGCTTCCATGGTGGTGCAAGAGCATGCAGATTCCATCTTAAACATGTAGAGATCTCAATATCTTTGAAAAACAAGGATATATTTTATGTGATGCAGGTCCATAAAGGATTATTGGTCCAATTCACCTACTTTACAAGCGAAAATATTTGGACCAAAATATTTTATTATATATATGTCACTGTTATTTCTTTTTGAGTTTTGACTAGGTTTCAGACAAGTAGATTTAAGGTTTTCAAGTTATAGATGGGTATAACTATAATATTGTTTATGCAATCAAATATATCATAAATCGCATGAAGTTTTAAGAATATTCTATATAGTTGTTGCTTAGAATCAGGGATGATAACTTTTTAATATTTATTCCTTGACCAAGTTTCCAAGACATATCCATGTTTATAAATCCGAAAAAATCGTATATGACAAAATGATTGAAGGATAAAGAAGAATATGGTACGTAATACCTGTTGAGGCTTTGGCAATGGCCACGTCAGCTGGATCAATTCTGTTGACTCTTAACCAAGTCAGTGCTGCTATTAGTTTTAAAATTAGTTAGATCAAATTCCAACTGATTCAATTTTAATTTCAGACTACCGACATATATTATTATTATTTGAGAAATTCCATGTTAATTATGATGTAAGGCCTAATTTGAACCAATTTAATTATTTTAAGCTTTTAAATTGAGTAATAATTTAATACGGTGCAATTGTTCATGATTCAAGGACCAAAATCCTCATCATCCTCAAGTTCTATTTTTTTTTTTCCCAACATTTAAACCAGCTGACATTTATCAACTTCTCTTAAGGTGCAATTTAGTAATGAGTTAGTTTTCTTCTACTTAGTTTTTCTCTACCTAATTATAAATTAAAAAAAAAAAGACACGCACACACAAATATTAAAGCAAAAACAATTTGAAATAATGGATTCCAATTTGGTTGTTGTTTTTTTCCTTTAAATTTATAGTTAATTATTGAAATTGCTTAATAAACTATAATTACCAATACTAACCCTAACAAGCATCTGAAGTAAGCAATTTAAATGCCATCAGGTATAAAAATATAAAAATAAAAATCAAAGAGTTATCAAAGTTATTTAATCTAAATTTCTTGAACTTTATAGCAACATAAATAGTCAGATTTAGGCCTATTATATGGAGACATTCGAGGCTAAGAATCCAATATGGGCTTGGGCTAAAGAGAAAGCCCAATTACTTTTCTTTTTCTTTCCTTTTTTTTCAACTAGTTAAGGAAGACCTTAATTTATTATTATTTTATACATAAGTTTTTTTGGGAAGAAATTTTATGGATAACTAGTTAAGGTATGGACTTGTTGCAATCAGAAAATTAGTAGGGGGAATTTGGCCCATTGCCCACCCAAATAGGGTTAAACGGTAGATGCACATTCCTTTTAAAGTATCTTCTTCTTCTTTTTATTTTTTTTATTTTTTATTTTTTTTAAAATATCTATACACATTCAATCTTACCATTTCAACTATATTATTATTCAATAACAATAAACAATTCACCTACCATATTCAAGTTCTCTCACCCTTTCCCATTCTTTCCTTTTCCCTGAGTGTTTGTTGAAATTGCAGATCCATGAAAAAAAAATTTCTTATGGAGAGTTTTAGCAGATGTTATTCCAACAAGAGAGATTTTGTGTAGTAGACTAGGAAAAGAGGATATGAATTGTGTGATGTGTGGAGCTGAGATTGATACTGCCTATTATATTTTCACAGAATGTCACATGATCCAATCGCTGGCCTTTGCCAGTAAGCGGGGATATAAGTTGGAGCAATGGAGAATTTCAAATATTGAAGTACCGGTGGATTTTTGTATTAATCCATATCAACAAGCTTGTTTTAGAAATATGGATAAGGTTTTAATTACCATGTTCCTCATCACCCTTCTTTATTGCTGTTGGAATTTCATAAATGAGAAGGTGTTTTAAGGTGCGAGATCTTTTAATGAGACTGTGGCAAATTTTGAAAGTTTACTTGAAGAGTTTATGATTGCAAGCTATAATTTGGAGTAGAGGCAGCAAAGGTTTAAAGAGATTTGGAACACCTAGGAGTCTAGATGGTGGAAAGTGAACATGATGTTTTTTAAGAGGGCGGAGTTTGTTGAGCTTTTATTGTGAGGGACTGGATGAGGAAGCTTTTGTTTATGGCCTCTAAATTCAATCTTTGTTCATCGCCTTTTGATGTTAAAATGGAAGCCATTGGATGGATCTCTAAATTTGTAGAAGCAAGAGGGTGAAATGAGTTATAATGGTTTTCTAATGCTGCACTTGTGGTGGAGGAAATTGGAGCCCTATAAATCCTTCAAGATGGAGCTCTAGATATGTTAATCTAGCTATTAGCAGTTGGTTCAAGTGCTTTGATTGGAGTATTACTTGGAATTCAAGGAGTTCGATTGCAATAGCAAACCTTATTGCTAAGAAGGTTTTTCATTTTAATATTGTTTATTCACTGTAATTATTGTAATTTAGAAGCTATTCGTAGGAATATTATGAATATTGCTGTTGATATGCTAAGATCTAGCTTTAGGTTGTAATTCTCCTACTTTGGAGGTCTTTTGTGTTTAAATACAATGACCATTTAATGAAAAAAAGAAAAAAAGAAAAACCTTACTCTTAGTTCTTCAACCCAACCGAAAAAAAAAAGGAAAAAGGAAAAGAATTATGTGGAGAAGATTGACTTTTATTAGTAGAGGATTTATTATCATCACTGGTTGTAGAAGAGAGATCAGCCATAGTAAAGATTAAAACAAGTGAGCCTTAGAGTGCTACTACAAAAAGACTAACCAAATATTATAGTTTAATTCTTGGTGCAATAATTTAATGCTTAGTATTCCAAAGAAATTAAATGAGTATCTACATTTTTATGGTTGTGTTTTTAAGAAGACATCATCATTAAAAGTTTTTACAAGGTTTTTTGGAACTCGCATTGATGTCTAAACAAAAAAAAAAAAAAAAAAAGCTGGTTTGTGTCATGTAGTTTTCTAAGAAATTGACTTGTTGAACTCATTACAATGTGTATCTTGCTAAAAGCTGATATGTTTAATGTTTAACATTTACGGTATGATAAATACTTGTAATAAAAATGACATTTGTGTCTAAAAAAGAAAATTGTACATAGGAAACTAAACCAATAGAAGATATATAAGTAAAACAAATGTATATTAAACTTCATATAAAGTTCTTATGATGGAAATTATTGATAGGGCATCAATAATTTTTTGTTTTCCTAATTTTTTCCCTTTTGTTGGCTACACAACATAATTATTATACCACATGGAGTATTAGAAAAAAAATTCATAAATTAGTAAAAAAGTTATCGAAAACTATTGGTAGTACCGATAGGTGCCATCGATAATTTTGTTAAAATGTAACATAATCTTTGAAAAGATTATCAATGGCTGCTATCATAATTACCAATAGATCATTGGTAATTTTGATTGTACATTTTTTTTTGTTAATGGATTAATTTATTTTTTAAATTTCCTTTTGTTTTTATTTATTTCTTAAATTTTTATTTAATATATGACTACAATTTATATGATGAATACAATATAAATAATTGTAATAACACAAAAAAAAAATTACAAATAGGAATTAGAAAAGATATTACCCAAAACTATATTAGGAATATTGATAGGCATTATTGGTAATTTTTTTAGCATGTATACTATTTTCTGAAAAAAATTACCAATGACATGATCAATGATAGTTCATTGGTAATTTTGACTGTACAAATTTTTTTTTTTTAAATGGGTCAATTTGTACTTTTTTTTTATTTCTTTAATTTTTTGTTTATTCCTTTTTTTTTTTGGTATTCCCCCCCCCCCCCCCCCCCTTTTTTTTTTAGTTTGTTTATTTTCTTAAATTATGTGAGGATTTTTTATGCTTGCAACCGCGCAAAACTTGTGGACATTTCCACTTCTCTTTAGGATCTCTCCATATAAATATATACATGTATAGCCATTGTTTACAACTTATATGGTGTTATTTACAGTATAAGGAGCCTTCTTCTGTATACATGTATTTCCATTGTATACCATGTAATTATGATTGAATAAAAGAACTTTATCATTGCTACTGTATTCGATATATTTTAAAGTAAATATCTCACAATCACAATCACAATCATAGTTTTTCCAATATATATATATATATATATATATAATGTCAAGGATATAAATGAGAGAAAAAAAAAAGTGTACAATATTGTAATCTTTTAATAAAGGGGGAAAAAACCTATAGATGTAACCAAAACTCTATGAAAAATATTTTTTTTTCCTATTCATATTATCAACAAACTGAAACAGATTCAATTAGATATTAAATAGTAAAATAATTTATACTCATTGCCTTCGTAGTGTGTGGCGTTGATTTTATAGTGAATGGATCTAAATTTGTAGGCATCTTTGGTTTGTTGTCATAATATTTTTCATTCTCCAATAAGTAAGGTAATATATCGAATGCATTTCAGCATTTTCAAGTTCTTTTTTTTGGGAATATTTATTTTTAATATTTAAATCATACAAATATTTATGGCATACTTTCAAATCAACACATGCAACAATCCAATGAGAGCCTCAATTATTGATCGAGATGTACAACCAAAATGATTAACTAAACCTCATTGTCCACAATAGCTAAACAACAAAAAATAGTTATATATATATATATATATATACATATATACATATATATAAGAGTACTAAGAAAATCTGCTTACATATAAATTAAAATTAGCCAAAAAAAAGAAGAATAAAAAATAAAAAATTGAGGATATCTTATCACAATAAATTGTGTCAAGCATTGATATCCTATAAGTGGCATGCTCACAAAAAACCTCAACATTCTAAGCAGAAATATCAACTTCACACAATTGTTTTTAGTTTTAACATTTTAAATTTCTAGATCTTACTTCAAATTTAAGCTATAAAAAAAAAAAAGAAAAAAAAGAAAGGGGGAAAAGAGGCCACCAAAATCATTACATTTACAATGACTTAATTCCAACAATGATAACATCACACCCTGTTATCTTGTAATACCAGTTTCACTACCAACAAATTTCAAACTTAAATATACGATTTTATATATTATGGACTTTACAAAACCAGATATAAAAGGGTCAATAAAGCCTACTTTTGGTCCATGTTAGATTGGGAGTACCTTATAAAGCCTAAAAGGGTTAATAAAGCCTAATTTGACTGCTAATATTGTTCTAACAATGTTTCTGAAAAGTTCAACCCAACAATTTCCGTTGTATTAAAGCCACATGTTTTTCATTCTAATAAAAAACACACCTCAACAAAGTCACATATTTTGCATTCTAACAAAAAAAATACAACATTCAATATGCTCTTTAATGCTATGGCATTAAAAGGAAACCAATTTTAAACAATAAATCCCAAGCATAAATTTTGATGCTATCTAAAGATGAGGCCGAAATTACAGAATAACGATTACACGCACTATTGCCATTGCTTAACTTATTATATCATCCACATAAGGGCCCATCTCTATCTTTATCACTCTTCAATAACATGAATTGCCAAAAAACCTAAAAGTATTACAATAAAATGAGCCACTAATAGAATACCTAATATAAAGTATTTGAAATAAGAAAAAATCTCAGAGCAATAACAACAAAGCTCTCTACCTGCTTAGTTATATGCATATGCATATATATATATATATATATGTTTGTTGACCATATAAAGCTTTTTACTTGAAGAAGGCTGGGAAACTACAAAGCTGGCAAAATACAACAACATATATTAAAAAATAATACACTTTGATGCTCACTAGAAACTCTATAAAACTCGGTTACTCGATGTCCTTTGGCTTACTCAGTATGTTAAAACCCTCCAATTGACAACAACTCATGATCTTATGGAAAACTTCTCTGATTTGACATTCAAATGGACCCAATTCATTCTTAAATGTGTCACAAATTAATTATATACCATACAATAAAACCAATTTTAACAAAACAGAGGAAAAAATGACTTGGTTTGAAACGAATTACCGATTTAGGTGGGGAGAATGCGATCGCGAGTTGGTCATTGCTATGGCATTCAAAAGTTCATTCGCGTTTTGAGCCAGATGTTGTCGTCTATTTTGCAATTTGTTTAAGCTTCTAAGCCTTATCATTTTTCTTTTGGATACGGATTACTTAGGCTTTGAAACATTCAATCCCTTCAATCCCTTATTCTTCTTCATCGCTAGTATAGTGGGGTGGGATTTCAGCTGGGATTTTGGTTGGATTTTGTTGTTGCTGCTTTAGTGGTTTACGATGGAGTTTGGGAAAAACACAGTGGATTCTAAAGGACACGAATGAGGAAAGATAAGCTTTCTCAGAAAATTGTTTCATTTCTTAATTTATTTTAATTGAGGGATATAATAGATAAAGATGGATAGAACAAAAAATAAAAGAGATAGGTGGGTATTTACGGTTTACATTCTATTTGGATTAGTAATGGACCAAATTCCCACCTGTCAACACAGGAAAAGAAAGCCCAAGGGCTAAGCTAATGAATTTGATAGTTCTCTAAAGCGCAGTGGGTAGAGGAAATATGCTACGTGCCCAACAATCAGTATTGGCAAGGGAAGCATCTGGCATCCTCTAGAAGACTCTTAGTTATCCACAGAGCTGTCATCTTATCCTCTGGGCATTGGGACGTATGAATCATTTTGAGCCAGTCGAGCATTGGGCTGTATGAATCTTTATGAGGCAGTCATGTAATAAACTAAATGACAAACCACCGACAAGGACTAATTAAAACCAACTATTGAGAAATCATGTTGCAGACCAGCTGTTTAAATTTTTTTATTTTATTTTAATTCCAATGGGGAAATCTAATTAAGCAATGGACATATCTAATTACATACAATCGTTCAACCAGAAACTAAATAGCTAGAGCCTATACTAATAATCCAATTACCATGCGCATGATAAATTAATCGACAGCCCTGAAAGGTAGAAGGAAATTCCATATTAATATATGTTACTTAAAAATTATTGTGACAGAACGTTGGGGTTTCATGATATTTATATTATCTGATCAGTTATTCTTGCTTTCAAGTCGTTCACTTATAATGCTTTTATATGAAAAAAAAAAAAAAAAAAAAGGTCGTTCACTTATAATGCCTTGTTATGAGCCAGCAAACAGTACCTGAAAAGAGAACGGGGTCCTCTGTTGTTCCATTTTTGGTGACCCCGAACCTAAAGTATGGCAACCGGGTCGGCGCATATCATGAGATTAACATGAAGTTGCTGGAGGCTAAAAATGCATCAGGGAGTATACACATGACAAAGTGGCTGATGGCATGTTTGTGTTGAGCACTGTTATTAGTATCGTACGTATAATACACGATACATATCTATGTACGATACATACTATATTTATCGTTTAAAAGTAAAATCAATACATACCATATGCTTTATTAGAAATTTCACTATATCAAAACAATACAAAACTGTCATGTTTTCAATACCACCGATATATTTTTTTTATAAAAACTATACACCATACAATATACATCTTAACAATTATAGTGTTGAGATTTGCTGTTGGTGCAACCCTGACTGAGGAACCACACATCATCATGCATGTGAAAAATAATTAACTAACAAACTATAAATAGCCACACACACACATTAAATGCTAAAAATATTTAATTAGTGATTTTAGAAGACTGTTGGAGGCTTTGTTTTTTTTTTAAGGTAACTTGTAAATATTTTTATGGTTGACATATTAATAATATATAAAAATTTATTAAGAAGATATATTTTTTAATAATTATATTTTACATTTTACATCTCAAAATAAAAATAAAAAAGATACTAATGTTATAAATTGATCAAGAAAAATATAATATCTATTCAATATTTTATAATTTTTATAATTAATTTCATAATTGATTGTTTAAATAAGTTAATATTAAAGTTTCAATAAAATTTTTTATTTTTTAAAATAAATTTTCATCATTTTTTATAAAATTTTATCGATATTCGATATTTTTCGATATTTATATGAAAATTTCTATATTTTAAACTTTTAATATTTTCATATAATTAAAGCTGCTAATAAAAAACTGAAATAACTAGTATATAATTAAAGCTGCTAGTAGAAAACTGAAATAACTAGTTGTAGTAAGTATGAAGAGAATAAATTTAAATATAATAGATTTTTTTATACATATGTTTATAAAGCACTTTTTTAAGTTTTCATTTTTTAAATATACGAGGATAAGCAAAAATACCAATTGAATGGGTAAGTTCAATCCAAAATTTTTGATTAAGTCATTATTATAATTATAGATGGTATTAAAAAAAATAGAATAACATAGATAAGAAATCAATTCACCTCAATATATCTATGGATATTAAATATTAGTTGACATGAATATATAAATTATGTTATATTGTTGAATAACAAGCCCTCAATTATTTATTTATAAAAAATTTATGTGCTTAGGAGTCCCTGATTAATGATTAAATAAATTAAGATTTTATCATGACTTATTTATAGAGAGATGCGAAAGCGAAAACCTATGGGATCGCTTCTGTAACTGAATAACCAGCACTAAAAACCATCTTTACATTTGATGATTTGGTATTTTGATGATCCCTACCTTACTGACACAGAGCATTTTATTCTTATGCTACAGTATAGAACAAGGCATTCAGGCAAAGCCATGAAGAAGCCTTAGCTTTTAGTTCACTTGCAAGAGAGAGCGCCCTTGTTTAAACATCGTCTTACCTTTCTTCAATGCGAAGAATAGCCTAAATGTCGAAATCTCTAGAAATGCATACATGCTCATTAAGTAAATACCGGTGGCGAAAGAAAGTGCTAAAACAGTAGAAAACCTAGAGAGAAAATGGCAGCATCTAACAAAATTTTTTGAGATCAGGATTTCATCTACTGTCGCATCAACTTTTAATAAGGACCAAAGACCACGTGCTACCCTTGGCAGGTTTTCATTTGCTGTCACATCAATTTTTAATAAGGACCAAGACCAAGTAACTACCTTTGGGCCTGTGCCAAATTTATTTTCTAAATTAATATATTTTTTTATCATTCATAATAAATTTTTGAATTCATAATTTCTTTAAAATATATATTTCAATAGTTTATTAACTTACTCAATTTTATTTTTGATATTTTCAAAATTTAATTAAATATAAAGAATAAATTAACGTAAACTTTTGCAAAATAAATATAAGATATTGTACACTAATATTCTAAATTTTTTTCATTTTGCACTTTTTGTTATTTTTTTAATACATATATATATATATATATATCCGTGCGTGCATGTTAAGTGATATTTGTCATCAGTGGGATATTAAATTATTTAATTAACGAATGAATTTTTCATAATCAGATTAATCTAATATTTTTCTTCATCACAGTTTGATATGATATCTCTCAACTATATTTATATAACTAACTCTACTGCAGTTATCATTTTCTGAAAAAAAAGAAAAAAAGTATATAAATCAGAATATATTGATTTGTCTCTATGTTATAAAGTTAAATTTGTAATAAAGGAAACACCAAACAGAATCAAAATCAAGATCCTTCACACTGCGGCTGCAGCAGCAGTGGCCCTCAGCCTTGGTGGCATCAGCGTCGGTGGCCGTATTTATGATTGTCGTGTAATTAAAGGAATAACAAATCTTTATATTACAATACGCTGGCTATAATATATGTACAAAATTTTGCTAAAAAATGCACTTGGCCACACCATATTTTGGGCGCCTCAGCAAAATGATCCGATTCAAACACATATTCAAACTCACTGAACAATTGAGTACTTCTTAATTTCTGCGTTTATTGACTCAGGCTATCCACATGCCAAATATACTTGTTAGCAAGGATCGTGTCCATAAATATCCTTCTATATATCATCCAAATTTATACCAAACAAGCAACCAGCAACAAGCAATATTGTTGTCCAACGAATTTTTCTCAATATCCCTCCTCTCCTGCTCCATTTCTTTGTGATATCAATCCAAATGGGTAGCCTTAATTTCGATCATCCGCCAGAATTCTTTCCAAACGAAAGTCCTCTAGATCCCAACGAGTTTAGGAGACAAGGCCACATTATAGTGGACTTCATTGCCGATTATTATGAAAACATTGAGAAATACCCTGTCCTAAGCCAGGTTGAACCTGGTTATCTTGGAAAGCGATTACCAAAAAATGCCCCTGATTATCCTGAGCCCATTGAAACCATCCTCCAAGATGTCCAGGATCATATTGTCCCTGGTCTAACACATTGGCAAAGTCCCAATTTCTTCGCGTACTTCCCTGCTAATGGTAGCATTGCAGGGTTTATTGGGGAAATGCTGGCCACCGGATTCAATGTGGTGGGCTTTAACTGGGTTGCATCACCAGCTGCAAGTGAGCTGGAGAGCATAGTCATGGACTGGCTTGGACAATTGCTTTGCCTTCCAAACTCTTTTCTTTTCTCTGGCGGCGGTGGCGGGGTGATCCAAGGAACTACTTGCGATGCTATCTTGTGCACTCTAGTTGCCGCGAGGGACCAAATGCTGAGAAGAATCGGGAGAGAGAATATTGGAAAGCTAGTGGTTTATTGCTCAGACCAAACCCACAGTGCGTTTCAGAAAGCTTCCCAGATTGCCGGAATTCATCCGAGGAACTTTCGTGCCATCAAGGCCTCAATATCAACATCATTTGCTCTCTCCCCTGAATCGCTACGTTCAACAATCTGTTCAGATTTACAAGATGGCCTAATTCCATTATATCTATGTGCCACCGTGGGGACAACTTCAACGGCTGTTGTTGATCCACTTGAACCTCTATGCAATGTGACAAAAGACTACGGAATATGGGTTCATATTGATGCTGCATATGCTGGAAGTGCATGCATTTGCCCAGAGTTTCGCCATTTTTTGGACGGAGTTGAAGGTGCTAGCTCGTTCAGTTTCAACGCACATAAATGGCTCTTCACCATGCTTGATTGCTGTTGCCTTTGGGTAAAAGACCCAAACGCCCTGATCAAATCACTTTCGACAAACCCTGAGTTCTTGAGAAACAACGCCACTGATTCAAAACAAGTGGTGGACTACAAAGACTGGCAAATAGCATTAAGCCGGAGGTTTCGAGCCATGAAACTATGGCTTGTGCTCAGAAGCTACGGCGTGGAGAAACTCAGGAACTTACTTCGAAGCCATGTTCAAATGGCCGAGCGATTTGAAGAGCTTCTTGCCACCGATAAGAGGTTTGAGATTGTGGTTCCCAGAATCTTTTCCTTGGTCTGTTTTAGGGTTTCCCCATCAGCAATTAGCACAGAGTTGTTGAAACATGAAAACAACATAAATGAGATTAACAAGAAGTTGTTGGAGTCTATTAATGCATCAGGGAGTATGCACATCACACATACGGTAGTTGATGGCATGTTTATGTTGAGATTTGCTGTTGGTGCAACCCTAACTGAGGAAAAACACATCATCATGGCTTCAAAGGTGGTTAAAGAGCATGCAGATGCCATCTTAACTTTTTGATGGGCCTATTACTTTCTTTATTTTAAATAGCTCCTATTAGTTATAATTTCTATTAGTACTATTTTGACAAATAGGAAGGATTTATATATCCAACTTATTTGCGCTTCAGTTTGTAATGCATTTACTTAAATTTATAATAAAGCAAAGTATGTAGACGCAATATATAAAAATATGATTAGCTAGTGTGTATTTATATTACTGAACTGATCATGAGTTATAAATATTTGAGTGAGCACAGAGTAAAAAAATTTTAATTACTTTCCCTTACTTTTAATTAACTTAATTTCTAGATTGAATTCATGATAAAACAAGTAATCAAGTTATTATCTCATTCGTAAAACTAAATAATTAATTTAACATATTTAATATAATGTAACCCTAAAAAACTTAGCAAGAAGACTATTTAGTTCTCTACACTTAATATTATTAGAGTTCTATTTCTTCTTAAGTTTTGCACAAACCATATATAGCCACACACCTTAATAGAAACTATTGAAGATGGTCACATCGGCATATCAAAATCAAACCATCTATTAGTTAGAGATTACCTCACGTGTAAGAAGCTCCTTGAGCTCATTTTTCTACGATTTAGAAAGATGACTTCACCATTTTTCTCTCTCTATCTCTATCTCTAAGATATCCACAACTTGTTCAATTAGTATTGCCCCTCACCCTCACAGAGAGAGAGAGAGAGAGAGAGAGAGAAGTTTTAGAGAGAAGGTGTCTCTATTATTATGAGCTTCATTTTTTTTGGTAAATAAAAAAAAAATACAGTTAGGATCTAAGTACAACTTAAGCTCTACAAAGATTCGTTAAATGTAAGATTACACAAAAAGGCTTAGCTTAACTTTAAGACAACAACTTTAACACTTTTGTACCTATAAAATTATGTTTGAGACATTTCTTTCATTCTTTTAATTAGAAATGATTGGAATCATCAATAAAATTTATATTTTTTGTACCAAAATCATAATTTTTTTTTTTCATTTTGCATTTTTATCTTTATTGTCCTTCTTAGATGATACTTATCATCAATAGAATATTAAATTACTTAACCAACAAATAATTTTTTTCCTTTTCAGACTAATTTAATATTTTATCTATTGCAATATAATATTTCTAAAATAATATATACAGAGAGTTTTTATATGATAAGAATATTCAAAATTTTTAATTCGCTGACACAACAGATGGAGCAACAATGATCATACTGTAATAATTTCTTTCAAATGACATGTTCTGTTATCTGATGTTGACATTCATAAATTAACAATTTATCACACCGTAAAAAAGTAAAAAATTATTTACACTTAAATAATTCTAAGTTTTATTTCTTCTTAAATATTGCACAAACCATTTACAGCCACACACCTTAAACGTAGCAGAAATTATTGAAGATATGACGTCAGCATATCCAAACCAAACTATTTTGTTAATTATTAGAGGTCAGTGTCAGAAGCTCTTTGACCTCATTTTTCTACATTTAACAAAGATAAATTCTTTTTTTTTTTTTTTTGTTTTGTTTTTTTTTTTTCCCTCTCTTAAATTCTTTAAGATACTTTCGACTTATTTAGTTGTTATATCTCTCCATCCACTCTTGAGTTCGAAACACCTTTTTCTCATCCTTTTTAAATTAGAAATTGTGTAATAATCAACAAAATATACATTTTGTGCACGGATATCATAAAATTTTTCATTTTGCACTTTTAACTTTATTTTCCTTTCCTTGTTAGGTGATGCTTGTCATAATAGGATGTTAAATTGCTTAATTAACAAATAATTTTTTCATATTTAGACTAGTCTAATTTTACATATCACAGTATGATATTTTTAAAATAACATACATAAATAATTTTTTTATAATGTGGATATTTACAAACTTTTAATTTGTTGATATGCATCTAAATATATTATCTGATTTTTTTTCAAAAGAATTTACCGATATCCATATATATATATATACATAGATATAAGGTCAATCTCCATACTAATTTTGCTTCTCCACATATATCCTAATATTTTTCAGGTGAAGACAATAAACTAGTTCTATTGCAGTCATCATTTTCAAAAAAATATATATAGAATGTATTGATTATGTCTCTATGAGTTTTGATATGTTAAGCACTCCATTAGTATATATTGTGTGAAGCGCACAACCACATCATCAAAAGAATATATCTATATATATATATATATGTATAACTTAAATTTATAATTAAAAAAAATCACACCAAACAAATTCAAAATCCCTAATTAAACACTCATGCAAAGCAAAGCAACAAGCGTTTCTCATCGCCGCGGCAGCAATAATGGCCATCCATTTAAACTATCATATATATATTTCCACAATTCTTCGATCCTCCTAACTTGACACTGAGACCCGCTACATATATATGATATTGCACTGTTAACGAAAGTATAAAGGAAATCCCAAAAAATTTATCAGTCATTTTGTTGGAATAATTAATCCTTTTTTAACTCAATTAGTATAGTTTTGAAGTTCCCGACAAGTAACAATGCAAACACATATACCACACAATAAATCCATGTAAAAACATATATGCATGATATCAGGGACATTTTAGCCCTCTTAAAGGTTAATTACAGTACTAAGTAAGGAGCAGCTCCATCACCTTCCCGCAAAAAAATTCGACACTTCCTTAAAGAACACCTAATTATCTAGAACTAATTAATCAAATGTTTGACATATGTATTACTACCAAGGACCAAATTAGATACTAATTAATAATAATGATTAATGAAACAATAACAAGAACAATGGCCCCACTTTATTGGGAAAGTATAAAAGAAACTTTAGAAGTTTCCAAAATTTGAACTATACGGCCTGTACTGATACAACATGAGTACTAATCTACTTTTAGAGGAAGACTAGCAATTGAAAATCAGCCTACATCCCACATTTCAAATAGTATCGGTAATATTGAAAGCCTTATTTAAACTCAAAACTCATATTTTTTCTTACCAACTTCTTAAATCTCATGACATCTCGTACATGAATTTTCTCTTTTTGTATATCTTCAGTAGATTGTATGCTGCATATATGCACTGCACAAAACGAAGAAAACAAGGGAAATGTATGGTAAATATTCGTAGCACACTATATGCATGCAATGAAAAGCCAAACTAAGTAACCCTTACATTATACATACATAGTCCATAGAACCAGGCAACAACAAGTATGGATTAAGTCACAAAGGGTTAGGGGATTACACAAGCATAAAATCAAAAATTATATATTACTTTAATTCATGCAACGAAGCACTCAGGAAACAGCATCTCCTAAGTTAATTAAATCATCATCTTACTTCTCTAAAGCATATATATATTCCAGATATTATAAAGACATAAGAAGAGACCACACTTTTCCAAAAACTCAATCATATATTTATCGAGTGTTTTAAAGTAGAGATAAACAAGTTACCTCAATCAACTACCAAAGTAAATTCTTCAGTCATTACCAAAATCTAGTTAACTCCTCTTTTTCTTTCTTTTTCTAGTTTCCAACTTTAGAATAACATGCGAGCTAACTAAATGAGATAAGGAGATTATACATTCGTAGCACTCAAGCGAAAATCACTTTCTTATGTTGATAAGATACGGAATTAGAAGACTTGAAGAAGGAAATCTAACACACTACAGAAGGCAGTGATTAGTTATTACATGTTTTCCTATTTAGTTACATCAACTGCTTGCACCTTCAAGGGTCAAACTTTTAGTCTTTTCTTTTTTCTAATATTTCATTAATATACATTTGTGCATGCACACATAATCCACGGTAGAATAATGCACCTTTTACTATGATATATATACATGACAATAAATATCTTCATTCAACAAGAAAAGGCTACAGAGCTTTATGAAGCTTACACACAGCATGCTACTGTAGCATTAAAATTTAAAGCATGTATATATGCAAGCACTTCCATGTGTGTAGAGACTTAAGACCCTATTTGGAATAACTTTTACTTATAGTAATTTTCTGCTTTTTCAGCAATGTTGCCTAAAAAAGCTACGCTTTTCTCTCATAAGAAGATTTTGAGCTTTAAAAGTGTTTCTCAATAGCTATGCCAAACAACTAAATAGGACCTTAATGTGTTTAAACCAAGAAAAACAAAAATATACCATAGATAAGGTCATAAAAAGAAAACAAAAGAATAATTAATTTCTTCATGTGAAATCAACCACGGGCGCATGACAAGCTGGTATTCTATATAAAGCGATAATATAAAATTTTGAGATATCATTAGTCAATAAAAGAGTAGATACCAAGGCAAGCAAACAGTGTAAAATATGTCATGCAAATATATATATATATATATAGCATGGATAATATTATATATACATATAGAGATTTCCACAATCGGTCAACACTACATTCAGAATCATTAGCTAAGGAAAGAGTATTTTAGGCAGATACCTAGGCGTGGATATTTGGTTGAAGAAAAGAATTGGAAAGCCAGAATGTCAAGTTTCCTCCTCAGCCTTGTTCAGATGATTTATGGTGGGAGTGCTGGGCCTGTTGTGGTTGGTGGAGCAAAACCTGCGGCTGAAGTTGCTGATACTGATCAGTGGGATGATGAAGATGATGATAATGAGCAGCAGGAGGTTGTTGTGGATGTTGTTGAATGTGGTAAGCGTTTTGATCAAAAGTAGAGCCCAATCCCAACGAAGGGGACATACTAATATTCATCATCATCTGATCATGATCAAATCTCACAACCTCTTGCTCCTGATGAACCTCATACATCTGTTGTTGATGTTGGTGTTGCTGAGGTTCACGAATCACCAAATCGCCGCCCCCCTGAGAAAGGCCGGTGGGAATTCCCAACATGGGCATGGGCGCCGGCATTGGCATTGGTATTGGCATGTTGATGTTATAATCTGCAGCAGCTGCATATTGGGGTTGGTGTTGGGGCTGAATCATCATGGCCTGAGGGCCTATATATGCAGCAAGCTCCTTCTTGGCAGCGTAGAGATCGCTCTGGACTTGGCGGAGCCTGTTCTGGAGGATAGAGATGAAACCTACGCAGCCGTACACGGGGTCCCGAAGGCGAGCCTCGGCCTCATAAGCCAGGGAGGTGACAGCGTCTTCGCGGTGGACGGTGTTGAGTTTGTTGAGGAGCTTTCCGACGTTGCTGGCTCCATAAACCCTGTGAACGTTGGCGAACTTCTGAGGCTGATCGGGTGGGAAATACGGTGCGAATACACATTCTTGAGTGCATTTTTGCCTAAGGAATTTGCAGGCAGCACATGGTGAATGAGAACTCGACGAAGACGACGACGACATCGACAATTATCACTTGCGACTGTTTCAACACAATAATTCTTCCATGATTTCCAATCAATACAAAATAATAATAATAAAAAACACAATCATGTTTTACGGCACAGCCTTTAGTGAGGAATTAGCGTGAAAAATATATATATGAAAAAATTTTAAAAAATAATACATTAAAGAGAGAGAGAGAGAGAGACAGAGAAGGAGAAAATTACAAACCCTAGCTATATTGGAGTTGTTCGTTTGTGTAAGTGTTGAGTGGGAATAGAAGAGTTAGAAAAGCAAAATCGAGTTTCAAGAAAACCCTAACCCTAGACAGTAAAGGAAGAAGCGAGGATGTATCATCGAGGCATAAATGAATTCTGAATTGGGATTGCTGGTTAATGTTTAGGTCTGTATTGGTGTATTTGTTGGGGGGGGGGGGGGGGGGGGGAGAGAGAGAGAGAGAGCATTCCCTAATAAGAGTTTTGGCAATTTTTTTTTCCATTTTTTTCTAATTGGTCTTCTAGTTTTCCTTTTTTAGATGCGCCATTTTCTTTTGCCATCTATAATAAAAATTATATAAAAAAGACTTTTATTATTTTAATTTCTTTTGAAATTTTTCAGCATTTGTTTTAAAGATAATTCATCTTAACTTTTCGGAGTGTCTTAAATAACTCAACTTTGTAGTCTATATAGCGTGAATATTTATTCTATAAACAATCAAAAAATCAATTTCCAATGATTATCTTTAAATCTCAATTAATTAATTAATGATATGTAAAATATGTAAGTTGATAATGATGTATTATCTGTCCATTTGTTTCTTAAAAACTATATTAATTTTTTATAATAATTGTTTTACTAAATCATACTATCTAACAGACGTTCATGAGAGTTGATATGGCAAAAAGTTTTAACAATCCACAAAGTTTTTGGAATGCTCATTTCAACACATTATTTTGTAGGAATGTAAATAATAGCAAGTTATTTTAATCTTAAAATGGTGTGAATGTACAATATAGATGTAGATGGAAACCTTCTTTTAAAACAAGTGAATTATATTTTTTAAACAAAAGGTGTTATTGAATTTAAGCCAACTTTAAGATTTAAGAACTAATTAAATACATATATATATATATATACATATAACTTACATTTTTAAGTGAATTGTTAATTATGTAATTCAGATTGTTGTTCATTTGTGCTTCTTTGAGAATTCGAAATTGGTACTTTTTTTGTGAATTACTTTCAGGTGGAGATTGAGTTAAAATAAAGCGACCATTTTGTCGTAGCTATATATTTGTTGCAACAAAATATGTACATTGTCTCAAATGTTCAGAAGAGATCTTAATATAGCCACACATCATTTTTTTCTTTTTTTTTTGGCAACAAATTAAATTTCAGAATTAGCCATCTCTACTGACAAATTAAAAATCTCTTTGTTGTAGTGATTTTTATTCTTATTTCTAACACCTACGAATTCTCTGTCTATGAACTCATTCTTTAGCGCTTTGTTGTTGCAGGAGGGATGCCCTTCTTTGTCTGTCAACACATACAGAAATGATCACTAAATTTCACACAACAAAAGAGATAAATTCATTATAAAGTAGGAAAGTTCTTTCCGCAAATATAAATTAACATGATGATATTTTAATAATTAATCTACGTGAACTAAAACAAATGTTTGACACGTTACTATGACAACAAAATTAGATACTAATAGAAATAATCATTGAAAATTGAGATAAGCATGATAGCAACACTTCATTGGGAAAGTGTAAAAAGAACTTTTAGAAGTTTAGAATTATATTTGTATTAAAGAAATGATGGATTGTCTAATTTAACAAGAAGACTGTACTTGAAAATCAGTCTAGATCTTACATTTCAAACTGTATCACATTCAAAGCCTTATTTAAAATCAAATCCATATATTTTTTTTTCCCATACCAACTTCTTACATCTCATTACATCTCATACATGAATTTCTCTTTTAGTATCCTCACTCGTATGCTGCATATATGCACTGCAGAAAAATGAAGAAAAGAAGGCAACATTGGCAGCAGTTTGCTGTAAAGATAATAAGTAATATTTGCATATACAATTTAAAGGCAAAAAATTTCACAAACTTTTACTCATTTTAGCAAAACCTTATGTGTATATATATATATATATATATATGATCAATAGAACAAGGCAACGTAAAGCATATGCAATAAGTTACTATGGATTAGTGGGTTAGAAAAGCATAAAGTTAATAAGTGTATATAGCTACGTTAATTAATTTAAATACAAATAGGAGAAGTCAGGAGCAGCATATCTATCAAGTAATTAAATCATCATATTACTCATTAATGCTACAGTATGGGCCAATTTCATATAATTTGTATTTAATTAACATGTTGCAGTCCATGTTCTCAAAACCATATTCCAAATATTATAAAGACCAAAAGAGGTAGGTACTTTTGCAGAAGCTCATTCATATATTTATCAACTGCTTTTGAAATGGGGATAAGCAAGTTACCTCAATTGTGGATTAGCATGCAAGCTAACTAATGAGGTAATGAAATAATACATTTGCGTTATTCAAGAGAAGATCATTTTATTGTTTTGATAACACATAGTCAAATTCACATAAATAATTAAGTTTTGGTGGTTTTAGAAGAGATGAAAGAGGAAATCTGACACGTTATTGAAGAAAGTGATTGGTTACTACAGGTAAATCCAATAACACTTGCTTTCCTAGTTAGTTACATCAACTGCGTCTATTTTGCACAATCAAACTTTTTGTCTTTACTCTTCCTGATATTTCAAAGATGAAATTAATTAATGCATTTGCTCATACATACACAATTCACATCCGAATAATGCAAATTTCGCTTTAACATACATGTCAATAGATTTCTTAATTCAACAAGAAAAAGAAGAGAAAAAAAATACTCATGCAGCAAACAAAAAAGACTACTTTAGCATTAAACAGTTAAAAGCATAAATCCAGAAACACGCTTTCATTTATAGATAGTCATTATGTAATCCAGAGAAAAACTTGAGACTATATATTAAAACGAAGAAAACAAAATCCTTCAAGATAAGAGGATAGAAAGAAAGCAAAAGAGCAATAAATTTGTCCATGCAATCAACCATGACCAGCCAAAAGCTATAGAAAGTACGGAATTTCTTATGAGAAATTGATATCAAATATCTAGATATCATTAATAAGAATATATATATATATATATATATAATCCACTCTTGTATATATGTAATTGAATTTCAACAATCAATACCTTATTAATAAATTAAAAGAATACATATTAAATATAAATAGAATAGACAAAAGAAAGAGAAGATACCTCACCTAGGCTTGAAAGTTTTTGCTAAAGGAAAGATGAAGGAAGCAATCATCTTTGACTGTCATCAGGTACAGATTTATGGTGAGAGTGGTGTAGCTGTTGTGGTTGTTGGTGGGGCAAAAGCTGAGCTTGAATCTGATGATACTCAATTGGATGATGATACTGAGTGGGAGGCTGATGAATCTGATAAACATTCTGATCGAAAGTGTCCAAACCCAATGAAGGAGACATATTATTCATGGCACTAGTATTTCCATTTCCACCCATCTGATGATTATTAAAACCACCCCCTCTACCCAAAGTACTCACTGGATCAAACCCACCACTACTGCTGTTATACCTTACAAGCTCTTGCTGCTGCTGCTGCTGCTGAGGCTGAGCCTCATACATCTGTTGCTGCTGTAGATGTGAGTCACGAATCAGCAACTGGCCGCCGCCGCCGCCGCCGCTGCCCTGAGAAGGGCCGGTGGGAATTCCCAACATTGGCATGGGCATTGACATGTTCATGTTGATGTTGTAATCTGCAGCAGCTGCTTGTTGGGGTTGGGGTTGAATCATCATGGCCTGAGGGCCTATATATGCAGCAAGCTCCTTCTTGGCAGCATAGAGATCGTTCTGGACTTGGCGGAGCCTGTTCTGTAGGATAGAAATGAAGCCCACACAACCGTAAACGGGGTCCCGAAGCCGAGCCTCGGCTTCATAAGCCAGGGATGTGACGGCGTCTTCGCGGTGGACGGAGTTGAGTTCGTTGAGGAGCTTGGCGACGTTGCTGGCCCCGTATACCCTGTGAACGTTGGTGAACTTCTGAGGCTGGTCTGGTGGGAAATACGGTGCGAATATACATTCTTGAGTGCACTTTCGCCTCTGGAACTTGCAGGCCGCACATGGAGAATGGGAGCTCGACGACGAAGACGACAACGACATTGGCATTAATTAATTAACTAATTACTCTTAATTGCTCTTTCAACAAACTTATAACTCTGCCAAACAAATTATTTTATTAATTAATAATTCATTCCATTCGATGATAATGATGATGATGATGATTTCGACGGACGAATTCAAAATCATAATCTAAAATATAAAAACAAAATCAGATCATATCATATGGTGCAATTGAGAATTTATAAGAAAATTAAAATCATGGAATTAAAAGAAAAAATGGGAATTACAAACCCTGCGGCAGCCGTGGCCTAGATTCGAAAAGTGAAAATTTGGCTTTTTTGTTTGCGTTAGTGATATGATGAGTAGGAATAGAAGAAGAGTAGAAGGAGGAGCAAAATAAAACCCTAACCCTAACTCTCTAGACGGCAAAAGAAGAAGAAGAAGCGGCTAGACGCATACAATTTTATAAACGTGGGTGAGGATTAATGAGAATATGACAAGTTGGTGGTGTTGTGAGAGTCAGAGTTGTGGAAGTGGATTGGCTACTGTTGAAAGATTCTGGCCCAATCTGACAACGCATATAACCAATATTCAACGAAACTGAAATTTTTATTTTTATTTTCTTTGATTTTGATTTTGACGGTGGTTTTTGAGGGGGGGGGGGGGGAAGAGAGAGAGCATCCCCCAATACAGTTTTTTGGTAATCTTTTCCCTTTTTCTTTTTTATTTTTATTTTTATTTTTATTTTTATTTTTTTTAAATTTGCGTTTTTTTGTTTTTCTTTTTTTAGTTTGATCGATTCTTAAGTTTTCCTTGTATACTAAAAGTTATCGACTTTATGGAAGATTTCACCAAAAATAAAAAAATAAAAAAATTATCGTTTTTAAAATCTTCAAATACTAATAATTTATTTTATTAAAAAATAAAAAAATAAATTATCGCAAACATAAATTATCGAAAACATACATTTATGTATATTGTTAGTTTTCCATATAAATATATATAAGAAAACATATTTCATCCGAAAATAATAAATTATAAAAAAACAGACATTTGTTTGCTCTTATTTTCCATATTTATACTAAAATTATCTAGAATTCCATTAAAAAAATTGCAAAAGATATCTTTAAAATATTCCAATATTAATCATATTTCATTTATCACTTTATATTTGCATTTTCTAAAAAATAAAAATAAAAAATCAGTTATTCATGTTCATATATATATATACACCGCTACATGCATAATGAAGAGTTTCTCCTATTATGCTGTCTATTGGTTCTATCTATTTAAAAATATTATGCTAGATAAATAAACAGGATTTTAAAAAAATCATCTCTAATGTTTTTTGCATTAATTTAATCAAGTTAATGTAGTAATGAGCTGTAAAAACACTATCTATTTTTGAAAGTTCTGATAGATAGGTTGAGTCAGTATTTTGTTTATTTTTATTGATTTTTGTGTATTTATCATATATTGACCAAAAGGAAAAAAAAGAAAAAAAGAAAATATACATTATTTAAAATCTAAACTCTAGTTTTGATTTATCTTTTTGCAATTTCTAAGTAGCAAATCATGACTTTAATAGGTTTCATAGATTATCATTGTAGTGAAGCTAAAACTCAACATCGTATATGCTTTTTCCCTAAAAAAAAAAAGTGATTATATATTTATTAAATAAAAGATTCAATAAACCTCCGTTTGAATTGCATAAAAAGGAAAGGGAAAAAAAAAATTTACAAATGATTACAGAATAATAGAAAACATAGATAAAATTCATACCTTTAGAAAGGATTATTTCTTTTGCTTTTATGAATTTGCCTTGGTTTTGCCTTCTCTTTGTTCATCAAGTTGCAGGTTTTGTTGGTATGGTTTCGTTCATCAATTGTCTTTTCATTTTTCAATTTATTGTATTTCAATTAGGTTTAATTTTAATTAGATAAGGCTTTAATTGGTTTAGATTCATAAATTATGGTTGTAGTGAAGCTACCAGTCAACACTATATATGCATTTTCTAGAAAAAAAAAATTATATATTTATTAACTTAAAGATTCAATAAACCTCCATTTGAATTGTATAAAAGGGAAAGGGAAATTTTTTTTTTACAAATGATCATAGAATAATAGCAAACATAGACAAAATCCATACCTTTAGAAAGGATAGAAAAAGCTTTTCCTATTTCTCTTTACTTTTATGAATTTGCTTTGATTTTGCCTTCTTTCTGTTCATCAAGCTGGCACGTCCTTTAGGGTAAGCATATCTTTATTTCTAGAAGACCTTCATATAGAAAGAAGAAAAGGTCATTCCTCAATTAACCACCTAATAACGGCCACGTACCTTGAAATATGAATATTATAGAAGTTTGACAAGCAATCCAAAACACTATGGTTTTGTTCATCAATCAGCTTTTCATTTTTCAATTTTTTGTGTTTTAATTAGATATAATTTAAAAATAAAAAATTACATATCAGCACTTCATCATACTTTGAATAAAATCCACTGGAAAAAAATTATGAAGTAATATTGTCTATTAAATAAAAAGAATACCACATAAGTATAAACACCTTTCAAACTCTTGCCACATAAACTTCAATAAAAAAATTTATTGGAGATGCTCTAGATTAGTAATTTATTACAAATTCATATAATATAAACAATTTTTTTTTTTAAAGAACAAAAAGAAAAAAAAAATCAGCAATAATTCACTCTAGATCCACCGCATGCACAACTCATATCTTTCATATAATTTGTGTCAAAATTCATATAATACTATTTTGTCCTGCTAATTTAGAAATGAAACGCATTAATAATAATTGATAATAGTAATGACCTTACACATTGTACATCTTATACTTTCATTATTCATAGTATTTTATATTCATAGTAATGACCTTACACATTGTACATCTTCTACGTTCATTATTCATAGTATTTTATATTCATTATTAAGTGGAAAATGGTTTGGTCAAATAAACGCTTTGCTTACTTACTTATAGGGTTGCAAACAGGCTCAAAATATATCGTTATCAGCTTGAGTTCAACTTTATTTTAGCTTACTCGAATTTGAACCCAAAAAAAAAAAAAAAAAGAATTTAAACAAGAAACTAGCTCGTTAGCCAATTTTAAGTAATAAATCAAACTCATAAGTAGCATGAATTTATTATTTATATGCATTCATATAATAATTATATCATGGATTTATAATTTTTTTTAAAATAAACTAATTGTATAATAAAATTAATACAATATATGAAATTTATTAATAACTAATGTTAAAATTGTTATTTTAAAAAAAAAATTATAGTTTTTTATTTTTTATGCTGTAACATAACATATCAAGCTGAGCTAAAAAATCGAGCTTTTAACGAATAAGCCGAGTTGAGCTTGAACAAATTATTTCAAAATTTTATAAACTTAAATTGATCTTAAATACTTATAAAATCATATGAGCCGAATTTAGGAATGTCAATACTTGATTCAACTCAACTCATTTACACTTCTACATGCTTGCATTTTTTGTAGGCTAATACGATTATGATATGTACAAGTGAAAGCTTACTTTGCTTGTAGACTTGTATGTACAAGTAAACATTACCCAACCTTCCTAATATTCACAACATTTTTACATCTTCAAAAAATAAAAAATAAAAAATTATACAAGATTTTAGAACTCAAAAAAATATCATCTCTAGCTCGAGATTTTATTTTTTTTAAATAATTAACAGAGGAGTTTACAGGAATGAAATGAACGAAATAAGAAATTCCAGATAAAATGATATATCGATTAGACCGCAAAACAAATTTTAATAAGAATCAATTACCATTTTTATTGTTCATGCTTAACATACGAAGCATAATAATATGATTAAACATGAGGATATTACCACCAGCTATTCAAAGTATTGTCATATTAAAGATAACTTTGAGTTTTGATTATTTAATAGTTTAATAAAAATTATTTTAGTTATTAATTTAAATTTATTATTATTATTATTATTATTATTAAATTTTTTTTTTTTTTTTTTGGGGGGAAGAGGAATTAATGTTTTGGGAATTGGAAGTCGTGATTGCATGGAAAAATTTCTTAATGAGGGTATATAATATATCTGAACATGGCAAGTTGCAGGACTATGCTGAATCCATTTCCTGTGTCGAAAAGGTGATTTATTTGGTTCGATCTTTCTGCATAGGATGTCATTCCACATTTTGCAACTTCGAATGAGCTTGCTTGTTGCCCTTTGTATGGCAGCGATGCTAGATGATGTGGCCATATATGGCTTCGTTTGGATTGGCAGAAAAGGGGTTGGTTGAATTGGCTTCCAGAAGAAAAAAAAAAAAAAAAATTAGAAATAAATAAATAAATTCATTTTTGCAGAGAACGAAAGTTGCTGTCTGCATTTGGGCTACTTGATGAATAAGCAATGCAGAGAAACCTGGAATGATAAAACTCAAAATTAAGAAAAAAGAAATCTTTTATTTAACAAAAGCATATATGCTCAAGTTAAATTATAAAACCACAAAAATATGTGAAACTCACTTCCCTTTAAAAAATGGTTCTGGTAACACGAGAGAATTCATAAAGTAGCACTCGAAATTTGAGCAGTCACCCATGATCCAAAAAGATCTGAGTACTCTATTGAAAACAAAAATTGAAACATAAATCTTACAGATCCATATCAACTGTAAACAGAGCCCTTATGGTAGAAAGATTAGTGTGCAACAAAGAAATCCTGTTACACACAGGATTTACGAATATCTCAATATGCATAAACTAACCAGGATTTCACCTACACTTGCACACCCCCCACCCTCCCCCTTTTTTGCCAGCTACTTTGCACTAAGAGAAGAGAGTCAAACAGAGTCAATTTTGCACTATTCCCTGACTCACATTTAAATCAACCAGCAGATCTTGTACCTCAAAATGTAATACCAAGACTTGAGCGGTCTTAACAAGAATGCGGGAGCCCTAACAGAATTCAAGATGTCAGGTGGTGAAAAACTTGGAAAAATGGCCACAGGACTTGATATCAATACAAATGCCAGAGAAAACGAGCAGAATTTACTTTTGCCTAATTCTGTAGTGGGTATCCCGCCCCTCACCTCCCTCAAAAAGACAAAAATAGCTCATGGAAGAAAGAATACAACACTCAAATGGGCATCCCAGTTAATAGTCATCCGGCAAGTTGTTAGCATATTAAAAATGCTTTCATAAAAAAGTAAAAAAGAAAAAAGAAAAACCGTAATCATGCAATCAACATATGGCAACAAAATTTAGGACGTGCAATCAACAGAGGGCAATAAGAAAAGATGGTGTGCAAACCATCTCCTGCTGTTTCTCCAAGTCCTCGAGGCTAAACCCATAAGCATCATTTATATTCTTACCCTTAACACTGCTCTTGCCCTTGTGACAGTGTGACAATGTCTTCTTCTTACGATCCTTCTAATTGTGCTGGTCTTTGTGTTTTCTATGCCCCTTCTCTCTGTCTTTAGTCACTTTTTAACTCTATTGTTGCAGTGGGGATGCCCTTCTCAGCCTGTCAATGCATACAGAAATTACAAAATCGTTTCTGGTAAGACAAATACATAATATCAGCAAGATCCTCCGTAAATTGCACATAAAACCACCAAAGTAGGAAACTTCTCAGTATCAGAACATATCAATTACAAAGTTACAAAGGAAAAGGAAAACTTCCATATAAGCGTTCCTTAAATTTCATATTAAGCAAGCCCTCATCCCCAAAGGCACCCAGAAGAAGAAGAAAGAAAAAACAAAAACAACGAGAGAGAGAGAGAGAGGAGGAATAAAAAATAGATAGCCATAAAACCAAAAGGTCTTACAAAAGGCTGGTAAACAGGAGTTGTCTCCCTCATATGAAAAGCATCCCTCAGTAGATCCAAATCAAAAGGGTATATACATGCATTTCTTTGTCTCAAACGGGAGGCATTTTGAAGAAGCTGATCCAACTCCATGCCTTCCCCTTTTTGGACGTCACTGAGATGGTGACTCTCAGATACAGTGAGAGGGAGTGAGCTCTTGCAAAAAAAAGTGAAAATGAGACCAAAGCTTGTAATAAGTTATGGGATCAACAGCACCACCAGGTTCTCTTGGCCCTGATACTCATTAAAAATTTTAACCCAAAAAAAAAAAAAAAAAAAAAACAAAGGAAAACCTTGATTGAGAGTCTAAGAAAAGTTTCACTGAGCTCAAGTCATTTTCATATTTATTAAAAACAAAAATAAATAATGATAACCATAAAAAAATAAAAATAAATAAATTCAAATAAAATAAAATAACAAAAAACAACAACAACGTGACTAAGGGGGGAAAATATAATTCTAGCTTCTCTCTCTCTCTCTCTCTTCTACTGTTCAATTTCATTCCAAATGTCACATACTTTCAAGATATTTAGACAGTTCATTTGCTAAGTAACAATCCAATTAGATTCAGCACTAGGACTAATGCCAAAGATCAAATCCATATCTATCAATCAAAAGAATAATTCCAAATTTTTAATTTTTAATTCTTATTCTTTGTTCTTAGTTTGAAATCTCCTTATCCAAAAAATGGATCTAAGAAAGATCCTCAGATTTGAAATCCAAATCCAACCAGATCTCGAACTCTATGTTAACGTTAATTGATCCTCAGATTTGAAATCCAAATCCAACCAGATCTCGAACTCTATGTTAACGTTCATTACAATAATACATAATAGTTCAAATTGTATCCTACATATCACATTTCGTAAGCATGTCCTATAAATGACACTTCGTAAACATACAATTGTACATGTTTGAGTCAATTCCTTCAAGGAATCTTCAAGGTGACCATCTCATGATCAGAAGGATTTAATGAAGCTCTGATTGCTATATCACTGTGTTTAAACCTCACAAGATTCTCCCAATATGAGGCTCTAATGAACAGTGAACCAAGATGCAAAAAGACAAATTATTTAAGTCATGGACTCAAAACACAGAAAACAAATTACAAAACTAACATGTAGAGAAGGTGACAGATCTTGATTGATACTACTATCATTATATTTCCACCATGTGTAATAAAATTTTCAAATTATTGATTATACACCCCAACACTGAAGTTTCTCTTCACTGGACTCCCTTGACACTCAATCTCAAAGCAAGTCCAAGACTTAAAGATCTTACAGAGCAAACTGATATTTGCATTTGTAGAATCAACTACCAAAAAAACTACAGTTTAACCATAGTTCAGGTATGATTATGAAGAAATAGATTTAACAATGCCAAAACCATGTGAAAAATGAAAACAATCTATATAACAAAATGCCAAAGGCAACTATGCTTGCTCTTTCCACGAAAACAATACCACATGACAGTAAATCAAAAATAACCACACAATGGGAACCAACTCAGATTTGCAAGAAAGTTAACAAATCCTTCGTTGAACAAAAGATAGATACCAGTTATTGATTATTTGAATATGTAAAAGCTGTGAAACTAAAAAGTAAAAGAGTCAATCAGAAAATACCAAGGCCTCAGATATCTAAGCATCTTATCCGTTTTCAAACATTTTGGATTCAAGATCCATCTGTTTACTGACGCTTTACAGGATGCCTCAACTTCATCTATCATTTAAAGTTAGAATAGAAAAGTAAATTTAAGCAGCCAGTAGCCATATGTTGCACCAACTTAGCTTAATACAACCCATAGCAATACATCTATGATTCACAAACACACAATCACGGTAGTGCTTAGCAACAAAATATATTACTAAAGCTAAACAAGATCTAATCAAATGGCGAAGTATAATTAATATACAATAAATATATGCAAGATGCTAGGGATCCCAAATTTTAGGCCCCCCAAATCTTTTCCCAAATGAATCATGGTCTGTCATCTCTGACATGAGGTCGAAACCAGACTTGCCATGTTATTTGAGAAAGATTTGGGAACCAAAATTGCAAGCTATTATTCTATTATATTGGCTTGTTTACGGTTCAACTATTTTTTTTTTTTTTTTAAAACATTAATTGTCCAACCATTCACGTATTGCGACAATAACAATCTGCGTATGAAAAGTGTTGGTACCCATAGCAACGTTGTTTCTTAAATCATGGAGCATTTACAGGCAAATTCTCAATGAATAAGAAAAATGAACTATAAAACAACTCTAAAAAATATATATATAAATAAATAAAAACTTATCTCGGTCAACAACAAGCACCATATTTGCATTTTGGCAGTTTGGATTAAGAACTTTAGCCTGTAAAACTATAGCTAGAATCCTATAAATCTACAAATATCAAACACATAAACTCTCAAGTGGAAGAATTATCATTAAAAATAAATAAAAAATAAAAAATAAAAACTAATATGGCGAAGCCAAAGCAAACAACTATAGCAAATGCCCCATGAAAAAACTATGGGTGAGTAATCAATTTTTCCGGTAAAAAACAGGGGAGGATGTGAGATATCTCATCAAAATCGATTCTCATGCGAAAGCGATATAAATTTGAGAAAGAGATAGTATATTACCTGCCGGTGATTTAACATTGTTGGAGATCGATCGCCGGTGATTGCAAACTAGGCTTGGCCGCCTGGGACTTAGGGAGTGAAGCCTCGGACGCTTAGGAGGAAAGAAAGGAAACTATTCAGGACCTCGCATTTTTATTTTATTTTAAATTAAACCTCTCCGTAAAACCTTTACCTGGTTCTGATGTGTTATAAACAATTTTTTTAAATTTTTTTCCGGAAAGGGAAAGTAAAATTATAAAGAAAACATATTTGACATCGAATTGAGACACTCATTCTTTTCTGTTTTTTTTTAGCTGGAATAAAAAAGATGTCTATGGTAGTTTAAAAGGTATCAGACACATTTACACCCTATATATAAATTATAGTTATGTGTATATGGGACTGGTAAAATGCCACACGATCCATTAATTCATTAATACGATATGAACCCGTATAATAATTGATGGGTTTGGATCCATGATATTGGATTAGGTCTGTATAGTACCATTCAATAAGACACGTTAAAAAAAAATAGATGTTAATAGGTGAAAACTATTGGAACTCATTAAACCTATTTATATGGAATATTTTTATAATTTTATAGGATATAATAATTTTATCTTAAAATTAAGATAATAAAATATTTGCTGTCTCTTTTGCTTTTGTCCTAAATACATTATTATTCTCTCATCTCTCAATTTTATAATAAAAAACTCAACAAAATTCATCAGATTTGATAAGCTGTTTTAACATCATTGGAATTTAGAAGTTCGCAGATTTGAAAAAATAATTGTTTAAAGATAACAAAATAAGATTCTATTTTTATTTTTTAATTCTTCAATCTTGATTTTGTATTAAATTTTATCACATTACATTAAAATTTACTAGGAAAATCATTGGGAAGTTACAAATAAATGTTCCGTGATGTCCAAAATTTTTTAGTTATATTCTTAATTGGTTTAGACAATGTGCATGTCTAAGGATCACGTGGCAACTTAGACTTGTATTTATGGGATTAAAATGGCAGAAATGTTGCCCATTGTCCTTTTTATGGCATCGATATTGCATTTTGAGCTTGACCTAACATTTGTATTGCAATTTGTAAGAATGAAATGTCACATCATTTGCATTGATGTTGCTATTAAATATCTCAAGTCTTTAAACCATTTTGCCATTATTACAGTGTCAAATATGTTGAACAAAAATTGATCTACGTAAGCTGGAGATCATTGAGGAATAAATCTGCTGAGCATATTAGAATTATCCAAAAAACAAAAAAAAAAAAACCAAAATTAGAACGATTAATTCTTGAACTATGTTTACATTTCTACTTCAATTCTTAAACTTTCTATTTGGCATTTTGGTTTTGATTTCCGTTTTTGTTACATTTTTATCTTTGAAATTATTTTGAATATAATTTTTAGCAATTTGAAAGTATATAGTGCACTTATTGCAGCATGAATATGACAAAATTGCATAATTTCACATCGCTATAAAATCAGTGTATATTACATCCAATGAATTGTATATTTTTGAATTGATAAAATTTTTACTAAAAACAGTTTTAAGAACCAAAATATAACAAAAATTAAAATTTAAAAATCAAAGTGTTAAAAAAGTTCAAGGATTGAACTATATATATAAGTATAGTTTAAAGACTAACAATGCTAACAACAAATTATTTAAAAAAAAAAAAAAAAAAAAGAAGAAGAAGAAGAAAAACTCATTGAAGTTGGCCGCTATGTTCAGATCCTAACCGTATTATCTTGTTTGTAGGATCGATTGATCAAGTTCCAAGGACTCTCAAAAAAATGTTCCTAGCTAAAACAAAGACATTAACCTTTTTCATTCTTCTATATCTATTCTCCAAAATGTTCCTCCTCTTTCATGTTGATCAGTTTTAAAAATGAAATATGAATTCGGCTGTCTTATGAGGAAAATATATCTTCCGATGAAGAAAAACAATTGTTCACTTCTAGAAAAAGTTCTAACAATATTTAAGGTTGGAGATCTAGATCTTGTTTATTCTAGGATATCATTTTATCACCATATGAAAGTCAAATTTATTTTTGAGTTGAGAATTTTGAAATTCAAATTTTATTCTATTGTTTACTCACTTCAAATTTTTATCTCTGTTTTGTTCCAAATCCTCCATCTCTGTCTGAACTCAAGGGCAAACCATTACCCTCTAGCAACTATTCTAGATCCATCTATGGATATTCCACTAGAATATTCTTCAAGGCAATACGTTAATATATTGGACACCAATACGAGACATACTAGACAAAATGTCTACAGAGCTTTAACCTTATCATGGATACAAACCATAATTACTTTTGTTTTAGTAACCATATAAAATTATATCCAATGATAATACTATGGATAGTGATAAAAATATCAATGGAAATACTGATATTGACATGGATAGAGATATGATAAAATTATATAAATATTTAATTTAAAATATAAATTTTTACACATAAAATAATTAATATAATAAAATAATATAAAAAATACAATAATTAAAATACAATAATAATAAAATAATTTAAAATATTAAAAAATATTATAAATAAAAAATTATTTATTAGTTTAGAAAACTTAACAAATAATGTAAGAATGAAATTATATTACAATCACACACGTTTCAGATGGATTGCCACTTGGAGATACCACAAATCGTACACGTTTCATTTTAAGTGGATGTTGCCCTTTCTACAAATATATATATATTTTGGTTGTTAAGTGCTAGTGTAGATACCGTGTGTCGTGTTGAAGAGAGAGTGGACTTATGACGGTGAAAGATTTTTTTAAAGCTTAAATTTATTTTTAATTAGGTAGCGATTCGTCCTTTTGCCAATTGAATTTATTATTATTCTGTTTGTGTGTATATATATATATATATATGTACAGAGAGAGACAGACAGACAAACAGACACGAGACAAGAACACCTTCAGAACCTTCTTGTATTCGAATAGATCTACCGGCGACTGGCAAGCAATATATCTTTTGGCGCCGTATTTCGGCATTTGTATTCCTCCAACAAAGAAGAAGAGCATTTTTGGGTTTATTATTTCTTTGTTTTTGTTTTTGTTTTCTCTCTTAATTGTGTTCTTTAAAAAGGAAGACGGAAAGAGAGGCAGTAATCGGCGACATTTTTTCCCCCTCTATCAGGGTTGATGTTCATCAAAATTCGATATTATCGTTAACATTTCACTGAAGTCATTGACTATTTTTTCATATCTCAAATAGTTTTTGTTTCGATTTTACTTTGACGTATTTTTTCATAGATATCTCAAATTTAAAAAATATCTACAATCAAGAATATATAATAAAAATTAAAACTTAAAAACAAAGCATATAGCAGTTATAAACTACAATAATAAAATTTTATAAAATAAATAATCTATAAAGAAGGTATGTTGATTTTACCAATATTAACATTAATGCTATAATTAACTCTAAAATATTTACCGCACAACTTTCAATAAATATAGTGCAAGCTATTGTATTGAATAAACACTACAGTCAAGCATAAAAATAAAATAAAAAAAAATCAAAATTGAACAAACGGAAAAAGAAATTTGTATTTTGAAAGGTGCACAACTTAAATTGCTACAGAAAAAAATATAAATAACTAATATATATATAAATTTAAAAAATATTTGTTTGCTCAAAAAAAATATATATTTTAAGGGAGCACTTGCTGCTAGACGTTGATTGTCCGTCAACCATGACGGATTTACCTTTAAACCCCAGGGGCCAAAAAAGCGATTATGGCAAAAGTTCACTAACCCAAAAGGGGCCAAAAAAAAAAAGAAAAAAGAAAAAAAGGCTATGATAGATAATCTTTTCGATTAATTTATTTATGACATAACTAACTGGTCACAAGTCTGGTTTTCGAGTAAATGCAACAAACAAAAAAATCTCTAAAAATTTATTGTATTATAGTGATTGATTGATATTTCCATAGAATAAACAAAAGTATGAATCCCATTCTCAAATATGAAATAAAAATAAAAATCAGGTTGCTACACGTATAGAACATTACATATGACTGCATACGGACCACAATGATGTTGAGCATGCTCATCCTACAAAATGGTCGTTTAGCAAATTTTTTTCCCTGATTTACTATTTTCTTTATTTTATATTGTATATATATGATAAACAATGCTTAATCTATTTCGCTGCTCTCTCCTGCAACATCCTAAGCGCAATGTACCTGCACAAAGTTCACAAAACGACAAAACCAAGTGAAAAATAAAATATTTCATCCAAAAAAAAGGGAAGTTTAAAAATAAAAAAGAAAAAGGCATATTGGTGAGTAAGATTAGTATACATACCGGCCTATCATCATGAGGGTGGCCTGAGGGTTGGTTCCGGGTGATGTGTTGAATATGGATCCATCTACCACTCGAAGTGAATTTGTACCCAGCACTCGCAAATCGCCATCAACAACCTTTCCCACCAAGCATCCACCATGGTAATGCCAGATGGTCGTCACTGTGCTTCGACAAAACGCCTCCATTGATGCATCATCGGAGAGGTTTCTTGGCAAAGAAGGTCCTAAAAACTTAAAACCATCAGCACCCTCTAAATCCTCTAACTTGAGCCTTTCCATGGCGTCGGTCTTGAGCATATCACCAACCAACCTCATTCCTCTTACACAACGAGCAAGATCCTTCGGATCTTCAAAGTAGTTGAATCGGACAGTTGGGCTGACTTTGACATCGGCTGATGAAACCAGCTGGAGGGATCCACTTGAAAGTGGTCCGGAGAACTTCTCAACAATGGTTGCCACGCTCAATTCTAAGGGACCGGTATTGTTTGGATAAAAGCTAAAAGGTTGAGGAAAAGAAAATGAGGTAACGGAAGAGACAGCCTCTATGTAATTGAAATCGCTAGTAATTCCTACAACCTGTCCAACTGAAGCGTCCAATGCAAATGGGGCAACAATGTTGATGATATTACGAGGATTATCTGCCATAAAGTTTCCCACATTGGGGTTTTGGCTGACTACCGGAACTTTATGTGACGAAAGATGAGGAAGTGGACCAACTCCACTGAGAAGAAGAAGCTGAGGGCTCCCAATAGCCCCTGCACTTAATATCACCTCTCCTTCGTCTCTTATCAATGCTTCATGAGTCCTCCCCATTGAATCACTATATACAATTCCACTTGCTGATATACCTGCAGTATAGAGCATTAATATTAAAAAAAAAAAAAAAAAACAATATATATATACTTTCTTTCTACTGGATGTTAACACCTAGTGGATAGTAGAACAATATTATATATAGAAATGTAGAATAGATGATATGCTTGTGCTGCTCACCTGATGCTTTGGAAGAGAATATGATTCTTTCTGCATAGGCCTCAATTGCAACTTTCAAGTTCTTCAGTTCGCCTTTGTTAAGAAGTTCCACAGCTCCATGTCTCTTTCCCTCATTATCGAAGGTTAAACCAGAAGTTTTGGTTCCCACCAAGTGTTGCAGACTGAATCCATTGTCAGGATCAACTCCTGCTTCCAATAAAGCTTCTCTGACAATGGATTGCCAAACCAAAAGATTTGGTTGGAAAACAATAGTGTCTTCAACCCACTGATATGCCTCCTTGACAGCATCCATGTCCCAATGAATGCCAGATTGATTATAGAATTGGTCATCAGCTCTGGAGTAGAATCCTCCATTGATCATGCTGCTCCCACCAAGGACTCTTCCTCTAACATTTGCTATACCATCTTCTGAAATGAACCTTTGAGCAGGTGTTTTACCATCGTCTTCCTGCAAGAGAACGTCTACTGTCCCATCTGTGGTCAAGACCAGCTGTGGGTATGAAAGAGGAGCACTACCCCTTTCAAGGACAAGAACCGAGTAGTTCGCTGATAATGTTGCAGCCAAAGGACAGCCTGCTGTGCCACCTCCCACTATTATATAGTCATACTCTTCTTTTAATGGAAGATTAGTGGCATTGTATACAGATTTCATGTAGCTAAAATCTGCAAATTACATAAAGAGAAGGGTGAATATGTGAACAGGGTTTATGTATATATATATATATATATAATATTATTATGGACGATATTTTTTTTAAAATCTATCATCTATAGCCATATTTCATTTTTAAAAAATACATATGCTCACATAAAAAAGGGACTTATGTTTGTATATAACATCAAGAAATCTAGCAATTATGTTGTAGCACTAACTTAAATGATAGCTTTCTAGAGGCTGTCGACTTGCTTAAAGTTGAAAAGCAGCAATATTAGTTGCTTAAAGTACTAAGTCGCTTAAAGTACTAAATTTTTTGGACTTTTTCCTCATCATTGGGGAGTTGAACCCGAGACAAAACACAAATATTTTAAAGAGTGAATTAACAAAAATAAAAATAGAGGAATTCTTTTGGCACTATAGTTTTTTTTTTTTTTTTTTTTTTTTTTTTTTTTGGTTTCCAACAACTTTTAATGTAAATTTTCAAAAATATACCCTTAGTCAATTACAAAATATTTAGTTTTATATTTTAAATCATTAGTGATATCTCCATATTTGAAGTTCAAAACCTGGTAGTAAAATCTTGTAAAAAAATGTTTCTTAAATGTTGAGAGTGCTTAAACTAAACAATACTGACATGTAAAAGCATATTAGCGCCACAACATAGCTATGTTCAACAAAGAAAAATAAAACATAGTTTCGAAATCAAAAGTTGGAAAAAATAAAAGAACGTGGCAGGAAAATAGAGTTTTAATTAATCAATTCGGACATAATGCAATTCATCAATATATTTCACTTAATTGCTTTAAACATAATTATATTTGATTGATCACAATGTGTAATCAACAAAATATTTCAAATTGGAAAAATATTTACTAAAAAATTATAGAAATTGAAATATTTGTTTATCAAATACATATATTTAAAACAAATTAAATAAAATATATGGATTGACTTAAAAAATTCTTTATTATTATTATTGTTGTCATTGTAGTTATTATTATTATTATTATTATTATTACTATTATTTTGGCTCAATCAAAGAGTTCTTTTGCAGTGGCCATGGTGCCGAAAGTTCAAGGTAGATTGGTCAGTATACAACATTGAGATTATATAACTACCATAATTCAGCATATAGATAAGAAATAGAAATATTGGAGATTAATAATGAAGGTTATGAAAGTGTACCATGATCAGATGAAGTAGCCAACGCAAGAACCTCCAATTGATGATGAAAAAGATATGAAAGCACAATCAACAACAAAGGACCCATAACAAGTAAATAATTATTAGAGTGTAGCTTTAAGATTTTAGCAACGCTATGCTTAAAAGGTTATAAAAATACAATTGCCTTGTCTTGGCTATAAGCAACACTATGCTTATCTATATATATATATAGATATAGATATAGATATAGATATAGATATAAGCAACTATGTGAAAAGTATATATATGTAGATGTAGATATAAGCAACTATGTGGAAAGATCAACACTTAGCACATTGGCTCAATAGTCTTTCCACGCAGAAAATTTGCCTTATCTTTAATTATTATTATAATTATCATCTAGGTTGCCGCCAAAGAAGAAGTTTTGTCTTAATCTGTCAAGCTCACTATCTCTTCCAGACTTATACAAAGGAAAATAATATTGCAGCTTCCCAAGATTATTGACCAATAAAAATAATACAAGAACTTACCCTATCAGTAACACCAAATGAGGGGAAGATATATTTAACAAATATTTATATAAATATATATTTTTTTATCTTTTACAACAATTCCTCTCTTTGTACATGTCTTTTGAACCTATTATCTCTTATACATGAGTGTCGAGAAGCATATCAACTGAACCTATCACAAATATATTTTGTTTTGAAAGAAAGATATTATAATTTATTTTTTGAAATAAAAAATTGGCTGTGTATATGTTATGTATATGACTAATTGATATAACAAAATTTTCTACACTCTATTATCAATTATCTCAACCGTTGGACTAGTTGGCATTTAAGATTCGTATACGAAAAGTTAATTATCACTGGAGACTTTGAAAGTTTTGGCACAGGACGAAGTTAAAATTTCAAAGTCAAAATTATTACGTACAAGAATTTTACTTGAATTTCATTAAAGATGTTAGCAATGATATTATCACCCTTTTGACGCTATAGACGATCTATTGCAACAAATCCTGTTTTGCGACCAAAAGGTTCAAAGAGAGTATTTTATTTTCTAATTTTAGCCCATGTTTTCTTCGACGTAACTGGTGGTTTCTAATTTTCTCTAATAATTTTCTCTCAAGAATCTCAGTTTCTCCCTACACTATTAAATATCCTCAAAGCAACCTTAATCATATTTTCCTATAAATTTTCATTTTAATAAATATTTTTAAGGTTTGAATATTTTGTTAATTATATATTTTCCATCAAATATAATTATACTTACAACAATTTGAAGAAGTTTAAGAATAAATTACTCTATTTGGGTAGATTAAATATTAAGAATAAATTACTCTACTTGGGTAGATTAAATATTTTTATTTCTACTATAAAAAAAAATTCAATTTTCAATATAAAAAAATATGTTTAGTTCTATTTTTTTTTTTTTTTTGGGTCCCTTTTACATTTAGTTCTAGTTACTTGAACATATATTTTTTGGTTATTATATATTGAGTAACTTAATATTATTTGGAGGAGTTTAACATTTAATGAATAAGAATATTTTTGAAAATTTATCTAACAAGCAGGGGGTATAAAAACAAAAAAAAAAAAAAAAAATTGGTGGCATAAAAAGAACGGACCTAAATTTTAAAAAACCCATTAAAAGTTTTCATAGCTCAAGCTCATACGAGGCAGAGTTCTTTCAGTACTTGTATATTATAATTTTCAAAATATATATATATGTATAAATATGAGTGTATATAATATATGGACCATAGATAACCAAAAATATTTTAGCCAAAAAAAGAGAAAGTAGCTGTCACAACCAATAGCGGACCCAAAAAAATATTTCAGAAGGGCACCATTAAATCATATTTTTATAACAAAAAGATGTCATTAATTTGTTAAAAATTCCCTAGAGAGATAATTTTCATTAGTAGTAGGCTTGTTGAATAGTATCAGCCGCCACCCAATATTATTCACAGCATGATAATATATACATCAGTAAAAAAGTTAGAGGGTTCCACTTCCACCGTATGAAACTCTAGCATCTGTTATAGACTCACCATTGGATATTTCACAGGAAAATTCCTCAAGGCAATATATTTACATATTGGACACATGCACCAGATATTATATTTGACACGTGAGTGATACTCAGACAAAATGTCTATAGAGCTTTACACTTATCATCGATACAGAGAGTAATTAATTTTTTTTATTAAACATATAAAATCGTATCTCGATTAGTTTTTATGTAGCTTTTACTTAAAAGTATCTTTTTATAAGTATATCAAATTTAAAAGGTATCCACAATAAAAAATATATCGTGAAAAGGAAGACTTAAAAACAATGTATATATTAGTTACCAAGTACAATAATGAAATTTTATAAAACAAAAAATCTATGAGAAGTTATGTTGATTTTACCAATATTAACATTAATGCTATAGAAATAAAAGCTATGAGAGACATTATTTTTGATTAATTTATTTATGACATAACTAACTGATCACAAGTCTGATCTTCGAGTATCAGCAAACAAAAAATGCTTTAAAAATTTATTGCATTATTGTAATCGAGTGATATTTACACCAAATAAACAAAAGTATGAATCCCCTTCTCGGATATGAAATAAAAACAAAATCAGATTGCTAGACTCACAAAACATTACATATAATTGCATAGAACATAATGATATTGAGCATACTCATTCTACAAAATGGTCGTTTCGCAAATTTATTTCCGTAATTTACTATTTTCATTATTTTATATTATGTATATGATCAACGATGCTCAATCTATCTCGCTGCCTCTTTTTCCTGCAACATTCTAAGCCCAATGTACCTGCCCAAAGTTCACAAAATAACAAAACCATGTTAGAAGTAAAATATTTCAATTAAAAAAAGACAAAGGCATATTGGTGAGTAAGAGTAATATACTTACAGGCCTATCATCAGAAGGGTGGCCTGAGGGTTGGTTCTGGGTGATGTATTGGATATGGATCCATCTACCACTCGAAGTGAATTTGTACCCACTACTCGCAAATCACCATCAAGAACCTTTCCCACCAAGCATCCACCATGGTAATGCTAGAAGGTCGTCTGTAACACCCCGTCCCAAAGTACGTCGGAATTTTTTGCATGTTGATCGAGGCACCATTGCAAAGTATGTGTCATCCCGAGTTCGTAGACTAGTAGCATGTCGAAATCGGAGCTACCGTTTGAAAGTTATGAGCAAAACAAGTTGAGATGCAAACTGTTCAAGGGGTGCCGAAGTTGACTTTTTGTTCGTATAAAGTTGAGCTTTGACTCACACATGGTTGTGACGTACTCATCGATAAGAGTTCATAGACTAGCGGCACATCTGATTTGGACATGTGGTTTGAAAGTTACGAAATTGTGAAGTTTTTTCGAGACAACATTTACTATTCATGGATCTGTATGTGTGTGACCAGTGATGCCATGTGTCACAAAAAGTGGACCCACCCGTGAGTGAACAGTGGCACCCACGAGCATTTTGACTGGTTGAGAAGGGGAGGGAGGAGAGAGAAGGAGAAGGAGGAGAGAGAAAGAAAAAGGGGAAGGACCGGCCAACTGCCATTCACCCATTTCTGCCCACCATAATAGTACACGCACCTAACCACCATGACCCATCCATCAAAACCGGCCGGTCAGCCAAAAATCACGGCCAGATCTCTTGTGACGCACCCGGATAGGGGTGTTTTCTAGCGAGCGGCTTGTTTCCTTCTCCGGCCGATTTCTCCCAAACCAGACCTCTGTTTGCCTCATTGCCAGTCCCGTTGAGTTACCCATTCTCCGATCTCCCTTTCCACTAAACATCATGACCAGTGGACACCGGACGTGCCGCCGGCAGTGACGGGTTCCGGTGACCATGGCAGCTCATCGGGAAATCGATTTTCCGACGAGTTTCCAGTTGCACCGCCCACCATTTCCCACTAATTCCAACCCCCTGAACCTAGATCTGAGGTCGATTTCCTCCAATTCACGACGGTCTATGAGAGCCGAGAACCTAAAAATCGAAACTTTCCCGGCAAGATTCTGGCCACCTCGGGTCCAATCTCTGAAAGATAAGGGTCAATCCTTAATCCTCGTGTTGTAAGCTTCATTTCGACATATTATTTGCGAATTTTGGTTTTCGTTTGTGTTCGCTCTCCCAGATACCGGGTATTATTTATCCGAATAAAATATTAATTTATTTAATCCTGTGTAATATTGTTATTCTAGGAGCACATATGAGTCGTAGAATTGATCCTATGGAATATCTTGGCTGGATTGCATGCTCAAGGTGAGTGACCCACCTTCAAAATTATTTTGGGATGTTAATATATATATATTTTGTGTTAATTGGTTATTTGAAGAATATGTTTTATGTATTGAATATTTAGTAAATTTATATTTGGAATCTTGATGCCAAAATTGAATGAATTATAATTATTTGTGCATCAACAAATATTTTGATTTCAAGAATTTTATGGATATGGGATTTTATTAATAATTGTTAAATTTTATTGTTGGATTATTGTGTAATTAGAAAGTTTTCATGTGAATTTTGATATATGTTTAATATTTGAAGAAATTTCCATTTAATTTTACAATGCCGATTTATAATGATTTTAATATATGTGTTGTTGTGAAAAATGTATTTGGGATTTTAAAGGAATTATGGTTTAAGATTTTTAATTAATTATTGTTGAGTTTGATATTGATTTTATAATGCATAACAAATGCGTTTACATTATTTTAAGAATATATGAGTTTCATGTGGTTTTAATAATATTTTTGTCATGATTTGATTTTAAAGATTTCAAGAAAAATATTGGTTTAAGTTATAGTGCCCTCAAAATATATATTTATGCACTTGAAATATTATTTAGTTGATTTTATGATATGGGAAAAATTATATATTATCGATGGATTTATGCTGGTGATATTAAAGAAAAATCTGGGAATGTGAATTTGAAAAGCAATATAATTCCCAAGGTGAGTTTTGGAAAAATTGTTATTTTTAAAATAATATGGTTATTTGTTTTAGACGCACTCATACAGTACTAGTATTCTGTACTGTGTATGTGGATGAGCGCGCAAGTTATAATGTCTCCCGTGAGTCGGACCAAAGGCAGGCATGTTTGATATTGGCCATAAGCTGTCCCCCTCCATGATCGGATTGACGGTTCAAGCAGCAGCGCTGTCGGGAAGCCGAAGGGACCGTATGCAAGTTTCTCTTTTTAACCTTCCCCTGGACGGTGCTCGGGACGCTGAGTATCGTAGGGCATCACTGGTATATAGTGTGATGCAGCAAGTATTATTTTTCTGATATAAATTTCAAATTCTAAAGTTTTAAAGCAGCCTTTAAATTAAATGTATTTAATTTGTTTTATCACCTATTTTCAATTAGTATTTTCTAAAATATAATTATTCATATTTTATGTCACTTATTTAAAATTAATGTTTTTAAAATGCATCTTGCCATAAAAATATTATATAGATTGGTTGAATATTTCAAAATGAATATTATAGTATTTGTTTAGCACTTATTTTACATGATTGTTTCTAATTATTTAAATTATATTTTTGACACTGTTTATTTTGATTTATTAAATCAAATTTTATGAATTATATATTGAATTTCACTTTTATGTTATATTTCTCTAATGCAAGTATTCTGAATTTATTTTATTATATTTTATTCGTATTTGGATTATTTAATGATTTATTAAATTAATTATTTCTTGATTTTTGGGGCATAAAAGATTGGGTTTTGTAAAAATGTTTTAAAAGGGGAACCTTTCCAACGGAGTGAATGGTGAGGGTTTTGAGAGAAAATATTATTTCCAATTAATTATTATTTATTTATTCTTAATTAATCAAGTGTACTATAATTATTATTACTATTATAATTGTATATTAGATAGGGTCACTTACTGAGATGATTAGCATCTCATATTTTTAAATCTGTTCCCCTAGGTACAAAGATTAGTAGACGTTCGTCTGGAGCGAGCTTGATCTTCGTTGCTGTCGTATTTCGAGGAGTTCTCTTTCTTTTCATTTATTTCTATAGTAATATTTCTTTCCATCCTTTGTTGTATAACTTTCATACTTAATTGTACTCTATGATGCTCTGTATACTGTATTGGACACATTTTATTAAATACTGCATTAGTTGCCTGTTTAATTTATGGAAGTGCTGATTATTATGGAATTAAATTGTAGTAAAGTGGAGGAATAAGGAGGTATATATATAGAGGTGTGTTTTCAGTACAAGGAATTTGTGGTAAGTCCAACCCTTAGGGAAGGTTCTGCCGGATTTTCTATTGGAAGATCCGGTAGGATTTTCCTAGAATCAGGGCTTGTCTAGGGTTCCGGTGAGGGATCTTGGACGGGTCCTGACAGATTGGTATCAGAGCATAGGTTCCTGTATTCCTAAGGGACTGTGCATTGCTGTATATCCCATCCGTAAATTTCTCCTTTTTGTAATCGTGCTTAAGTGTTTTTATCTCTAAATTCTTGTTTGTTTCTTCAGAATTTGCTACGATGCGTAGGCGGGGGCGCACGTAGTACTCAAGAAAACTCAGCTGAGAGTTCTGGAAGCAGATTGAGCCTTAGAAATCTTGTCTCTCAACTAACTCGAGCCTTGGGGAGTTCAAGCTCTAGTAATCATTCCGTGGACCAGGCTCAACGGTTGGGAGCCATGAGTTTTGATGGGACCCAAGGTCCAGTTGTAGCTATGAATTGGTTATCTAATATGGAGAAGATCCTAGAGGAAGGGATGCAGTGCCCTGACGAAGATATGGTTACGATCTCTGGCTTTATGTTAGGAGGTGACGCCAGGAAGTGGTGGAAGGTGGAAAAGACTCGTAGGAGGCACACATGGGATCGGTTTAAGATTGCCTTCACCATAAAGTACTGCCCTCCTACCTATCGTGAGGGCAGAAGGCGAGAGTTTGAGGAGAGTGCTCCAAACTCTAAGACAGCATCAGATTTTTGCTAAATTCGGCAAGTGCGAGTTGTGGTTAAATCAAGTGGGTTTTCTCAGACACATTGTGTCGGCCGAAGGTATCTATGTGGACCCTGATAAGGTGAAGGCAATGTTGAATTGGGAGCACCCTACTACTATGAGGAAAGTACGAAGTTTTCTTGGATTAGCAGGATACTACCATCATTTTATAGAAGGGTTTTCAAGAAATTGCCGGACCACTTCACAACTTAACCCGAAAGAATGTTGAATTTAGCTGGACGAACAGGTGTGAGCAGAGTTTTTAGAAATTGAAGCAAAGGTTGACATCTGCACCTGTCTTAACTTTACCTAATGGGAATAAGGGTTTTGAAGTCTATTGTGATGCATCCCATCAAGGTTTGGGTTGTGTGCTAATGCAGAATCAAAGGGTGGTAGCATATGCCTCATGGCAATTGAAGCAGCACGAGCAAAACTACCCTACACATGACTTAGAATTGACAGCGATAGTCTTTGCTCTAAAGAAGTGGAGACACTAGTTGTATGGGGCCACATGCCAAATTTATACCGACCACAAAAGCCTTAAATACATTTTCACTCAGAAGGAATTAAATATGAGGCAATGGAGATTGATGGAGAAGTTGAAGGATTATGACTGTGTGATAGATTATCACCCGGGCAAGGTGAATGTAGTAGCAGATGCTTTAAGTAGGAAGGCTACCGGATCTCTTGCCCATAGTCAAGCCATCCACCTACCTCTTATGGTGGAGTTGAAGAAAATGGGAGTGTTAATATATATGCATCCTTCCGGAGTCCTTATGGCTAGTTTTCAGGTGCGACCGGTGTTAGTGGATAGTATATTGGAGACTCAAATGGAAGATTCTAAATTGAGAACAATTAAAAGCAAGGTACAAGAAGGTCTTGACTCGGAGTTTTCCATAAGGAAAAATGGAGCCCTTGTGTATAAAGGAAGACTTTGCGTTCCTGATATTCTAGAACTCAAGAAGGAGATCTTAGAGGAAGTGCATAACTCGATGTATGCGATGCACCCTGGAAGTACCAAAATGTACCAAACGCTTGTCAAGTATTATTGGTGGATTGGCAAGAAGAGGGAAGTGGCAGATTTTGTCTCAAAATGCCTAATTTGCTAACAAGTAAAGGCAGAAGGACAAAAGCCTTCAGGGCTACTCTAATCCTTATCTATTCTTGTATGGAAGTGGGAAGAACTCAATAAGGATTTTATGTTCAAGCTTCCCCCTACACCTAGGAGATACGATGGTAATTGGGTGATCATTGATTGTCTTATGAAGTCAGCACACTTCTTACCGATGGTGAGAACGAGTACCGATCGTCATCGTATCCGATCGAGATCCACGTTTTACTTCACGATTATGGTGGAAGTTAGCTGATGCGTTAGGAGCAAAACTCAACTACATTACCGACTTTCATCCGCAATCTGATGGATAAGCTGAGCGCACAATTCAGACATTAAAAGATATACTAAGATCTTGTGTTATGCAATTTCACGGAAGCTGGGACGAACGACTGCCGTTGATAGAATTTGTTTTTAATAATAGCTACCAAGCGAGTATCGAGATGTCCCCATACGAGGCCTTATGTGGGAGGCAATGTTGGACACCATTGTGCTGAAGTGAAGTAGGAGAAGAGAGACTCCTTGCGGCGAATAATGCAGTTGGATCTGAGTATTTACGGATGACCTTGGATAAGGTGAGGATCATCCGGGATCGGTTGAAGGCTGCCCAAGATCGACAGAAGAGTTACGCCAATGTGCGTAGGAAGGATTTGGAATTTGAAGTAGGAGATTGGGTATTCTTAAAGTTATCTCCATGGAAGGAAGTAGTACGCTTTGGTCGACGAGGTAAGTTGAGTCCTCGTTATATTGGGCCTTATGAGATTACGGAGAGGATTGGCTCCGTGGCATATAGATTAGCATTACCGGAAGAGCTAGCCTGAGTGCACAACGTATTTCATGTTTCGATTCTACGGAAATATATCGCATACCCATCACACGTACTCGAGACTCCTAACATCGAGTTGAGGGAAGATCTATCATACGTGGAGCAGCCAGTGTAGATTTTGGATCGCGAGGAGCGAGTGCTGCATAACAAGACCATTCCTTTAGGCAAAGTCTTGTGAAGAAATTACTTGGTCGAGGAAGCAACATGGGAGCCGGAGGCGCAGATGCGCGACCAGTACCCCTATCTGTTCCAATGATGTATGAAATTTCGAGGATAAAATTTTTGTAAGGGGCACAGATTATAACACCCCGTCCCAAAGTACGTCGAAATTTTTTGCACGTTGATTAAGGTTGACCGTTGACCGAAAGGGTCAAAATTAAACTTTTTGTTCGGGATGGAATTTAGCATTGATCGAGGCACCATTGCAAAGTATGTGTCATCTCGAGTTCGTAGACTAGTAGCACGTTAAAATCGGAGCTACCGTTTGAAAGTTATGAGCAAAACAAGTTGAGGTGCAAATTGTCCAAGGGGTGCCCGAGTTGACTTTTTGTTCGTGCAAATTTGAGCTTTGACTCATGCATGGTTGTGAAGTACTCATCGATATGAGTTCATAGACTAGGGGCATGCTCGATTTGGACATGTGGTTTGAAAGTTACGGAATTGTAAAATTTTTCCGAGACAGCATTTACTATTCATGGATCTGTATGTGTGTGACCAATGATGCCACGTGTCACAAAAAGTGGACCCACCAATGAGTGCACAGTGGCACCCACGGGCGTTTCGACTGGTTGAGAAGGGGAGGGAGGAGAGAGAAGGAGAAGGAGGAGAGAGAAAGAAGATAGAGAGAGAGAAAGAAAAAGGGGAAGGATCGGCCAACCACCATTCACCCATTTCCGTCCACCAGAATAGTACACGCACCTAACCACCATGACCCACCCATCAAAACCGGCCGGCCAGCCAAAAATCACAGCCAGATCGCCTGCGATGTGCCCGGATCGGGATGTTTTGCGGCGAGCAGCCTATTTCCTTCTCCGACCGATTTCTCCCAACCCAGACCTTCGTTTGCCTCACTACCAATCCCGTTGAGTCACCCATTCCTCGATCTACCTTCCCACCAAAAATTACGACCAGTGGCCACCGGACGTGCCGTCGGCAGTGACGGGTTCCGGTGACCAAGGCGGCTCGTCAGGAAATCAATTTTCCGGCAAGTTCCCAATTGCACCGCCTACCTTTTCCCACTAATTCTGACCCCTGAACCCAGATCTGAGGTCGGTTTCCTCCAATTCACAGCGGTTTGTGAGTGCCGAGAATCGAAAGACTGAAATCTTCCCGGCGAGATTCCAGCCACCTCGGGTCCAATCTCCGAAAGGTAAGGGTCAATCCTTAATCCTCGTGTTGTAAGCTTCGTTTTGATATATTATTTGTGAATTTTGGTTATCGTTTGTATTCGCTCCCCCAGATACCGGGTATTATTTATCAGAATAAAATATTAATTTATTTAATCCTATATAATATTGTTATTCTAGGAGCACGTGTGAGTCATAGAATTGATCCTATGGAGGATCTTGGCTGAATTTGCTGCTGGAGGTGAGTGACCCACCTTTAAAATTATTTTGGAATGTTAAAATATATATATTTTGTGCTAATTGGTTATTTGAAGAATATTATCTGTTGAATATTTAGTAAATTTATATTTGGAATCTTGATGCCAAAATTGAATGAATTATAATTATTTGTGCATCAAAAAATATTTTGATTTCAAGAATTTTATAGATACGGGATTTCATTAATAATTGTTAAATTTTATTGTTGGATTATTGTGTAATTAGAAAGTTTTCATGTGAATTTTAATATATGTTTAATATTTGAAGGAATTTCCATTTAATTTTACAATGCTGATTTATAATGATTTTAATATATGTGTTGTTGCGAAAAATATATTTGGGATTTTAAAGAAATTATGGTTTAAGATTTTTAATTAATTATTGTTGAGTTTGATGTTGATTTTATAATGCATAACAAATGCGTTTACATTATTTTAAGAATATATAAGTTTCATGTGGTTTTAATAATATTTTTGGCATGATTTGATTTTAAAGATTTCAAGAAAAATATTGGTTTAAGTTATGGTGCTCTCAAAATATATATTTATGCACTTGAAATAAATTAATTGTAGAATAAAATTAATACAATATATCAACTTTACTAATAACTAATGTTAAAATTTTTATATTAATTTTTTTTTTTTTAAGTTTTGAAGTTTTTATATTGTAACATATCGAGCTAAGCTAAAATCAAACATTTAATGAATAAGTCGAGCCGAACTTAAACAAGTTATTTCAAAATTTTATGAACTTGAGTCGATCTTAAATGCTTATAAAATCATATGAGCCGAATTTAGGACTGTCAATACCTGGTTCAACCCAGCTTATTTACACTTCTACTTGTTTACATTTTTTATAGGCTAATATGATTATGATATGCACAAGTGAAGCTTACTTTGCTTATAGACTTGTATGCACAAGTAAACATTGCCCAACCTTCTTAATATTCACAACAATTTTACGTCTCCAAAATAATGAAAAATAAAAATTATACATCATTTTACAACTCAAAAAAATATCATCCCTAGCTTGAGATTTTTTTTTTTTCAAAGTAATAAACTGAGGAGTTTAACAAAATTAAACAAAAATGAAATGAGTGAACTAACACGTTTCAAATTAAGTGTTATATCAATTAGATTGCCAAACAGGTTTTAATAAGAATAAATTACCATTTTTATTGTTTATGCTTAACATATGAATAAATTACCATTTTTATGTTTATGCTTAACATATGAAGCGTGATAATATGTTTAAACATGAGAATATTACCACCAGCTATTCAAAGTATTGCTTAATGACAAGTATATTAAAGATAACTTTGAGTTTTGAATATTTAATAATTTAATCAAAATTATTTTAGTTATTAATTTAATATTTTTTTTTGTTTTTTATTTTCTTTTTTTTGGGAAGGAGAATTAATGTTTTGGGAATTGGAAGTCGTTATTGCATGGAAAAATTTCCTAATGAGGGTATATATATCTGAACATGGCAAGTTGCAGGATTATGCTGGATCCATTTCCTGTGCCGAAAAGGTGATTTATTTGGTTCGATTCTTTCTGCATAGGAGGTCATTCCACATTTTGCAACTTCGAATGAGCTTGCTTGTTGCCCTTTGTATGGCTGCGATGCTAGATGATGTGGCCATATATGGCTTCGTTTGGATTGGTAGAAAAGGGGTTGGTTGAATTGGCTTCCCAGAAGAGAAAAAAAAAAAGAAAAAAAAATAGATAAATAAGTTCATTTTTGCAGAGAAAGAAAGTTGCTGTCTGCATTTGGGCTACTCGATGAATTAGCAATGCAGAGAAACTTGGAATGATAAAATTCAAAATTAAGAAGAAAAAAAAATCTTTTATTTAACAAAAGCATATATACTCAAGTTAAATTATAAAACCACAAAAATATGAGAAACTCACTTCCCTTTAAAAAATAGTTCTGGTAACAAGAGAGAATTCATAAAGTAGCACTCGAAATTTGAGCAGTCACCCATGATCCAAAAAAATCTGAGTACTCTATAGAAAACAAAAATTGAAACATAAATCTTACAGATCCATATCAACTGTAAACAGAACCCTTCTGGCAGAAAGATTAGTGTGCAACAAAGAAATCCTGTTACATACAGGATTTACGAATATCTCAATATTTATAAACTGACCAGGATTTCACCTACACCTGCACACCCCCACCCTCCCCCTCTTTTGCCAGCTACTTTGCACTAAGAGAAGAGAGTCAAACAGAGTCAATTTTGCACTATTCCCTGACTCACATGTAAATCAACCAGCAGATCTTGTACCTCAAAATGTAATACCAAGACTTGAGCGGTCTTAGCGAACATGAATTTACATTAAGAATGCGGGCGCCCTCACAGAGTTCAGGACGTCAGGTGGTGAAAAACTTGGACAAATGGCCACAGGACTTGATATCAACACAAATGCCACAGAAAACGAGCAGAATTTACTTTGACCTAATTCTGTAGTGGGTATCCCGCCCCTCACCTCCCTCAGAAAGACAAAAATAACTCATGGAAGAAAGAATACAACACTCAAATGGACATCCAAGTTAATAGTCATCCGGCAAGTTCTTAGCATATTAACAATGCTTTCATAAAAAAAGGAAAAAAGAAAAAAGAAAAACCGTAATCATGCAACCAACATATGGCAACAAAATTTAGGACGTACAATCAACAGAGGGCAACAAGAAAAGATGGTGTGCAAACCATCTCCTGCTGTTTCTCCAAGTCCTCGAGGCTAAATCCATGAGCATCATTTATATTCTTACCCTTAACACTGCTCTTGCCCTTGTAACAGTGTCTTCTTCTTACGATCCTTCTAACTGTGCTGGTCTTTGTGTTTTCTATGCCCCTTCTCTCTGTCTTTAAAGTCACTTTTTAACTTTGCTGTTGCAGTGGAGATGCCCTTCTCTGTCTGTCAATGCATACAGAAATTACAATATCGTTTCTGGTAAGACAAATACACAGTATCAGCAAGATCCTCTGTAAATTGCACATAAAACTACCTAATTAGGAAACTTGGCAATATCAGAACATATCAGTTGCAAAGGAAAAGGAAAACTTCCATATAGGCGTTCCTTAAATTTCACATTAAGCAAGCCCTCATCCCCAAAGGCACCCAGAAGAAGAAGAGGAAAAAAAAAAAAAAAAAAACACAAAAACACAAAAACAAAGAGAGAGAGAGAGAGAGAGAGAGGAGGAACAAAAAATAGATAGCCATAAAACCAAAAGGTCTTACAAAAGGCTGGTTAACAGGAGTTGTCTCCCTCATATGAAAAGCATCCCTTGGTAGATCCAAATCAAAATGGTATATACATGCATTTCTTTCTCTCAAATGGGAGGCATTTTGAAGAAGCTGATCCAACTCCATGCCTTCCCTTTTGGATGTCACTGTCAGATACAGTGAGAGGGAGTGACCTCTTGCAAAAAAAAGGGAAAATGAGACCAAAGCTTGTAATAAGTTATGAGATCAACAGCACCACCAGGTTCTCTTGGCCCTGATACTCATTAAAAATTTAAACCAAAAAAAAAAAACTTGATTGACAGTCTAAGAAAAGTTTCATTGAGCTCAAGTCATTTTCATATTTATAAAAAATTAATAAATAATGATAATAATAAAAAATAAAAATAAATAAATTTAAATCAAATAAAATAACAAAAAGCAACAACAATTTGACTACGGGGGGAAAATATAATTCTAGCTTCGCTCTTTCTTCTACAGTTAAATGTCATTCCAAATGTCACATATTTTCAAGATATTTAGACATTTCATTTGCTAAGGAACAATCCAATTAGATTCAGCACTAGGACTAATGCCAAAGATCAAATCCATATCTATCAACTTTTTAAGCATGCAAACAAGGTCATGTTACAAGTAACAAATATGTGGCATTCTTCACAGTTTTGCTTGTGATGCAAAGTCAAATATGATATGATAAAAAAGGGAAAAAAAAAAAAAAAAGTGTACATGGATTGAGAATCAGAGCACACTTGATAACAGTTAATATGACTGAGTAGAACATAACCATAGTTACTTGTTTTTTCAAAAATGTCAAAAGAATAATTCCGAATTTTTAATCTTTAATTCTAATTCTTAGTTCTTACTTTGCAATCTCCTTATCCAAAAAATGGATCTAAGAAAGCTCCTCAGATTTGAAATCCAAATCCAACCAGATCTCGAAATTCTACGTTAATGTTCATTACGATAATACATAATAGTTCAAATTGTATGCAGCCGAAAACTCGTCTTCTTAAATATCCAAAGGACCACTCTTGACATAGAAATATCCTACAAATCACATTTTGTAAGCATGTCCTATAAATGACACTTCGTAAACATACAATTGTACATGTTTGAGTCAATTCCTTCTAGGAATCTTCAAGGTGACCATATCATGATCAGAAGGATTTAATGAAGCTCTGATTGCTATATCACTGTGTTTAAACCTCACAAGATACTCTCCCAATATGAGGCTCTAATGAACAGTGAACCAAGATGCAAAAAGACAAATTATTTAAGTCATGGACTCAAAATACAGAAAACAAATTACAAAAATAGCATGTAGAGAAGGTGACAGATCTTGATTGATACTACTATCATTATATTTCCACCATGTGTAATAAATTTTTCAAATTATTGATTATACACCACAACACTGAAGTTTCTCTTTACTGGACTCCCTTGACACTCAAAATCTCAAAGCAAGTCCAAGACGTAAAGATCTTACAGAGCAAACTGATATTTGCATTTGTAGAATCAACTACCAAAAAAACTACAGTTTAACCACAGTTCAGGTATGATTATGAAGAAATAGATTTAACAATGCCAAAACGATGTGAAAAATGAAAACAATCTATATAACAAAATGCCAAAGGCAACTATACTTGCTCTTTCCACGAAAACAATACCACATGACAGTAAATAAAAAATAACCACGCAATGGAAACCAACTCAGATTTGCAAGAAAGTTAACAAATCCTTCTTTGAACAAAAGATAGATACCAGCCATTGATTATTTGAATATGTAAAAGCTGTTAAACTAAAAAGTAAAAGAGTCAATCAGAAAATACCAAGGCCTCAGATATCTAAGCATCTTATCCGTTTTCAAACATTTTGGATTCAAGATCCATCTGTTTACTGACGCTTTACAGGATGCCTCAACTTCATCTATCATTTAAAGTTAGAATAGAAAAGTAAAATTAAGCAGCCAGTAGCCATATGTTGCACCAACTTAGCCTAATACAACCCAAAGCAATACATCTATGATTCACAAACACACAAACACGGTAGTGCTTAGCAACAAAATATATTACGAAAGTTAAACAAGATCTAATCAAGCGGCGAAGTATAATTAATATACAATAAATATATATGCAAGATGCTAGGGATCCCAAATTTTGGGCCTCCCGAATCTTTTCCCAAATGAATCATGGTCTGTCATCTCTGACATGAGGTCGAAACCAGACTTGCCATGTTATTTGAGAAAGACTTGGGAACCAAAATTGCAAGCTATTATTCTATTTTATTGACTTGTTTACGGTTCACTTTTTTCTTTTTCTTTTTTTTTTTTTTTAAAAAACATTAATTGTCCAACCATTCACGTATTGCGACAATAACAATCTGCGTATGGAAAGTGTTAGTACCCGTTTACACAAATTGGAGTCGCAATTCTCTTGCATAACTCATGGAGCATTTAGAGGCAAATTCTCGATGAATAAGAAAAATGACCTATTAAAAAACTCTCAAAAAAAATATAAATAAATAAAAACTTATCTCGGTCAACAACAAGCACCATATTTGCATTTTGGCAGTTTGGATTAAGAACTTTAGCCTGTAAAACTATAGCTAGAATCCTATAAATCTACAAATATCAAACACATAAACTCTCAAGAGGAAGAATTATCATTAAAAAAAAGAAAAAAAAAAGCTAATATGGCGTATCCAAAGCAAACAACTATAGCAAATGCCCCATGAAAAAACTATGGGTGAGTAATCAATTTTTCCGGTAAAAAACAGGGGAGGATGTGAGATGTCTCATCAAAATCGATTCTCATGCGAAAGCGAATGCAGAGCCAAAACGAATATAAATTCGAGAAAGAGATAGTATATTACCTGCCGGTGATTTAACATTGTCGGAGATCGACCGCCGGTGATTGCAAACTAGGCTTGGCCGCCTGGGACTTAGGGAGTGAAGCCTCGGAGGCTTAGGAGGAAGGAAAGGAAACTATTCAGGACCTCGTATTTTTATTTTATTTTAAATTAAACCTCTCCGTAAAACCTTTACCTGGTTCTGATGTGTTATAAACAATTTTTTTAAATTTTTTTCTGGAATGCGAAAGTAAAATTATAAAGAAAACATATTTGACATCGAATTGAGACACTCCCATTCTTTTTCTTTTTTTTTTTTTTTTTTTTTTTTTGCTGGAATAAAAAAGATGTCTAGGGTCGTTGAATAGGTATCAAGCCGTGTCTCATACAGCACTATTGTATGACCATTGGAGATAATAACGAGAAGCTTGTTAAAGCTTGAGTTTGAACTTCAAACCCATATATGTGAAGACTGAATGATTTTATTCTGTTAAATTATCATCCCCTAATATTTGATCGCCATCATTAACCATCAACCAAAGGGAGGGATTTAAAATGTAAAATTTTTTGCATGGTGGAAATTTATATCAACCCATTTCTTATGGTCAAGATTGAGAATTACAATCCCTTTATGTTTTTATTTTAATTTTCTAAAAAAAGTGTGGGCTGAATAATTTTCCCCCAGTATGAAAAGTTCATCTCAAAAAGCCAATAAAATATCCCTTTGTTTTAAATAAAAATATCCATTTGAAGGCTTTATAAATTCGTTATTTTTTTATTTTTCTTTTAAATAGGGTTTAGGATTTAGGATTCATGGGGTATTTGGATAGTGGTAAAGTTAGTGGAAATCTAAAATTTTCCAGGAAAATAAAATTTTTCTCTTATTTGGATAATTTTTAAAAGAAAAAATTGATGGATCCCAATGAAAAATAAATCTCATAATGTGAAAAACTGAAAGGAAAAATGGATTCTACCTTCGAATTCCAATTTAGATTATTATATGACAAAACAGTGACATTTACCATTAAATTTCTTTAAGAGACTTACATAATTTTTTTCTATCATAGTAATAATAAACTTTATCAAAATTTATATTTTTTTACTAAAATAGTTACCATATAACATCCCACCATGGGAATATGATAAAATTAAACCCCAAAAAAAGAAAAAAGGAAAGGGGCATAAGAAAATCTCTCTAAGTATTTATGAGAGCAGATATTCTAGTTGCCAATGACGTTTGAATTTTGATGATACCCAGATGCTAATTGGTCAGCCATATATCCCTCCTAATTTATTTTTAAAAAAATCATTTAAAAAAAAAAACTAAAACTGTTAACAAGTAGGGTTGTAATCACAAAACTAAACAAAACTAAAACTAAATGAGCTTGTGATCAGTTCGAATTTGGTTCGATTTTAGTTCTTTTAAACTCTACTTATAAAGAAAACGAACAGAATTTGAACAAAAAAATTAATCACAAACCAATTTTAAAAAATAAATTAAACTCATGAGTAGTTAATAAATAGCTTGAATTTTATCATTCATATGTGTTTATATAAAATTATATTATAATTTAAACATATTGAGCAATACCTTATATCTTAAATTTATAAACTTTTTAAAGTTAATTTTTTTTTTCATAAAATTAATAAAATAACTGAAATTTGTTAACTATTAATTTTAAAGTTTTTATTTTAACAACATAAATATTCGAGTTATAAAACTTTTATAACATAATGAGCCGAGCCTAACTAAATTCGAATTTTTCATAAATGAATCAAATTCAGATTGAACAAATAATTTCAACGTTTTATCAACTTGAGTCGAACTTAAACACTTTTAAATATTGTAAGCCGAATTTCAAAATGCTAATATTTGGCTTGACTAGGCACATTTACATCCTATATATAAATTATAGTTATGTGTGCATGTTTAAGGATCACGTGGTAACTTAGATTTTTATTTATGGGATTAAAATGGCAGTAATGTTGGCACTGATAATGCATTTTGAGCTTGGCCTAACATTTGTAGTGCAATTTTTAAGAATGAAATTTCACAACTTCTTTTGCTAACCAGCAAAATTTCACATCATTTGCATTGATGTTGCTATCAAATATCTCAAGTCTTTAAACCATTTTGCCATTATTACAGTGTAAAATATGCTGAACAAAAATTGATCTACGTAAGCTGGAGATCATTTAGAAATAAATCTGCTGAGCATATTGCAATTATCCCCCCAAAAAAAATAATAATAATAATTAGCATGATTAATTCCTGAACTATGTTTACATTTCTACTTCAATTCTTAAACTTTCTATTTGGCATTTTGGTTTTGATTTCAGTTTTTGTTACATTCTTGTCTTTGAAATTATTTTTAATATAATTTTTAGCGATTTGAAAATATATAGTGCACTTATTGCAGCATGAATACGACAAAATTGTATAATTTCACATCGCTATAAAGTCATTGTATATTACTTCCAATGAATTGCATATTTTTGAATTGATAAAAATTATACTAAAAAATAGTTTTAAGAACCAAAATATAACAAAAACTAAAATTTAAAAATCAAAGTGCCAAAAAAGTTCGAGGATCGAACTGTAAATATATGTATAATTTAAAGGCTAACAATGCTAACAACGCTAACAACAAATTATTTAAAAAAAGATGAGGAAGAAGTTGGCCGCTATGTTTCGATCTTATCTGTATTATCTTGTTTGTAGGATCAATTGATCAAGTTCCAAGGACTTTCAAAAAAATGTTCCTGGCTAAAACAAAGACGTTGACCTTTTTCATTCTTCTATATCTATTCTCCAAAATGTTCCTCCTCTTTCATGTTGATCAGTTTTAAAAATGAAATATGAATTCGGCTACCTTATGAGGAAAAGATATCTTCCGATGAAGAAAAACAATTGTTTACTTCTAGAAAAAGTTCTAAAAATATCTAAATTTGGAGATTTAGATCTTATTTATTCTAGGACATTATTTTATCGCCATATAAATGTCAAATTTGTTTTTGAGTTGAGAATTTTGAAATTCATATTTTATTCTATTGTTTACTCCCTTTGAATTTTTATCTTTGTTTTGTTCCAAATCCTATATCTCTGTTTGAAATTTGTTTCTTTTTTTTTTTTGGTTTCAAATTCCCCTCTATAATAATTTTCTTTTACTCCGATTGTATAAAATCATCCATTAGAATCTTGTTTTTTAACCAAGTAATGGATCAGATACGATTACATTTAAGTTCTTTTTGCATTAAAGAAATTTCAAATTCAAAGCAGAGGAATTTTGCTAATGATTTTTTGAAAGTTCAGCTTTAAGGGGTGTTGTGTATGGAGTTTGATTTTTAGGCCAACTAAATCGTTCCATTTATGTGTCCTAAAACTATTTGCAGAGGTCGTTCTTTTTACCCGACTTGTTCTTTTTCCCCTCTTTTGATCATTGCCTTGCAAACAAATTTTCAAAATTACCTTGCTTCATTAGATTTTCGTGAAACTACAGCCAAACAATATTAAGCTGTCTGCTACTCCAGTTAAACAATATTAGGTTATTCATTACCTATCAACCAAACAATATAGATATGTTTAACTAACAAGAATAAAACTTATATGTATATATAGTAGAAACATATAATTTTATGTCATTTATGTGATATAATTTATAGTTATGCATATTTAATTATTTTAAATATAATTTTATTTGACAAAGGATATTTAAATATCCTCAAAGCAACGTTACTCGTATTTTCCTATAAAGTTTTATTTTAATAAATACTTTTAAGGTTTGAATATTTTGTTAATTAAATGTTTTCCATCAAATATAATTATATTTAAAACAATTTAACCAAATTTATGAATAAATTACTCTTCTTGGATCGATTAAAAATTTTTATTTACTCTATAAAAAATTAATTTAGTTTTTAATATAAAAATTATGTTTAGTTCTAGTTTTTGTTTTTTTTCCCGTCCTTTTACATTTAATTTTAGTTATTTAAACATACTCATATTGTTTGGTTGTTATATACCGAGTAACTTAAAATTATTTAGCCGAAGTTTAACAAACAACTTAATATTGTTTAGAGGAGTTTAACATTTAATGAATAAGAATATTCTTGAAAATTTATCTAAAAAGATGTGGCAGATAAAAATTGAAAAAAAAATGGTGGTATAAATCAAAGGCCCCACACTTTAAAAAAACCCATTAAAAGCTTTCATAGCTCAAGCCCATACAAGGCAGAGTTCTTTTAGTTAGTGTACATTATAATTTTCAAAAAAAAAAAAATAGTAAGTGTATGTAATATATGAACTATAGAAAACGAAAAATATTTTAGCCAAAAAAAATAAAAATAAAAAAGTAGGTGTAACAACCAATAGCGGACCCCAAAAAATACTTCGGAAGGGCACTATTAAACCATATTTTTATGGCGAAAAATCGTAAGTAAATTGTTAAGAATTCTCTAGATAGATAATGTTTATTAGTAATAGGCTTTTTTTTTTTTTTTTTTTTTTCCCTCAGATAAAAAGTAGTAATAGGCTCTTTAAGTAGTGTCAGCTGCCACCGAATGTAATTCATATCATATAAAGTATAAACATCAGCAAAAAAACGTTAAAAAGGGTTCCACTTCCACAGTGCGAACTCAAGGGCAAACCATGACACTCTAGCAACTATTCCAGACCCATCTTTGGATATTCCACTGGAATATTCTTCAAGGCAATACGTTATATATTGTACACTAATACGAGACATTATGTGATACTAGACAAGTTGTCTACAGAACTTTAACCTTATCATGTATGAGAGAGTAATTAATTTTTTTTATTAACCATATAAAATTATATCAAAAGATAAAAATATTAATATTGATAGAAATATTATAAATATAATTTTATGATAGAAATATTATAAATATAATTTTATAATAATATCAATGTAAATACTAATATCAATAAAAATATCGATAAAATTATAAAAACATTTAATTTAAAATATAAATTTTTATATATAAAATAATTATTATAATAAAATAATATAAAAATATACTGTAATTAAAATATAATAATAATAAAATAATTTAAAATATTAAAAATTATTATAAATAAAAAATTATTTATTAGTTTAGAAAATTTAACAAATAATATAAAAATAAAATTATATTACAAACACACACGTTTCAAATGGATTGCCACTTGGAGATACCACAACTCATACACGTTTCATTTTAAGTGGATGTTGCCCTTTTTACAAATAAATATATATTTTGGTTGTTACGTGCTAGCGTAGATACTGTGTGTCGTGTTGAAGAGAGAGTGGACTTGTGACGGTGAAAGATTTTTTTAAAGCTTAAATTTATTTTTAATTAGGTAGCTATTCGTCCTTTTGCCAATTGAATTTAGTATTATCCTGTTTGTGTATATATATATATATATAGAGAGAGAGAGAGAGAGAGACACGAGACAAGAACACCTTCAGAGCCTTCTTGTATTCAAATAGATCTACCAGCAACTGGCAAGCAATACATCTTTTGGCGCCATATTTCAGCGTCTGTATTCCTCCAACAAAGAAAACATTTTTTGGTTTATTAATTCTCTATTTTTGTTTTTGCTTTCTCTCTTAATTGTGTTCTTTAAAAAGCAAGACGGAAAGAGAGACGGTAATCAGTGACATTTCGTCCTCCCTCTATCGGGGTTGATGTTCATCGAAATTCGAAGTCGTTGACTTTTTTTTCATGTCTGGATTAGTTTTTATATCGATTTTATTTTTACATATCTTTTTATAAATATCTTAAATTTTTTAAAAAATCTTTACAATAAAAAATATATATAGTAAAAACTAAAACTTAAAAATAAGGTATATAATAGTTACAAACTACAATAATAAAATTTTATAAAATAAATAATCTATAAAGAAGTTATGTTGATTTTATCAATATTAACATTAATGCTATAATTAACTCTAAAATATTTACCGCATAACTTTCACTAAATATAGTGCAAGCTATTGTATTGAATAAACACTACAGTCAAGCATGAAAAGAAAATAAAAAAATCAAAATTGAACAAATGGAAAAAGAAATTTGTATTTTGAAATGTACACACTTAAATTGCTAGAGTAAAAATATTAATAACTGAAATATATATAAATTTAAAAATATTTGTTTATTCAAATAAAAAAATAAAAAATATTCTACGGGAGCATGTGCTGCTAGACGTTGACTGTACGTCAACCATGATGGATTTACCTTTAAAGCCCCGGGGCCAAAAAAGCGATTATGATAAAAGTTCACTAACCCAAAAGGGGCCCCAAAAAAAAAGAAAAAAAAGAAAAAAGAAAAAAAAGGCTATGATAGACATTCTATTCGATTAATCTATTTATGACATAACTAACTGGTCAAAAGTCTGGTCTTCGAGTAAGTGCAGCTAAAAAAAAAATGCTTTAAAAATTTATTGTATTATAGAGATTGTCTGATATTTCCATAGAATAAATAAAAGTATGAATCCCCTTCTCAGATATGAAATAAAAACAAAAATCAGGTTGCTACACGTACAGAATATTACATATGATTGCATACGGACCACAATGATGTTGAGCATTCTCGTCCTACAAAATGGTCTTTTAGACAATTTATTTCCCTATTTTACTATTTTCTTTATTTTATATTATATATATGATAAACGATGCTCAATCTATTTCATTGCTCTCTCCTGCAACATCCTAAGCCCAATTGACCTGCCCGAAGTTCACAAAATGACAAAACCAAGTTAAAAATAAAATATTTCATCCAAAAAAAAAAACAAAAAAGGGAAGTTTAAAAATAAAAAAAGAAAAAAAGCATATTGGTGAGTAAGATTAATATACATACTGGCCTATCATCATGAGGGTGGCCTGAGAGTTAGTTCCGAGTGATGTGTTGAATATGGATCCATCTACCACTCGAAGTGAATTTGTACCCACCACTCGCAAATCGCCATCGACAACCTTTCCCACCAAGCATCCACCATGGTAATGCCAGAAGGTTGTCACTGTGCTTCGACAAAACACCTCCATTGATGCATCATCGGAGAGGTTTCTTGGCAAAGAAGGTCCTAAAAACTTAAAACCTTCAGCACCCTTTAAATCCTCAAGCTTGAACCTTTCCCTGGCGTCAGTCTTGAGCATATAACCATCCAACCTCATTTCTCTTACACAACGAGCAAGGTCCTTCAGATCTTCGAAGTAGTTGAATCGGACGGTTGGGCTAACTTTGACATCGGTAAACAAAACCAGCCGGAGGGAACCACTTGAAAGTGGTCCGGAGAACTTCTCATTATGGTTGCCACGCTCAATTCTAAGGGAGCGGTTCCATTTGGTTGAAAGCTAAAAGGTTGAGGAAAAGAAAACGAAGTAATGGAAGAGACAGCCTCTATGTAATTGAAATCGCTAGTAATTCCTACAACCTATCCAACTGAAGGGTCCAATGCAAATGGGACAACAATGTTGATCACATTACGAGGATTATCTGCCATAAAATTTCCCACATCGGGGTTTTGGCTGACTACCGGAACTTTATGTAACGAAACATGAGGAAATGGACCAACTTCACTGAGAAGAAGAAGCTGAGGGCTCCCAATAGCCCCTGCACTTAATATCACCCCTCCTTCGTTTCTTATCAATGCCTCATGAGTCCTCCCCTTCGAATCACTATATACAACTCCATTTGCTGATACACCTGCAGTATAGAGAATTAATATTAAAAAAAAAAAAATCAATATATATAGTCTCTTTCTACTAGATGTTAACACCTGGTGGATAGTAGAACAATATTATATATAGAAACGTTAAACAGATCATATGCTTGCTCTGGTCACCTGATGCTTTGGAAGAGAAGATGATTCTTTCCGCATGGGCCTCAATTGCAACTTTCAAGTTCTTTAGTTCACCTCTGTTAAGAAGTTCCACAACTCCATGTCTCTTTCCCTCATTATCGAAGGTTGAACTAGAAGTTTTGGTTCCCACCAAGTGTTGTAGACTGAATCCATTGTCAGGATCAACTCCTGCTTCCAATAAAGCTTCTCTAACAATGGATTGGCAAACCAAAAGATTTGATTGGAAAACAATAGTGTCTTCAACCCATTAATATGCCTCATTGACCGCATCCATGTTCCAGTGAATGCCAGATTCGTTATAGAATTGGTCATCAGGTCTGGAGTAGAATCCCCCATTGATCATGCTGCTCCCACCAAGGACTCTTCCTCTAACATTCGCTACACCATCTTCTGAAGTGAACCTTTGAGCAGGTGTTTTACCATCGTCTTCCTGCAAGAGAATGTCTACTATCCCATCTGTGGTCAAGACCAGCCGGGGGTATGAAGGAGGAGCACTACCCCTTTCATGGACAAGAACCGAGTAGTTCACTGATAATGTTGCAGCCAAAGGATAGCTTGCTGTGCCTCCTCCCACTATTATATCGTCATACTCTTCTTTTAATGGAAGATCAATGGCATTGTATACAGATTTCATGTAGCTAAAAGATGCAAATTACATAAAGAGATAAAGAGAAGGGTGAAGATGTGAACGAAGTTTATATATATATATATATAAAATATTATTATGGACGATAATTTTTTTAAAATCTATCATCTATAGCCTTATTTCATTTTAAAAAAATACATATGCTCACATAAAAAAGTGACTTATATTTGTATATAACATCAAGAAATCTAGCAATTATGTTGTAGCACTAACTTGAATGATAGCTTTCTGGAGGCTGTTGACTTGCTTAAAGTTGAAAAGCACAAACATTAGTTGCTTAAAGTACTAGGTCGCTTAAAGTACTAATTTCTTTTAACTTTTTCACCATGATTGGGGAATTGAACCCCGAGACAAATCGCAAATATTTTAAAGAGTGAATTAACAAAAATAAAAATAGAGCGATTCATTTGGCATTACAATTTGTTCTTTTCGTTTCCAACAACTTTTAATGTAAATTTCCAAAAATATACCCTTAGTCAATTACAAAATATTTAGTTTTATATTATAAATAATTAGTGATACCTCCATATTTGACGTTCAAAACCTAGTAGTAAAATCTATAAAAAAATGTTGTTTAAATGTTGAGAATGCTTCAACTAAACAACACTGACATGTAAAATGTAACACCCCATCCCGAAACGCATCTGAATGTTTGCATGTTAACTAAGATTGACCGTCATTGACCGAGGAGGGGTAAATTTTGACTTTTTGTATCGGATGGAATTTTGCATTGATCGGGGCATCATTTCAAAGTACATGTCAACTTGAGTTCGTAGACTAGTAGCACATAGAAAACAGAGCTATGATTTGAAAGTTATGAGCAAAAAAAAATTGAGGTCCGAACTGTCCAAGGGTGTCAGAGTTGACTTTTATTCTTTCAAAATTTAACTTTGACTCATGTATGGTTGTGAAGTACTTATCAATACGAGTTCATAGATTGACAGTACGTCCAATTTGGACATTTAGTTAAAAAGTTATGGACCAGCAAAATTTTCTAATACATCATTATTTTATTGTTATTCTATTTTATATTATTTTATTAATTTTCTTCCTTTTTCCTTTATTTTCCTTCTTTTCTTTCTTTCCCCACGTGGAAAAACACCTCTCCTTTTTTCCTGTTTTCTTCTTCTTCCTTCTCTTCCTTCCTTTCCCCCCCGACGGGGTCCACCTTTCTCCTCCCTCATCTCCTGCCAATTGACCATTGTACAGACAGCAGCAGACCACACGCACTGGACAGACCGGCGACCCACAATGGCACGACCTTAGCCACTCAATCTCTGGCCGGTGGAGTGGCTAAGGTGCGAGGATCGGCGCATAACGTAGGCGGTCGGCTTCCTCCCCGTTGGCTGGTTTTTCGGCTGCTATCGGCTGTGTAACCAATCCCTTCCCACCAATTTGAATCCCTTAAGTCCATTTCCAAGCTCAAATTGGCTCAAATCTCGCTTGTTTGTGGGATATTGTGGAGTTCAAAACCGGTCGTGACTCCCCGATGGGATTCCAGCCATCTTCGGCAGCGGTGGGGCAAATTGAAGGTATATTCTTGACGTCATCGTCATATCGTGACTCCCTGATGGGATTCCAGCCATCTTCGACAGCGGTGGGGCAAATTGAAGGTATATTCTTGACGTCATCATCATAAGCTTCGATTTGATACCTTATTTGTGAATTATGATTGAGTATTTTGAAAAATACCTTTTTTGGATAAAATATTATTATTTTAATATGGTAGTCTGAAAGATGTCCTGTTTAATATTTAAATAATTGTTATTTATATAGAAGATGTTAAATTGTGTTGAATTTCATAAATATGGGTTGAATTAATATTTTTGAAATTAGGAAGCTGTTAATTTTGAAAGTGTTATTAAATTATTGTTAGTTTTACTGTGAAGTTACTGTGAGGTTATGGTATCTAATAGAATGTATGTTTTTTTTTTTTTTTTTTTTTTTTTTTTTTTTTTATATATATATATACTTAATTATATGTGGTTCTATTGATTTTTGGTATGAATTAACTTGAAGGTTTGAGGAATTGATTATATTGAATTATTGTGATCAAAACTATATTCATGAGTTTAATAATTTATTTATGCATGGAGTTTTATATATTTGATAAAAATGCATAAATTTAAATGTATATTGTTATAAATTCAAATTTTATAATATTATATTATATTACTATAAAAATATGATATTATAAATTTTTTTATCGATTTTCGATGCACCATACACGTACCAGTGTTTTGTAGTTGTGGATGTGATTAGTATGCGGGTGTAGTACGATGAGCACACAGGTTTATACTCTCCCGTGGTTGCCATCGGACCGAGAGCAGGCAAGTTTGAGATTGGCCATAGCCGCCCCCCTCCGTGGCCGGGATTGAGTTTATAGCATTAGTGCTCCTAGGATGCCAGGGCGGCTTAGATGTCGGTTTTCTCTCTATAACCTCCCCGTCAGTCAATGCCTTGGGACGCTGGGCATCTTCGGGCACTACTGGTATACAGTATGTGCATCAAGTATTTTTTAAGTATATATATATATATATATATATATATACACACACATATTTATGTCAGATTATATTATGTTTTATATACCATACCGTACGGGGCGAGTATCCAATGTGGTCCATGTAGAGCTAGCCTCGTATATATGTTGCCTACAAATCTAGGGGATTGGACGGCCAATTTAGGCAACCACCCCAGACTGTATGAGTAGCAGAGTATCGGCGACAGCTAGAATCATGGATCGCACAGTGTATTAGATGGTATGGTATATATCTCCGTTACGATTGTGCATATTTTATTATGTGTTATGGATTTTAAGATAATATTTTATCTTATGCTACCTTGTCTATTTGTGATCTGATTTCTTACTATTGATTTTATCATATATTCTTATTGTTATTAATAAATTTTATCATCGTTATTATCATACAGTAACTTTGAACAAGTATTACAACCTACAGGTGAGAAAGATAGCCCTTGGACAGGTGTGGTTATGTGATAGCCATTAGGCAGGTGTGGTTATGTGATAGCCCTTGACAGGTGTGGTTATGTGATAGCCCTTGGTAGGTGTGATTATATGATAGTCCTTGTGCAGGTGTGGTTATGTGATAGCCTTTGGCAGGTGTGATTATATGATAGTCCTTGTGCAGGTGAGGTTATGTGATAACCAGGTGAGGTTATGTGATAACCTTTGAATATGTATAGTTATACGTAGCCCTCAGACGAATTGTACTAATGTAGTTATTATTATCATAAAAATGTTTGCTATTATTATTGTTGGTGTGGTGATTGGCTTGTACACCCTTTTCTATATTACGCATTGGCATATTTATAAACCGACATTTGAAATGTATTTGAAATTTGCAGCACTAAGTGGGTGGTGTGGGCGGACGAAAATCAATGATGTTATATTCTGGTTGGCTATTTACTAAATTACTTTCATTGTATAAATATTTTATATAAATGTACTATCGAAGTGCTGCAATCTGTGGAGTTTATTGTAGTAAGGAGAGAGGGATAAGGTGGCACGATATAGGAGTGCGTTTTTATGCAGGTAAATTTTTGGACATGTTTTACCTTTAGGAGAGATGCTGCCTGATTTTTCATATGACGGTCCGGTAAAATCTTCTTGGAATCAGGATTTGTCTAGAGTTCTGAGAAGGAATTCTAGATGGATCCTGACATAAAATGCATATTAGCGCAACAACATAGCTATGTTCAACAAAGAAAAATAAAACATAGTTTCGAAATCAAAAGTTGGAAAAAATAAAAGAATATGGCAGAAAAATAGTGTTTTAATTAATCAATTTGGACATAATGCAATTCATTAATATATTTCACTTAATTGCTTTAAACATAATTATATTTGATTGATCACAAGGTGTAATCAACAAAATATTTCAACTTGGAAAAATATTTATTAAAAAAATTATAGAAATTAAAATATTTGTTTATCAAATATATATATTTAAAACAAATTAAATAAAATATAAGGTTTGACTTAAATAGTTCTTTATTATTATTATTGTCGTAGTTGTTTTTATTATTATTTTGGCTCAATCAAATAGTTCTTTTGCCGTGGCCAAGGTGCCGAAAGTTCAAGGCAGATTGGTCAGTATACAACACTATGCTTGTCTATATATATATATATATATATAGATAGATATAGATATAGCAACTATGTGAAAAGTATATATATATATATATATATATATAGATATAGATATAAGCAACTCTGTGAAAAGTTCAACACTTGCACATTGGCTCAATAATCTTTCCACGCAGAAAATTTGCCTTATCTTTAATTATTATTATAATTATCATCTAGGTTGCCGCCAAAGAAGAAGTTTTGTCTTAATCTGTCAAGCTCACTATCTCTTCCAGACTTATACAAAGGAAAATAATATTGCAGCTTCCCAAGATTATTGACCAATAAAAATAATACAAGAACTTACCCTACCAGTAACACCAAATGAGGGGAAGATATATTTAACAAATATTTATATAAATATATATTTTTTATCTTTTACAACAATTCCTCTCTTTGTACTTGTCTTTTGAACCTATTATCTCTTATACATGAGTGTCGAGAAGCATATCAACTGAACCTATCACAAATATATTTTGTTTTGAAAGAAAGATATTATAATTTATTTTTTGAAATAAAAAATTGGCTGTGTATATGTTATGTATATGACTAATTGATATAACAAAATTTTCTACACTCTATTATCAATTATCTCAACCGTTGGACTAGTTGGCATTTAAGATTCGTATACGAAAAGTTAATTATCACTGGAGACTTTGAAAGTTTTGGCACAGGACGAAGTTAAAATTTCAAAGTCAAAATTATTACGTACAAGAATTTTACTTGAATTTCATTAAAGATGTTAGCAATGATATTATCACCCTTTTGACGCTATAGACGATCTATTGCAACAAATCCTGTTTTGCGACCAAAAGGTTCAAAGAGAGTATTTTATTTTCTAATTTTAGCCCATGTTTTCTTCGACGTAACTGGTGGTTTCTAATTTTCTCTAATAATTTTCTCTCAAGAATCTCAGTTTCTCCCTACACTATTAAATATCCTCAAAGCAACCTTAATCATATTTTCCTATAAATTTTCATTTTAATAAATATTTTTAAGGTTTGAATATTTTGTTAATTATATATTTTCCATCAAATATAATTATACTTACAACAATTTGAAGAAGTTTAAGAATAAATTACTCTATTTGGGTAGATTAAATATTAAGAATAAATTACTCTACTTGGGTAGATTAAATATTTTTATTTCTACTATAAAAAAAAATTCAATTTTCAATATAAAAAAATATGTTTAGTTCTATTTTTTTTTTTTTGGGTCCCTTTTACATTTAGTTCTAGTTACTTGAACATATATTTTTTGGTTATTATATATTGAGTAACTTAATATTATTTGGAGGAGTTTAACATTTCATGAATAAGAATATTTTTGAAAATTTATCTAAAAAGCAGTGGGTATAAAAACAAAAAAAAAAAAAAAAAAAATTGGTGGTATAAAAAGAACGGACCTAAATTTTAAAAAACCCATTAAAAGTTTTCATAGCTCAAGCTCATACGAGGAAGAGTTCTTTCAGTACTTGTATATTATAATTTTCAAAATATATATATATGTATAAATATGAGTGTATATAATATATGGACCATAGATAACCAAAAATATTTTAGCCAAAAAAAGAGAAAGTAGCTGTCACAACCAATAGCGGACCCAAAAAAATATTTCAGAAGGGCACCATTAAACCATATTTTTATAACAAAAAGATGTCATTAATTTGTTAAAAATTCCCTAGAGATAATTTTCATTAGTAGTAGGCTTGTTGAATAGTATCAGCCGCCACCCAATATTATTCACAGCATGATAATATATACATCAGTAAAAAAGTTAGAGGGTTCCACTTCCACCGTATGAAACTCTAGCATCTGTTATAGACTCACCATTGGATATTTCACAGGAAAATTCCTCAAGGCAATATATTTACAAATTGGACACATGCACCAGATATTATATTTGACACGTGAGTGATACTCAGACAAAATGTCTATAGAGCTTTACACTTATCATCGATACAGAGAGTAATTAATTTTTTTTATTAAACATATAAAATCGTATCTCGATTAGTTTTTATGTGACTTTTACTTAAAAGTATCTTTTTATAAGTAAATCAAATTTAAAAGATATCCACAATAAAAAATATATCGTGAAAACGAAAACTTAAAAACAATGTATATATTAGTTACCAAGTACAATAATGAAATTTTATAAAACAAAAAATCTATGAGAAGTTATGTTGATTTTACCAATATTAACATTAATGCTATAAAAATAAAAGTTATGAGAGACATTATTTTCGATTAATTTATTTATGACATAACTAACTGATCATAAGTCTGATCTTCGAGTATCAGCAAACAAAAAATGCTTTAAAAATTTATTGCATTATTGTAATCGAGTGATATTTACACCAAATAAGCAAAAGTATGAATCCCCTTCTCGGATATGAAATAAAAACAAAAATCAGATTGCTAGACTCACAAAACATTACATATAATTGCATAGAACATAATGATATTGAGCATACTCATTCTACAAAATGGTCGTTTCGCAAATTTATTTCCCTAATTTACTATTTTCATTATTTTATATTATGTATATGATAAACGATGCTCAATCTATCTCGCTGCCTCTTTTTCCTGCAACATCCTAAGCCCAATGTACCTGCCCAAAGTTCACAAAATAACAAAACCATGTTAGAAGTAAAATATTTCATTAAAAAAAAGACAAAGGCATATTGGGGAGTAAGAGTAAAATACTTACAGGCCTATCATCAGAAGGGTGGCTAGAGGGTTGGTTCTGGGTGATGTATTGAATATGGATCCATCTACCACTCGAAGTGAATTTGTACCCACTACTCGCAAATCACCATCAACAACCTTTCCCACCAAGCATCCACCATGGTAATGCTAGAAGGTCGTCTGTAACACCTTGTCCCAAAATATGTCGGAATTTTTTGCACGTTGATCGAGGCACCATTGCAAAGTATGTGTCATCCTGAGTTCGTAGACTAGTAGCATGTCAAAATCGAAGCTACCGTTTGAAAGTTATGAGCAAAACAAGTTGAGGTGCAAACTGTTCAAGGGGTGCCGAAGTTGGCTTTTTGTTCGTGCGAAGTTGAGCTTTGACTCACACATGGTTGTGACGTACTCATCGATATGAGTTCATAGACTAGTGGCAAATCTGATTTGGACATGTGGTTTGAAAGTTACGGAATTGTGAAGTTTTTCCGAGACAACATTTACTATTCATGGATCTGTATGTGTGTTACCAGTGATGCCACGTGTCACAAAAAGTGGACCCACCCATGAGTGAACAGTGGCACCCACGAGTATTTTGACTGGTTGAGAAAGGGAGGGAGGAGAGAGAAGGAGAAGGAGGAGAGAGAAAGAAAAAGGGGAAAGACCGGCCAACTGCCATTCACCCATTTCTGCCCACCAGAATAGTACACGCACCTAAACACCATGACCCACCCATCAAAACCGACCGGTCAGCCAAAAATCACGGCCAGATCGCCTGTGACGCACCTAGATTGGGGTCTTTTCCAGCGAGCGGCCTGTTTCCTTCTTCGGCCGATTTCTCCCAAACCAGACCTCTGTTTGCCTCATTGCCAGTCCCGTTGAATTACCCATTTTCCGATCTATCTTTCCACTAAACATCACGACCAGTGGACACCGGACGCGCCGCCGGCAGTGACAGGTTCCTGTGACCATGGCGGCTCGTCGGGAAATTGATTTTCCGACGAGTTTCCAGTTGCACCGGCCACCATTTCCCATTAATTCCAACCCCCTGAACCTAGATCTAAGGTCGGTTTCCTCCAATTCACGACATTCTATGAGAGCCGAGAACCTAAAAACCGAAACTTTTTCGGCAAGATTCTGGCCACCTCGGGTCTAATCTTTGAAAGATAAGGGTTAATCCTTAATCCTTGTATTGTAAGCTTCATTTCGACATATTATCTGTGAATTTTGGTTGTCATTTGTGTTCGCTCTCCCAAATACCGGGTATTATTTATTCGAATAAAATATTAATTTATTTAATCCTGTGTAATATTGTTATTCTAGGAGTACGTATGAGTCGTAGAATTGATCCTATGGAGGATCTTGGCTGGATTGCATGCTCAAAGTGAGTGACCCACCTTCAAAATTATTTTGGGATGTTAAAATATATATATTTTGTGTTAATTGGTTATTTGAAGAATATGTTTTATGTATTGAATATTTAGTAAATTTATATTTGGAATCTTGATGCCAAAATTGAATGAATTATAATTATTTGTGCATCAAAAAATATTTTGATTTCAAGAATTTTATGAATATGGGATTTTATTAATAATTGTTAAATTTTATTGTTGGAATATTGTGTAATTAGAAAGTTTTCATGTGAATTTTAATATATGTTTAATATTTGAAGAAATTTCCATTTAATTTTACAATGCCGATTTATAATGATTTTAATATATGTGTTGTTGCGAAAAAGGTATTTGGGATTTTAAAGGAATTATGGTTTAAGATTTTTAATTAATTATTGTTGAGTTTGATGTTGATTTTATAATGCATAACAAATGCGTTTACATTATTTTAAGAATATATGAGTTTCATATGGTTTTAATAATATTTTTGGCATGATTTGATTTTAAAGATTTCAAGAAAAATATTGGTTTAAATTATAGTGCTCTCAAAATCTATATTTATGCACTTGAAATATAATCTGGTTGATTTTATGATATGGGAAAAATTATATATTATCGATGGATTTATGCTGGTGATATTAAAGAAAAATGTGGGAATATGAATTTGAAAAACAATAATACTTGACGGTTTAAACAGCGGCGCTGTCGGGATGCTAAAGCGACCGTATGCAAGTTTCTCTCTTTAACCTCCCGCCAGATAGTACTCAAGACGCTGAGTATCGTAGGACATCACTGGTATATAGTATGGTGTGTCAAGTATTATTTTTCTGATATAAATTTCAAATCCTAAAGTTTTAAAGCAGCCTTTAAATTAAATGTATTTAATTTATTTTATCACCTATTTTCAATTAGTATTTTCTAAAATATAATTATTCATATTTTATGTCACTTATTTAAAATTAATGTTTTTAAAATGCATCTTGCCATAAAAATATTATATAGATTGGTTGCGTATTTCAAAATGAATATTATAGTATTTTTTTACAACTTATTTGCATGATTATTTGTAATTATTTAAATTATATTTTTGACACTGTTTATTTTGATTTATTAAATCAAATTTTATAAATTATATATTGAATTTCACTTTTATGTTATATTTCTTTAATGTAAGTATTCTGAATTTATTTTATTATATTTTATTCGTATTTGGATTATTTAATGATTTATTAAATTAATTATTCCTTGATTTTTGGGGCATAAAAGATTGGATTTTGCAAAAATGTTTTAAAAGGGGAACCTTTCCAACAGAGTGAATGGTGAGAGTTTTGAGAGAAAATATTATTTCCAATTAATTAGTATTTATTTATTTATTTATTCTTAATTAATCAAGTGTACTATAATTATTATTACTATTATAATTGTATATTAGATTGGGTCACTCACTGAGATGATTAGCATCTCATATTTTTAAATCCGTTCCCCTAGGTACAAAGATTGGTAGACGTTCGTCTGGAGCGAGCTTGATCTTTGTGCTATCGTATTTCGAGAAGTTATCTTTCTTTTCATTTATTTCTATCGTAATATATCTTTCCATCCTTTGTTGTATAACTTTGATACTTAATTGTACTCTATGATGCTCTGTATACTGTATTGGACACATTTTATTAAATGCTACATTAGTTGCCTGTTTAATTTATGGAAGTGCTGATTATTATTGAATTAAATTGTAGTAAAGTGGAGGAATAAGGCGATATATATATAGAAGTGTATTTTCAGCGCATGGAATTTGTGGTAAGTCCAACCCTTAGGGGAGGTTCTGTCGGATTTTCCATTGGAAAGTCCGGTAGGGTTTTCTTGGATCAGAGCTTGTCTAGGGTTCCAGTGAGGGATTTTGGACTAGTCCTGATATCGTCATTGTGCTTCGACAACACACCTCCATTGATGCATCATTGGAGAGCTTTCTTAGCAAAGAAAAACCTAAAAACTTGAAACCTTCGGCACCCTCTAAATCTTTAAACTTGAGCCCTTCCATGGCATTGGTCTTTAGCATATCACCGACCAACCTCATTCCTTTTACACAGCGAGCAAGGTCCTTCGGATCTTCGAAGTAGTTAAATCAGACAGTTGGGTTGACTTTGACATCAGCCGACGAAACCAACCCGAGGGAGCCACTTGAAAGTGGTCCAGAGGACTTCTCAATAATGGTTGCCACACTCAATTCTAAAGGAGTGGTTTCATTTGGATCAAAGCTAAAAGGTTGAGGAAAAGAAAATGAGGTGATGGAAGAGAATGGCTCTATATAATTGAAGTAATTTGTAATTCCTACAACCTGTACAATTGAAAGGTCCAATGTAAATGGGACTATAATGGTGATACTGTTACGAGGATTATCCACCATAAAGTTTCCCACATCGGGGTTTTGGCTAACTACCGGAACTTTGTGTGACGAAAGAAGAGGAAGTGGACCAACTCCAATGAGAAGAAGAAGCTGAGAGCTCCCAATTGCCCCTGCCCTCAATATCACCTCTCCTTCATCTCTTATCAACGCCTCATGAGTCCTCCCCTTCAAATCACTATATACGACTCCAATTGCTGATACACCGGCAGTACAGAACATTTATATATAAGAGAAAAAAAACAATATATATATATATATATACCTCGTTTCTGCTGGATCTCAAAACCTAGTGGCTAGTAGAATAAAATTATATATAGAAATGTTAAATAGATCATATGCTTGTGCTGCTCACCTGATGCTTTGGAAGAGAAGATAATTGTCTTCACATACAAGGCCTCAACTGCAAAAGAAGACGAAGAAGAAGGAGCGGCTAGAGGCATACAATTTTATAAATGTGGGTAAGGATTAATGGGAATATGACAAGTTGGTGGTGGTGTGAGAGTTAAGAGTCGTGGAAGTGGATTGGCTACTATTGAAAGATTCTAGCCCAATCTTATAACACATATAGCCAATATTCAACGAAACTGAAAGTTTTTTTCGTTTTTGGTTTCGATTTTAATGGTGGTGGTGGTGGTGGTTGGGGGGGAGCAGAAGGGGGACGGGGGGGAAGATAGAGAGAGAGAGAGAGAGAGCATCCCCCAATACAGTTTTTGGTAATCTTTTCCCTTTTTTTTTTTTTTTAATTTGTGTTTCTTTGTTTTCCTTTTTTAAGTTTGATCGATTCTTAAGTTTTCCTTGTATACTAAAACTTATCGAATAAAGTTTCAATCAAAAACAAAATTATGGAAGATTTCACAAAAAAATAAATAATTTATTGTTTTAAAAATCTTCACATACTAATAATTTTATTTTATTAAAAAATAAATTATCGAAAACATACATTTGCTTATAATTTTAGTTTTCCATATACATATATATATATATATATATATATATATATATATATATATATATAAAGAAAACATATTTCATCAGAAAAAACTAAATTATAAAAAGACACAAATTTTTTTGCTTTTAGGTTTCCATATTTAGACTAAAATTATCCAGAATTTCATTAAAAAAAATTCCAAGAGATATCTTTAAAATCTTCCAATATTAATCATATTTATTTACCACTTTATATTTGTATTTTACAAAAAAAAAAAAAGAAAAGAAAAAAAAAGAGTAATTCATATTGACATACACCGTTACATGCATAATGAAGAGCATCTCCAATTATGTTGTCTATTGGTTTTATCTATTTAAAAATATTATGCCAGATAAATAAAAAGGATTTTAAAAAAATTATCTCTAATGGTTTTGTACATTAGTTCGATCAAGCTAATATAGCAATAAGCTATGAAGGATATTGTTTACCTCTGAAAACTCTATTAGATAGGCTGAGTCAGTATTTTGTTTATTTTTATTGATTTTTGTGTATTTATCATATATTGACCAAAAAAAAAAAAGTATGCATGACTTGAGATCTAAGCTCTAGTTTCGATTTATCTTTTCACAATTTCTAAGTGGCGAATCATGGCTTTAATAGCTTTGGATTCATAGATTATCGTTGCAGTGAAGCTACAACGCAACACCGTATATGCCTTTTCTGCAAAAAAATAAATAAATAAATAAATAAATTATATATTTATTAAATGAAAGATTCAATAGACCTTCATTTGAATTGTATAAGAGGGAAAGAGAAAAAAATTTACAAATGATCATGGAATATTAGAAAACATAGATAAAATCCATACCTTTATAAAGGATAGAAAAAGCTTTTCTTATTTTCTTTGCTTTTATGAATTTGCCTTGGTTTGGCCTTCTCTTTGTTCATCAAGCTCATGGGTTTCGTTGGTATGGTTTCACTCATCAATCATCTTTTCATTTTTCAATTTATTATATTTTAATTATGTTTAATTTTAATTAGATGAGGCTTTAATTGGTTTGGATTCATAAATTATGGGTGAAGCTACCAGTTAACACCATATATTCATTTTCCAGAAAAAAATAATTATATATTTATTAAACGAAAGATTCAATAAACCTACATTTGAATTGTATAAAAGGGAATAGAAATTTTTTTTTTCACAAATGATTATAGAATAATGGCAAACATAGAAAAAATCCACAACTTTAGAAAGGATAGAAAAAGTTTTTCTTATTTCTCTTTGCTTTTATGAAATTGCCTTGATTATGCCTTCTCTTTGTTCATCAAGCTCGCACATCCTTTAGGGTAAGCATATCTTTATTTCTAGAAGATCTTCACATAGAAAGAATAAAAGGTCGTTCCTCAATTAACCGCCTAATAACGGCCACGTACCTTGAAATAGGAACATTATAAAAGTTTGACAAGCAATCCGAAACACTATGGTTTTGTTCATCAATCATCTTTTCATTTCTCAATTTATTCTATTTTAATTAGATATAATTTTAAAATAAAAAAACTTATATTTCAGTACTCCATCATACTCTGAATAGAATCACTGGAAAAAAATTATCAGGAAATATAGTCTATTAAATAGAGAAAATATCACATAAGCATGAAGACCTTTCAAAACCCTTGCCACATAAACTTCCATAGAAAAATTCATTGGAAATGCTCAAGATTAGTAATTTATTACAAATTCATATAATATAAACAATTTTTTTAAAAGAACAAAAAAAAAAAAAATCAGCAATAATTCACTCTAGATCTGCCGCACGCACAATCCATATCTTTCATATTATTTATGTCAAAATTCATATAATATTATTTTGTCCTGCTAATTTAGAAATGAAACGCATTAATAATAATTGATAAAAGTAATGACCTTACACATTATACATCTTATACTTTCATTATTCATAGTATTTTATATTCATTATTAAATGGTGGTGGTTTGGTCATATAAAAGTTTTGCTTACTTACTTATAGGATTGCAGACAGGCTCAAAATTCATCGTTAGTTATCAGTTTGAGTTCAACTTGATTTTAGCTTACTCGAACTTCAACATAAAAAATAAAAAAAATGAAAAAAGGATGAATTTAAACAAGAAACGAAGCTTGTTAGCCAATTTTAAATAATAAATTAAGCTCATAAGTAGCTTGAATTTATTATTTATATGTATTCATGTAATATAATTATTAGGAATTTATAATTTTTTTTAAAAATAAATTAATTGTATAATAAAATTAATACAATATATCAACTTTATTAATAACTAATGTTAAAATTTTTGTTTTAATTTTTTTTTTTTTAAGTTTTGAAGTTTTTATATGGTAACGTATTGGGCTAAGCTAAAATCAAACTTTTAATAAATAAGTCGAGCCGAATTTAAACAAGTTATTTCAAAATTTTATGAACTTGAGTCGATCTTAAATGCTCATAAAATCATATGAGCCGAATTTAGGACTGTCAATACCTGGTTCAACCCAGCTTATTTACGCTTCTACTTGCTTACATTTTTTATAGGCTAATATGATTATGATATGCACAAGTGAAGCTTACTTTGCTTATAGACTTGTGTGCACAAGTAAACATTGCCCAACCTTCCTAATATTCACAACAATTTTACATCTCCAAAATAATAAAAAATAAAAAATTATACCGCATTTTACAACTCAAAAAAATATCATCCCTAGCTTGAGATTTTTTTTTTTTCAAAGTAATAAACAGAGGAGTTTAACAAAATTAAACAAAAATGAAATGAGTGAACTGACACGTTTCAAATTAAGTGTTATATCGATTAGATTGCCAAATAGGTTTTAATAAGAATAAATTACCATTTTTATTGTTTATGCTTAACATATGAAGCGTGATAATATGTTTAAACATGAGAATATTACCACCAGCTATTCAAAGTATTGATTAATGACAAGTATATTAAAGATAACTTTGAGTTTTGAATATTTAATAGTTTAATCAAAATTATTTTAGTTATTAATTTAATATTTTTTTTGTTTTTTATTTTCTTTTTTTTGGGAAGGAGAACTAATGTTTTGGGAATTGGAAGTCGTTATTGCATGGAAAAATTTCCTAATGAGGGTATATATATCTGAAGATGGCAAGCTGCAGGATTATGCTGGATCCATTTCCTGTGCCGAAAAGGTGATTTATTTGGTTCGATTCTTTCTGCATAGGAGGTCATTCCACATTTTGCAACTTCGAATGAGCTTGCTTGTTGCCCTTTGTATGGCTGCGATGCTAGATGATGTGGCCATATATGGCTTCGTTTGGATTGGTAGAAAAGGGGTTGGTTGAATTGGCTTCCCAGAAGAGAAAAAAAAAAGAAAAAAAAAATAGATAAATAAGTTCATTTTTGCAGAGAAAGAAAGTTGCTGTCTGCATTTGGGCTACTTGATGAATTAGCAATGCAGAGAAACTTGGAATGATAAAATTCAAAATTAAGAAGAAAAAAAAATCTTTTATTTAACAAAAGCATATATACTCAAGTTAAATTATAAAACCACAAAAATATGAGAAACTCACTTCCCTTTAAAAAATAGTTCTGGTAACAAGAGAGAATTCATAAAGTAGCACTCGAAATTTGAGCAGTCACCCATGATCCAAAAAAATCTGAGTACTCTATAGAAAACAAAAATTGAAACATAAATCTTACAGATCCATATCAACTGTAAACAGAACCCTTCTGGCAGAAAGATTAGTGTGCAACAAAGAAATCCTGTTACATACAGGATTTACGAATATCTCAATATTTATAAACTGACCAGGATTTCACCTACACCTGCACACCCCCACCCTCCCCCTCTTTTGCCAGCTACTTTGCACTAAGAGAAGAGAGTCAAACAGAGTCAATTTTGCACTATTCCCTGACTCACATGTAAATCAACCAGCAGATCTTGTACCTCAAAATGTAATACCAAGACTTGAGCGGTCTTAGCGAACATGAATTTACATTAAGAATGCGGGCGCCCTCACAGAGTTCAGGACGTCAGGTGGTGAAAAACTTGGACAAATGGCCACAGGACTTGATATCAACACAAATGCCACAGAAAACGAGCAGAATTTACTTTGACCTAATTCTGTAGTGGGTATCCCGCCCCTCACCTCCCTCAGAAAGACAAAAATAACTCATGGAAGAAAGAATACAACACTCAAATGGACATCCAAGTTAATAGTCATCCGGCAAGTTCTTAGCATATTAACAATGCTTTCATAAAAAAAGGAAAAAAGAAAAAAGAAAAACCGTAATCATGCAACCAACATATGGCAACAAAATTTAGGACGTACAATCAACAGAGGGCAACAAGAAAAGATGGTGTGCAAACCATCTCCTGCTGTTTCTCCAAGTCCTCGAGGCTAAATCCATGAGCATCATTTATATTCTTACCCTTAACACTGCTCTTGCCCTTGTAACAGTGTCTTCTTCTTACGATCCTTCTAACTGTGCTGGTCTTTGTGTTTTCTATGCCCCTTCTCTCTGTCTTTAAAGTCACTTTTTAACTTTGCTGTTGCAGTGGAGATGCCCTTTTCTGTCTGTCAATGCATACAGAAATTACAATATCGTTTCTGGTAAGACAAATACACAGTATCAGCAAGATCCTCTGTAAATTGCACATAAAACTACCTAATTAGGAAACTTGGCAATATCAGAACATATCAGTTGCAAAGGAAAAGGAAAACTTCCATATAGGCGTTCCTTAAATTTCACATTAAGCAAGCCCTCATCCCCAAAGGCACCCAGAAGAAGAAGAGGAAAAAAAAAAAAAAAAAAACACAAAAACACAAAAACAAAGAGAGAGAGAGAGAGAGAGGAGGAACAAAAAATAGATAGCCATAAAACCAAAAGGTCTTACAAAAGGCTGGTTAACAGGAGTTGTCTCCCTCATATGAAAAGCATCCCTTGGTAGATCCAAATCAAAATGGTATATACATGCATTTCTTTCTCTCAAATGGGAGGCATTTTGAAGAAGCTGATCCAACTCCATGCCTTCCCTTTTGGATGTCACTGTCAGATACAGTGAGAGGGAGTGACCTCTTGCAAAAAAAAGGGAAAATGAGACCAAAGCTTGTAATAAGTTATGAGATCAACAGCACCACCAGGTTCTCTTGGCCCTGATACTCATTAAAAATTTAAACCAAAAAAAAAACTTGATTGACAGTCTAAGAAAAGTTTCATTGAGCTCAAGTCATTTTCATATTTATAAAAAATTAATAAATAATGATAATAATAAAAAATAAAAATAAATAAATTTAAATCAAATAAAATAACAAAAAGCAAGAACAATTTGACTAAGGGGGGAAAATATAATTCTAGCTTCGCTCTTTCTTCTACTGTTAAATGTCATTCCAAATGTCACATATTTTCAAGATATTTAGACATTTCATTTGCTAAGGAACAATCCAATTAGATTCAGCACTAGGACTAATGCCAAAGATCAAATCCATATCTATCAACTTTTTAAGCATGCAAACAAGGTCATGTTACAAGTAACAAATATGTGGCATTCTTCACAGTTTTGCTTGTGATGCAAAGTCAAATATGATATGATAAAAAAGGGAAAAAAAAAAAAAATGTACATGGATTGAGAATCAGAGCACACTTGATAACAGTTAATATGACTGAGTAGAACATAACCATAGTTACTTGTTTTTTCAAAAATGTCAAAAGAATAATTCCGAATTTTTAATCTTTAATTCTAATTCTTTGTTCTTAGTTTGAAATCTCCTTATCCAAAAAATGGATCGAAGAAAGCTCCTCAGATATGAAATCCAAATCCAACCAGATCTCAAACTCTATGTTAACGTTCATTACAATAATACATAATAGTTCAAATTGTATGCAGCCGACAACTAGTCTTCTTAAATATCCAAAGGACCACTCTTGACATAGAAATATCCTACAAATCCCATTTCGTAAGCATGTCCTATAAATGACACTTCGTAAACATAAAATTGTACATGTTTGAGTCAATTCCTTCTAGGAATATTCAAGGTGACCATCTCATGATCAGAAGGATTTAATGAAGCTCTGGTTGCTATATCACTGTGTTTAAACCTCACAAGATACTCTCCCAATATGAGGCTCTAATGAACAGTGAACCAAGATGCAAAAAGACAAACTATTTAAGTCATGGACTCAAAATACAGAAAACAAATTACAAAAATAGCATGTAGAGAAGGTGACAGATCTTGATTGATACTACTATCATTATATTTCCACCATGTGTAATAAATTTTTCAAATTATTGATTATACACCCCAACACTGAAGATTCTCTTCACTGGACTCCCTTGACACTCAAAATCTCAAAGCAAGTCCAAGACTTAAAGAACTTACAGAGCAAACTGAAATTTGCATTTGTAGAATCAACTACCAAAAAAACTACAGTTTAACCACAGTTCAGGTATGATTATGAAGAAATAGATTTAACAATGCCAAAACGATGTGAAAAATGAAAACAATCTATATAACAAAATGCCAAAGGCAACTATACTTGCTCTTTCCACGAAAACAATACCACATGACAGTAAATAAAAAATAACCACGCAATGGAAACCAACTCAGATTTGCAAGAAAGTTAACAAATCCTTCTTTGAACAAAAGATAGATACCAGCCATTGATTATTCGAATATGTAAAAGCTGTTAAACTAAAAAGTAAAAGAGTCAATCAGAAAATACCAAGGCCTCAGATATCTAAGCATCTTATCCGTTTTCAAACATTTTGGATTCAAGATCCATCTGTTTACTGATGCTTTAGAGGGTGCCTCAACTTCATCTATCATTTAAAGTTAGAATAGAAAAGTAAAATTAAGCAGCCAGTAGCCATATGTTGCACCAACTTAGCTTAATACAACCCAAAGCAATACATCTATGATTCACAAACACACAATCACGGTAGTGCTTAGCAACAAAATATATTACTAAAGCAAAACAAGATCTAATCAAGTGGCGAAGTATAATTAATATACAATAAATATATGCAAGATGCCAGGGATCCCAAATTTTAGGCCCCCCAAATCTTTTCCCAAATGAATCATGGTCTGTCATCTCTGACATGAGGTCGAAACCAGACTTGCCATGTTATTTGAGAAAGATTTGGGAACCAAAATTGCAACCTATTATTCTATTTTATTGGCTTGTTTACGGTTCACTTTTTTCTTTCTTTCTTTTTTTTTTTTTTTTAAACATTAATTGTCCAACCATTCACGTATTGCAACAGTAACAATCGGCGTACGACAAGTGTTGGTACCCGTAGCAACGTTTTTTCTTAAATGTATTTACACAAATTGGAGTTGCAATTCTCTTGTATAAATCATGGAGTATTTAGAGGCAAATTCTCAATGAATAAGAAAAATGACCCATAAAAAAACTCTAAAAAAAAATAATAGAAATAAATAAAAATTTATCTCGGTCAACAACAAGCACCATATTTGCATTTTGGCAGTTTGGATTAAGAACTTTAGCCTGTAAAACTATAGCTAGAATCCTATAGATCTACAAATATCAAACACATAATCTCTCAAGTGGAAGAATTATCATTAAAAAAAAAAAAAAACTAACATGGCGTAGCAAAAGCAAACAACTATAGCAAATGCCCCATGTATGAGTAATCGATTTTTCCGGTCAAAAAACAGAGGAGAGTGTGAGATATCTCATCAAAATCGATTCTCATGGGAAAACTAATGCAGAGCCAAACGAATATAAATTCGAGAAAGAGATAGTATATTACCTGCCGGTGATTGCAAATTAGGCTTGGCCGCCTGGGATTTAGGGAGTGAAGCCTCGGAGGTCTAGGAGGAAGGAAAAGAAACTATTCGGGACCTCGTATTTTTATTTTTATTTTTTATTTTAAATTAAAACCTCTCCGTAATTTCATGAGGTTTCTTCTGCCTGGTGTTGATGTATTATAAACATTTTTAAATTTTATTTATTTATTTTTTTCTGGAAAGGGAAAGTAAAATGTTAAAGAAAACATATTTGAAAACATATTTGACATCAACTTCGATTGAGATACGGCCATTCTCACGTGCTAAGATTTGATCTCCATCATTAACCAAAGAGAGGGATTAAAAATGTCAAATTTATTGCATGATGGAAATTTATATTAACCCATTTCTTATGGTCAAGATTGAGAATTACAATCCTTTTATGTTTTTATTTTAATTTTCTAAAAAGAGTGCGTTTAATAATTTTCCCGTTGAGTACGTAAAAACAAATAAAAATATTCATTTAAAGGCTTTATAAATTCGTTATTTATTTATTTTTTTTTTAAATGGGGTTTAAGATTTAGAATTCCAATTTAGATTATTATATGATGAAACAGTAACATTTACCGTTGAATTTCTTTGAGAGACTTATATAATTGTTTTTCTAATAATAGTAATAATAAACTTTATGAAAATTTATCTTTATTACCAAAATAGTTACCGTATAACATCCCACCATGGGAATATGATAAAAATTAAATACCAAAAAAATAAAAAAAGAAAGGGGCATAAGAAATTTTCTATAACTATTTAGGAGAGCAGATATTCTAGTTGCCAATGACGTTTGAATTTTGATGATACCCAGATGCTAATCGATCAGCCATTTTCCCTCCTAATTTATTAAAAAAAAAATAATCATAAAATAAAAACAAAACTGTTTACGAGCAGGGCTGTAAACAGATTAAAAGAGCTTGTGATAAGTTCGACTTCTGTTCCATTTTAGTTCATTTAAACTTTATTTTAAAGAAAACAAACAGAAATTGAACCAAAAAAAAAAAAAAATCACAAATCCATTTTAAATAATAAATTAAACTTGTAAGTAATTAATGAAAAGTTTAAATTTTATCATATCCAACGATATTTTTATATTTTAAATTTGTAAACTTTTTAAGGTTAAATTATTATTTTTTCAATAAAACTAATAAAATAACTTAATATTTGTTAACTATTAATGTTAAATTTTTTATTCCAAAAAATAAATATTCAACTTCTAAAACTTTTATAACGACCCGAATCAAACTTAACTAAACTTGAATTTTTCATGAACAAATTAAATTCAATTTAAACAAATAATTTCAAAATTTTACCAACTTAAACCGAATTTAAACACTCTTAAATATTATAAGCCAATTTTAAAATATTAATATTTAGCTCGACCAGGCACTTTCACCCTATATGTAAATTATAGTTATGTATGCATGTAAGGGGATGACGTTGCAACTTAGATTTGTATTTATGGGATTAAAATGGCAGTAATGTTTCCCATTGTCCTTTTTCTGGCATCCATACTGCATTTTGAACTTGACCTAACATTTGTATTGCAACTTTTAAGACTGAAATTTCACAACTTCTTTTGCTAACCAGCAAAATTTCACGTCATTTGCATCGATGTTGCTATCAAATATTTTTAAACTATTTTGCCATTATTACAATGTCAAATATGCTGAACAAAAATTGATCCATGTAAGCTGGAGATCATTTAGAAATAAATCTGTTGAGCATATTGGAATTATCCAATATATATATATATATATATATATATCTAAAAAGGGCTTCACCTCCACCGTATGTACTCGAAGGTAAACCATGAAACTCTAGCAATAGACTTGTCTATGGATATTCCACGGGAATATTCTTCAAGGCGATGTATTTACATACTGGAACATGATTGATACCAGACAAAATGTCTATATAGCTTTACCCATATCATAGATACATAGTAATTAATTTTTTTATTAAACATATAAAATCGTATTTCGATTAGTTTTTATATCGATTTCATTTTGAAGTTTCTTTCATAGGTTTTTTAAATTTAAAAAGTATTTACGATGAAAAGAATAAAAATTAAAACTTGAAAACAATATAGTGATTACAAACTACAATAATGAAATTTTATGAACTAAACAATCTATAAAAAGTTATGCTGATTTTACCAATATTAACATTAATGCTATAATTAACTCTAAAATATTTTCAGCATAACTTTCAATAAATATGGTGCAGGCTATTTTATTGCATTGTATAAACACTAAGGTCTAGCATAAAAAGAAAATAAAAAAAATAAAAGTTGAACAAATGGAAAAAGGAATTTGTATTTTGAAAGGAGCGCTACTTAAATTGCTAGAGTAAAAGTATAAATAATTGAAATATATATAAATTTAAAAAATATTTGTTTCTTCAAATAAAAAATAAATAAAAAATATTTTAAAAGAGCATGTACTGCTAGTTAGAGGTGGCAATTCGTGTTTATGTGTTGTGTCCTTGTCGATCCGTTTAATAATCATATCAAAAATGTTTAGTCCTAATCTAATCCGTTTATTAGTCGTGTCAAATATATATATATATATATATATAAACAAGTCAACCAGAAACGACCCATTTAACAAAATTACTTTAATCGGTCGTGTTGATCTGTTAACCTATTAACCTAAATATTAACTTAAAAATTAACCTATTAAATCAAAATTAATCTATTTATTGAAAGTAACTTGTTTATTAATATATCTATTCTACTAACTTGAAAATCAAGCTCCCTATTTGAAAATGATTTAAAAATAATAATTAAAAAAACAACATAAAAATAATTTAAGCATTAAAAAATTAAGATACAATATTTAAATTTCATTGTAATATACCCTCAAATTATATTTGCAAATCCTAATCCACAAAACATAAATCTTAATAAATGTGCTTTCATAAAAAAATTACTTTAATAGAGTTTTATAATTTATAATATTTTTTATTTTTTAATAATATATTATGGGTAAAATTATAATTTAAAATTAAATTTAAAAGAGTTGTAATAGGTATGTAATAGTGTCGGATTGAAACTGATACGTTTAATAAATGAATCATAACGGATCAATTTTGAGTTAAACGGGTCGATTCGAAAATGACATGATTAACAATCATATTAATTAGGTTGACTCGATTATGATCCGAACCCATTTATAATAAATCCAAACCCATTTATTCCATATCGTTTTCGAATTGTATCATTGTATCCTGATCTAAATTGGCACCTCTACTGTTAAACCTTGCTTGTCTGTCAGCCATGACGAATTTAGCTTAAACCCCATGGGTAATAAAAGCGATTATGACACATGTTCATTTACACACAAAAACAACAACAAAAAAAGAAAATGAAAAATAAAAAAAAAGAAAAAAAATACACTTTCTCTCATAAAAAAGAGTCACAGATTAAAAATTTGTTTCTAAGCCTTGCCCCAAGACTTGATGTTTTTTCCAAGCCTTGAGGCTGGAGCCTAGGCGCCCCAAGGCGAGGCCTATTATATTGCTGGCCGATCAATTGAAATTGATGGTCCAAATTAGATTGCCATTTCCCTCCCATTCCCTTCCTTTCCATTCCGGTAGTGTTCGACGCCCATCTCCCACCGTGTTCGAGCAAGCAGCCATCCCATTCCCTTCCTTTCCCACCTATCTACCGTCGTTCCAAACAGACGCAAAGGCCGTTCGACAGCGAGAGCCACCACCGTTCAATCCTTACCGACATTCCAGACCTTCCGAAATGCACTGCCCAGGCCACCTCTCACAGAGGCTCTGTTTTTCTTTTTTATCTTTCTCCTTGACGAACGGTAGCGATAGCATTAAGGCTAGGGTTTTCAAATACCTTATTCAAATTTTTTCATTCAATTTTTTTTTTTTTTGGAATTTTGATAGAACTTATTCTTAATCTATGTATATTGATTTATTTATTTTTGGGATTCTGTATCATGAATATAAGTTTCTGAATTTGTATTTAAGATGCACCATCAGAGATACCATCGACAAGGTTCTCGTCCTCCGATTTGGCCGTGCTTCTTATTCCTTCTACAATTTTCCGTTTCAATGCTCATCATATGAAGATGGATTCTGGGTATTATTTCTCTTTTTTTTTTTCATTTTTTTTTTCATTCTATGGTTTAATCTTTTTTTCCCTTTAATTTGTTTCATTGTATTTTTTTCTCTTTAAACCATCAGATCTTAAAAACCCCCCATTAAGGCCCACCTTTCCACTTCGTAAATTACTTTTTGATGCAAATGAACATCATTGGATTTGAATTGAATTGATTTTTATGTAATTTCATTTGCGACTGCAAATGGGACCCTATGCATTTTGTTAAAAATTTTGATTAAAGAACAAGAAACACAACAGCTAGTTTGAAAGAGCTAAATTTTATTGATAATAACTGTGGCTTTAATAGCCACTCAATACACGATATTAACAGAAAAGAGAACAACCCACTTTGACGAAAATAAAGGCTTGGAATAAGTTAAATACAGATAGATGTTTGCTAAAGACTAGGACCTCCCATGAAAATCAGAGAATTATTCTAACAAAAACAGTAGCAAACTTCTTCATTCCCCCCCTTAAACTAAATGTTGTGAAGCAATTAGTTTATGCCAGAAATTTTACGTACTCCCAGCAACTTCCGAAGCTTTTGAAAAACTTCAAGGTTTAATGGTTTGGTCATAATGTCAGCCACTTGATCCCGACTCCCACAATAAACTAATTCAATTATACCATCCTTGGTAAGATTTCTTAAGAAATGAAACCTTACATCAATATGCTTGCTGCGACCATGCATAACTAGATTTTTAGATAGCTTGATGGTTGAACTATTATCACACATTACAGTAATACAGCCTCCATCATAATGTCCCAGCTCTTTTAAAATTCTCTTCATCTAGACTCCTTGACAAGCACAAACTGCAGCTGACACAAACTCAGCTTCTGTGGTTGATAAAGTCACAATGGGCTGCTTTTCTGAACACCATGAAACAGCACCTGAACTCATTAAAAATACATACCCAGATGTACTATTGCTATCTTCCAAATCTCCAACATAGTTGCTATCTATAAATGCCAACAACTTACCATTTCCTCCTTTTTTATAATGAACTCCATAATTCACAGTCCCTTTTAACTATCGAAGAACTCTTTTAGATGTCTGTCGGTGACTCTCCATTGGTTTTGCCATATATCTACTAATGAGACAAACAATAAACATCATATTAGGTCTTGTGACAGTAAGATACATTAAGCTTCCCACCAACTGCTTGTAGTATGTCTCATCAACAGAAACTCCATCTTCATCTTTGCTTAATTTGAAACCTGAAACTATTAGACTACCCACCGAATTACTTTCCATCATACCAAACCTTCTTAAAATCTCCAATGCATATTTCCTTTGGCATATATAAATACCATCAGATTTTTATAGTAACTCGATCCCAAGAAAATCTCATCTTCCCCAAATCAGACATATCAAACTCTTTTAACATAGATCTTTTAAATTCAAATATCATAACTTCATCATTGCCAGTAAAAATTAAATCATCAATATAAATACTTACAATGATAATTTTTCCTTCTCTGCTTCTCTTTGTGAGTAATGTCTGCTCTTTATCAAGATAACCAAGCTTGTGGAGCTTGTTTTAATCCATACAAAGCTTTATGTAACTTATAAACCAAATGCTCATTGCCTTTTTTTTCATATCCTTTGGGCTGCTCCACATAAACATCTTTACTCAGCTCACCATGAAGAAAAGCTGACTTAACATCCAACTGAAAAATCTTCCAATCCTTCTATGCAGCTAGAGCAATAATCATCCTTACCGTATCCATCTTTGCCACCAGTGAAAAAACTTCTGTGTAGTCTATTCCATGTTTCTAAGAATACCCTTTAGCAACCAAACGAGCCTTATATTTATTGATCTTTCCATACTCATTATATTTGGTTTTGTAAATCCACTTCACTCTAATTCTTTGGCTCCAGCTGGCAGCTCAGTGAGTGTCCATGTTTTGTTCATTTCAATGGATTCAATCTCATTATCCATGGCCAATCTCCAGTTTACACTCTTTACAGCTTCCTCAAAATATAATGGATCAGTTGATACTACTAATGGCATAAGAGTTTCATCCTTAGATAGACCTTCTCCACTGTCATAATCACCCATCCACACAGGAGGTTGTCTCTCATAAGGTTGTCTCAATTCTCTCACTGTCTCTTCAACCTCACTAGTACCATCTTCCTCTTCTCTAACTCCCTCATCACTAGTCTCTCCTACCTCTCCATCTCCATTCCCATTTGGACTTGCATCTTCTTCAATCTCACCACCACCATCATCCCATTCTAAGCTTACTACTATTTGTTTTTTAGAACTCACATCCCTGTCCCATTGCTTGCCTTCTTCGAAAATTACTTCTCTACTCACAACAACCTTCTTCACGACAGGATCATAAAGCCTATAACCTTTTGACTCCTCACAAATTTCCAATAGTACACAAGTAATGCTTTTGCTTTCAAGTTTAGTCCTACTTGCTTCTGGAACATGGACGTGTGCAATGCAACCGAAGACTCAAAAATGATCTATCGAAGGTTTTACTCCACTCCAAGATTCCTCTGGTGTAACATCTTTGACAGCCAATGTAGGACACCTGTTTAGGATATAGATAGTCCAATTTACTGCTTCTGGCCAAAAAGTCTTGGGAAGGTTCTTGTTAGATAGCATTGAACGAACCATATTCATCACAGTTATATTCTTTCTTTTAGCTACACTGTTCTATTGCAGAGTATAAGCAGTGTTGAATTGCCTCTTGATTCCATTTTGTTTACAGAAATCATTAAACTCATTTGAATTGAATTCCCCTCCTTTATCAGTGCGTAAACATTTAAGCAATAGCCCTGTTTCTTTCTCAACCATAGTCTTAAAACATTTAAAACAATTTAAAGCATCTGACTTTTCTACCAAAAAAATACACCTATGTTTTTCTACTATAATCATCAATGAATAACAAAATGTACCTCTTGTTGCTATTCGATGTAGGAGTGACCGGACCACAAATGTCTGTATGAATAAGTTCCAATTTCTGAGTTGCTCTCCAAGTACTCTTCTTTGAGATAGGATCATGGTGTTGTTTCCCATTGATGCAATCAATACATGGCACAGTTGAGGCAGAGAGTTGAGGTAGTCCACACACCATGTTCTTGTGCAACAGTGTTCTTAAACCCTTGTAACTCAGATGCCCACACCTCCGATGCCAAAGATGAGACAGGTTTTGATCTTTTATATGAAGACACTGATTAGATTGTGCTTGAGACTAAGTCAACAAGATAAACATCCTATTTGTACTCATATTAGTTTGAATGATCAAACCCTTCATGGATGAAATATCTTGCAGGTCCCTCCCTTAATCAAGATAGCCAAGCCCTTTTCTTACAGCTGCCCTATGCTCAAGAGATTATTTCTTAACTCTAGAATATAGTATACCTCAGTAACAACATGATTGACTCCATTCAGCAACAATTTCACACTTCCCTTTCCCATCACATTCATCGTAGTGTTGTTCCCCAATTTCACCGAATGCCAAAATTTTCCATTAAATTCACTGAACATAGCATGATCACCACACATGTGACTGGAACACCCTAAATCAAGGAACCATGCATTTTCACTTCTGGCCTTATACAACTCCACATAAGACATTAGACGCATTTTGTCTTCCTCATCAAGCTTTGCATAGCTTGTTTCCTTGTTCCCAAAAGGACATTCGTATTGAAAATGTCCAAGTTTATGGCATTTATAACACTCCACAATTGCTTTGTTGAAACCTACTCGACCTCTTCCTCTTCCTCTGTTGGCACTACGACCACGACCTCTTCCTCCTTCATATGTCACCTTCAAAACCTGCTCCTCACCATTGTGCCTCTAGAACTTCTATTCATGCACTATTAATGAGCTTTGTAACTCATCAATTGTGAGAGCATAAATGCCTTTTGACTCCCTAATAGAGCAAACAACATAAGTGAACCTTTCAGTTAAAGAGAGTAGAATTTTCTCCACCACTTTAACATCCTGCATATCTTCTCCATAAATTCGCATCTTGTTTGCCACTGTCATGACTCTAGGGAAATACTCTGTCACTCCTTCACCATATCTCATTTCAAGAGTTTCAACTTCTCTACAGGGAGCTTGAAGATGAGACCTTTTGACTCTTGCATTTCCTTCGAATTTTTTCTTTATGGCATCCCATATTTCTTTGGTAGTATCCTTCTCAAGAATGGTATCAAGAACTGTGCGATCAATGGCTTGGAAGAGATAGTTCTTCACTTTTAGATCTTTTAGCTTCATCTCATCATTCTTCTTTCACTGTGCATCTGTCTGCAACAATCCTGTTATTGGCTCAACATACCTAGGCTCCACCAGCTCCCAATATTCCTTAGATCGTAGGAAGTTTTCCATTAGCATACTCCAATGATCATAGTGACCATCAAAATGAGGAATAGCTGGCTATACAAAACTCCTTTCAGTAGTCATCGTTCGTGCTACTGCAAGAATTTCAAAGACTACGACTTTGATTTTGTTAGATTCACTGGAGGCTCTGATACCGGATTGTTGAAAATTTTGATCAAAGAACAAGAAACACAACAGCTGGTTTGAAAGAGCTAAATTTTATTGATAATAACCGTGGCTTTAATAGTCACTCAATACACAATCTTAACAGAAAAGAGAACAACCTACTTTGACGAAAAGAAAGGTAAGTGGGAACAGTAACTTGGAATAAGTCAAATACAGATAGATTTTTCCTAAAGACTAGGACCTCCCCTGAAAACCAGAGAATTATTCTAACAAAAATAGTAGCAAACTTCTTCACATTTTGCACTCCTTAATTGATGTTTTTGCACATTATGGATGAATTGAGAGGATAAAAGTTGTGACTTTGCATTTTCAAGAAATAGAATCTGTCTCTTTTTTTTTTGGGTGGGCTTTGGGGGAAAGGAGAATCTTTCTAAATTTTTTGATATATTAAGTAGCATCTGCAACTGAGATCTTGGGAGAATAGTGGTTCACATTGGACTATTGTTTTGTTGTCACGCAGGACTGCAGATCACACTAAATGGGTTGGTGCATTTCACCAAAAGCAAGATTCATTGCTGTTGTGGAGGTAAATGGCATTTGGTTTTTATAAATTAAATCATGAATGCACTGACACTCTCATAAGAATTTTTTTTTTTTTTTTCTAATAAACCATTTGACTTTCTTAGTATAGCTATTTTAACTTTCTTCAAATACAACGCTAGTTCCAAGTTATGGGTGTTTTTTGTGCCATATAAATATGAGGACACATAATTTCCTGAATTGAAATTAGATGCTTATTTCTAATTTCTATTAGCAGCCACGTTTCTTGCAGTTGTTGGCCATGTGGCATCATGGTCTTGCTACATGCCCTGTGTATGTCTTAGTGATAATCCATTTCTATTAGCAGACAGGCTTCTAGAAAACATTCATAAACTATATATAAAATTTTAGCTCAATTAGTATGTTGGATTAGACAAAATTTGCTTGTACAGTCAAAATATGTGTTTCAATATGGTCTGTATCTAAGTGACAAAAGTCTGGTAATTTTAGGAAACATCAAAGTATATATAAGTTCTTTGCTGCATTTCTCTTTGCTTTTAACGATTTCATATGATTGTTTTAGATTCTATGTTTTTTCTTACTTTGTGATTCTAAGAATTTCTTCTTGCTCTTTCATATATGTGTTTCTAGATATATGTATAATGGGTCTTAGATGAAGTTTCTTTGCACTTTCTACAGGCAATATTTAAGGGAGCAATGAAAAGGAAGCTGATAGTGAATTGCCCTCTACCCCCAGAAAGAATACCTAAATATCAATTATTACATAAGGATGTCTGAGACGTAATTCCCTCTTAAGATAGATAAAATTCTTGCTAGTACATACTTTTATTCTTCATTATTCCCACTAAGATATTTTGCCAACAGAGTCTTTTGTTAATATCTTTTTCTTCTTTTGTGGACAGCCCTTTGGGCGTTAACATTAGGCATTTGTTGCTTGAGCAAGTAGTTCTATGTAAGACCCTCATGGCCTTCCAAGGTATTAAATTTTCTTTAGTCATTTGATTTATATGCAAGCATTGCAAAATCCCTTGGTTTTGGGTGTACGTATGAAGACTTTAAGAGGAACTTTAATTCTCAATTACGATGTGAATTTTTGCTTGACATTATTAAGGAGTGGTCTCTCGCATATGATAAACTTGGAGTATATGGTACTTTAGGGTTAAAAACTCAGGAATGTGTAATCAAAAAAAAAAAAAAAAGAAAAAAAGAAAAAAGGAGCTTGGTAACGTGTTATAACTTTGCAAGTGACTCAACTCAGAATACGGTCTCATTTTGGGTTATAGGATGCAGGGCAAGTGAATTCTTTTAATTGGTTTTGCACTCTTTTTTCCTTATATATATATATATAATATAGACACTTATAGGTCAATTTTGGGGTGATTGATTGAGGTTTATCATGCATGATGCAATTTAATATAGTTCGTGTTTAACTTTGATTTTTGCTCCAGGCCTTGGTAAAGGGGAAGGTGAAGCTGGAAGGGGACTCTCCAGCTTATATATCCAGTGTATAAAAATAGAAAAATTTAAGCACCCAACAAACCGTTGGGGCATCAATCAGAGGATGTACCTATTAAATGATGAAATTGACCTAGATATTATAGCTTTAGCTGACAAGTTGTGTAAGAATTATACATGAATGAGAATTCTTATGTTAATGTTTGATATTCCAAATCTATTTTGGGTGAACTTTATTCCAAAATTCAGGTATAATATAACCTGCTGTAACATTTAGTACTGCTATTTTTTTCCCTTCTATTATATTTCTTAGAACAATGTAATTAACAACAAATTGGCATATTATGATCCACGGGTAATGTGAGTAATCAGAATCAGAATTCCCACCAATATTCCTTCATTTTACTTAAAAAAAATAAATGTTTTTTATTATATATTTTATCCTTATGATGACCTACTAAGTTTTATTAAAACAATCATAAAGATACAATTTGAATCTATAGACCTCATAGCAGCCATATCCTGCTCTTCACGTGTCACAACATAACGCTGTGCGACATTTTCAGATGTAATACCATTAGGAAGAAGACAATCACGGGTGCCTGTGTAAAGATCTCCGCCTGTTGACACCTTATCATACACCAAACAAGTTATTCAACTTCAATCATTTTTCGTAGAAGAAAAAGAAATGAAGAACAAAAATGTAGCCTTTGAAATATACTTTTGGGTTAACTTTAGTAGCCCTATTCATTTTATTTATTGTCATGGACTTCAATCCTGCTCCAATTCCTGCACTGAATACAAAAATGGTCAGAGCCAAAAGTTGAGGTTGTGTAAAACATATTCAAGGATGTTCCTTATTGATGTCATAAAATCCCGCCTTAATAGAAGCAGCAACATCAGCAATAGCCTTAAAGTCTGATGAACATTTTCTGTTGATGTAGAATAAGCATTGTTTTTGTTTTAAATGGTACGGTGGAAATATAAGGTAAATAGAATCTTACATCAGGGCACCAAATGTCCAAGAAAGATTACAATATTGAAAGCTTGAAGAGTAACTTGTATCATTCGATTACTCATTATTGATCTAATCCTAGATTACAATATGGGTTCCAAATATAGGTAATAAACACCCTAAAATACAAGTTGTGTATTCTTATACCATGAAGTAGAATTTATCAAGTTCAAAACAATGTAGTGAGGAACTGCCCATTAATTTGATAAAACATAAATTTAAAAGGAAAAATAAAGAAAAGTTACCAGGGAATCCAGCATAAAATGTCGCTTTCCCACATTCAGTTGCTCTCTGCGAACCAGGTGCTGAAAATGTGCCAACAACTATGTCTCCTACTTCACCTGCATTCAAATTTGTTTTCTCTATCACTGCCTGCATTGACAAGCTTCAATATATAACTGCAAAATTATAAAAACTATAGCTTCACACTAACCAAACTTCTAGAAAAGCATAATCTCCAAGCAGCAGAACCAGTCTTCCTTCTAAACATTTATTAATGAAAATTGTAGAAAATTTTAAATAAAGTTTATCAAAGGTATCCAACCTTCAAAACAGCAGCAAGCAAATCATCAGGAAGTGTGTCGTTGAAACCACCCCTAATTCGATTTGCAAATGGCAGTGCGGTATGCACTGTCTTTGCCATGATTTTTGTAGTGAATTATTGGAGATAATGAAAGACAAAAACTTTCATTAAAAAAAAGAAGAACAGGAAAGAAAAGAGAGTTGCTATTAAATTATCTGAAATTAAGAAATCAATAACGTACGCCACAATCACAACATCCTCTCCAAAAGAAATCTCCCTCTGATATCTAGCACTGTTCCCAGCAGCATAAACTGAATCCTAATGGAAAAGACATTCAAAGAGAGAAGCTTTTTAAACCCAATTGAGTTGAAGCCATGAAAAATCAATCGAAATACATCCAAACTAAAATACAAAATTGTAGAGTGCAATGCCCACCAACCCCAAAAAATAAAATTTATGTTTGATCCATAAAAAGATTATCAGACCGGGTTGACCACCCACCACCACACCCATCAAAACAAAAAAAAAAAAAAAACAAAAAAAAAAGAAGAAAAGAGATAGATATTGTATATAAATTGGAATAAAAGAGTAGCAGAGTTCTGGGTTCCAAGGGGTTGAACGTCCTCCAAATAAACTTGAACATCCTCCGAATCCATACCAACAAGTGCGATGGTTGCGAACTTAGAAAGCTGGCGTGCTGATTTAAAGAGCTGTACAATACCAAAAAGAGAAAGATGGTCTCTTTGAGCGGTGGCCTGGGCAATGGGTTTCGGACGGACATTGGCTTGAACGGTGCTCTTTCAGGCCGTGGGTTTTGGCAGGTTTAGGACGTCTGTATGGCTGAACGGTGGTGGCTCTGGCTGTCAAATGGTCCCTGCTTCTTGCTCGAACACGGTGGGAGACGGACGTCGAACACTACTGGAGATGGATGGGAAAGGAAGGGAATGGGAGGGAAATGACAATCTAATCTGGACCGTCAATTTCAATCTAACGGCCAGCAATATAAACATGTTTTTGTTCCAGATGAGTAACGGTCAAAATCTTTATTGAATATTGTTTAAGTTTTTTTTTTTAATGATTTAATAATTTACTTGGTTAATATTGTAAAATCTTTATAAGTCAAAAATACCAAAATGTAATTAACCAACAAAATTATACACACACACACACACACATATATATATATATATATATATATATAAGCCAACCATGCTCTACACGATGGATTTCAACATTGGACTAATCAACAAAGAAACGCCGTTAAGGATAACTTGACTGTGGCACTGCCATCTATCCCCAGTTAATCTTCGTCATGATTTATATATATATATATATATATATATATATAATCTTGTATATGTATGTATAGAACGAAAACTTAAATTACTAAAGTTACCACTACAATTTTTTTTTTTCTAATTTATATTGAAGAGATTCAAGTTAATAATTATTTATTAAAAAAAGTCACTAGTACTGTCCCTAAGGGAACATCATTAAAGAGTTGACTGATGATTGGGTTATAAATATATAAAAGAAAATAATTTACAAAAGTATCAATTCCCTTGTCGGATATAAAATAAAAACAAAAATCTGGTTGCTTTAAGCACAAAACATTACATATAATTGCATATGGACCATAATGATATCGAGCATACTCATCCTATAAAATGGTCATTTAGCAAATTTATTTTCCTAATTTATTATTTTTTTAATTTATATTATATATATATGATAAACGATGCTCAATCTATTTTGCTGCCTCCCTTTCCTGTAACATCCTAAGCCCAATGTACCTGCCAAAAGTTCACAGAATGGCAAAACCAAGTTAAACATTAAACATTTCATCAAAATATATATATATATATATATATATTCATCTTAATCAAAGAAAAAGCCATCTTCGTGATTAAGATTAATATACTCACCGGCCTATCATCATGAGGGTGGCCTGAGGGTTGGTTCCAGGTGATGTATTGAATATGGATCCGTCTACCACTCGAAGCGAATTTGTATATATATATATATATATATATATATGTATATATATATAATAATAAAAAAGAAAAAGCCATCTTCGTGATTAAGATTAATATACTCACCGGCCTATCATCATAAGGGTGGCCTGAGGGTTGGTTCCAGGTGATGTATTGAATATGGATCTGTCTACCACTCGAAGCGAATTTGTACCCACCACCCTCAAATCACCATCAACCACCTTTCCCACCACACATCCGCCATGATAATGCCAGATGGTCGTCATTGTGCTTCGACAAAATGCCTCCATTGATGCATCATCAGAGAGGTTTCTTGGCAAAGAAGGTCCTAAAAACTTGAAACCTTCCGCACCCTCTAAATCTTCGAACTTAAGAGCTTCCATGGCATCGGTCTTGAGCATATCACCAACCAACCTCATTCCTCTTACACAACGAGCAAGGTCCTCTGGATTTTCAAAGTAGTTGAATCGGACGGTTGGGCTGACTTTCACATCGACCGACGAAACCAATCGGAGGGAGCCACTCGACAGAGGTCCAGAGAACTTCTCAACGATAGTTGCCACACTCAATTCTAAAGGAGCAGTTCCATTTGGATAAAAGCTAAAAGGTTGAGGAAAATAAAATTGGGTAACGGAAGAGACTGGCTCTATGTAATTGAAATCGCTCGTAATTCCTACAACCTGTACAACTGAAGGGTCCAATTCAAATGGGACTACAATGTTGATGATATTACGAGGATTATCTGCCATAAAGCTTCCCACATCGGCGTTTTGGCTTACTACCAGAACTTTATGTGACGAAAGATGAGGAAGTGGACCAACTCCACTAAGAAGAAGGAGTTGAGGGCTCCCAATTGCCCCTGCACTCAATATCACCTCTCCTTTATCTCTAATCAATGCCTCATGAGTCCTCCCCGTCGAATCACTATATACGACTCCAGTTGCTGATACACCTATAGTACAGAGCATTACCAAAAAATGTGTATATCAACACCTAGTGGCTAGTAGAATAAAATTATACATAGAAAAGTTCAATAGATCATATGCTTGTGCTGCTCACCTGATGTTCTTGAAGAGAAGATGATTTTCTCCACATAGGCCTCAACTGCAACTTTCAGGTTCTTCATTTCGCCTTTGTTAAGAAGTTCCACAGCTCCATGTCTCCTTCCCTCATTATCGAGGTTGAACCAGAAGTTTTGGTTCCCACTAAGTGTTGCAGACTGAATCCATTGTCAGGACCAACTCCTGATTCCAATAAAGCTTCTCTGACAATAGATTGCCAAACCAAAAGATTTGGTTGGAAAACAATAGTGTCTTCCACCCACTGATATGCTTCCTCAACCACATCCATGTCCCAGTGAATGCCAGATTCATTATAGAATTGGTCATCAGCTCTGGAGTAGAATCCCACATTGATCATGCTGCTCCCACCAAGGACTCTTCCTCTAACATTCGCAATACCATCCTCTGAAGTGAACCTCTGAACTGGTGTTTTACCATCGTCTTCCTGCAAGAGACCACCTAATACCCCGTCTGTGGTCAAGACTAGCTGTGGGTATGAAGGAGGAGCACTACCCCTTTCAAGAACAAGAACCGAGTAGTTCGCTGATAAAGTTGCAGCCAAAGGACAACCTGCTGTGCCGCCTCCCACAATTATATAGTCATACTCTTCTTTTAATGGAAGATCAGTGGCATTGTATACAGATTTCATATAGCTAAAATCTGCAAATTACATAAAGAGAAGGGTGAAGATGTGAACAAAGTTTATATATATAAATATATAATATTATTGTTGACGGTAATTTTTCAAAGCCTATTATCTATAGCCATACTTCATTTTTAAAAATTACATATGCCCACATCCAAAAAGGGACTTATATTTATATATAACATCAAGAAATCTATCAATTATGTTGTAGCGCTAACTTGAACGAAAGCTTTTTGGAAGCTGTCGACTTGCATAAAATTGAAAAGCAGCAATATCAATTGCTTAAAGTACTAATTTTTTTGAACTTTTTCTCCGTCATAGGAGGAATTGAATATGAGACAAATCACAAATATTTTAAAGAGTGAATTAAAAAAATAAAAATAGAGGGATTCTTTTGGCACTACAATTTTCTTTTTTCCTTTTTTTTTTTCTCGCTTCCAACAACTTTTAATGTAAATTTTCAAAAAATATACACCCTTAGTCAATTACAAATTATTTAGTTTTATATTATAAATCATTAGTGATAACCTCCATATTTGAAGTTCAAATCCTGGTAGTAAAATCTTATAAAAAAAAATGTTGTTTAATGTTGAGACTGCTTCAACTAAACAATACGGACATGTAAAATGCATATTAGCACGACAACATAGCTATGTTCAGCAAAGGAAAACAGAACATAGTTTTGAAATCAAAAGTTGGAAAAAAATTAAAAAAAAAAAATATAGCACAAAAATAGAGTTTTAATTAGTCATTAATATATTTGATATAATTGCTTTAAACATAATTATATTTCATTAATCAGAATGTTTAATCAACAAAATATTTCAACTTGGAAAAATATTTATTAAAAAATTAAAACATATGGATTGATTTAAATAATTCTTTATTATTATTATTATTATAGTTGTTGTTGTTGTTGTTGTTGTTATTATTATTATTATTTTAGCTCAATCAAAGAGTTCTTTTGCAGTGGCCAAGGTGCCAAAAGTTCAAGGCAGATTGGTCAGTATACAACATTGAGATTATTTAACTACCATAATTCAGCATATAGATAAGAAATAGAAATATTGGAGATTAATAATGAAGGTTATGAAAGTATATACCATGATCAGATGAAGTAGCCAACGCAAGAACCTCCAATTGATAAAGGAAAAAATATGAAAGCACAATCAATAACAAAGGACCCATAATAAGTAAATAATTATTAGCGTGCGGCCTTAAAATTTTAGCAACGCTATGCTTGAAAGGTTATATAAATACAATTGCCTTGTCTTGGCTATAAGCAGCACTACGCTTATCTATATACATAGTTATTGATATAAGCAACTGTGTGAAAAGTTCAACACCTGCGCATTGGCTCAATATCTTTCCGCTTTCCACACAAACAATATGCCGCCAAAGAATAATAATTATCTTTAATTATTATTATAATTATCAGTTAGGTTGCCGCCAAAGAAGAAATTTTGTCTTAATGTGTCAAGCCCACGTCACTGTCTCTTCTAGACTTATACCAAGCAAAATAATATTCCAGCTTCCCAAGATTATTGACCAATAAATATAATAACAACAACTTACCCTAACAGTAACACCAAACGAGGGGAAGACATATTTAACAAACATTTATATAAATATATATATATTTTATTTTTCACAACAATTCCTCTCTCTATACGTATCTTTTGAACCTATTATCCCTTATACGTGAATGTCGAGAAGCATATCAACTGAACCTATCACAAATATATATATATATATATATATATATTTTTTTTTTTGAAAGAAAGACATTATAATTTGTTTTTTGAAAAAAAATTGGCTGTGTATATGTTATATATGTGATTAATTCATATAACAAATTTTTCTCCACTCTATCATGAATTATCTCAACCGTTAGACTAGTTGGCATTTAAGACTTGTATACGAAAAGTCAATTATCACTGGAAGCTTTGAAAGCTTTTGCAAAGGACGAAGTTAAAATTTCAAAGTCAAAATTATAACGCAAAAGAATTTTACTTGAATTTCCCCACTCGTCTTTCATGAAGAGCAGTCAGAAACAGGGCTGAAAGCTAAATCACTTCGTCAAAGGGCCTTTGCTTTAAAGTGGGGAAAGGCGACACAGTTAATTACTGAGAGGACCCTTAGATTCCAAACAATCTGGATTTTTTATCTAAGCCTATCCATCCAAGCCCTCCTAGTAATTTTGGAATGGTTAGCTCCCTAAAGTTAAATAATGGAGAATGGAACGTCAAGTACCTGTCTATTCTTTTTGATCAAGAAACTGTGACTAACATCAAATTTAGGGATGGACAAAATCCAATCCAATCCATCCAATTCAATTCATTTTTAACGGTTTGGATTGGATTTTTACATCAATTAGAGTGGATTGGATTGGTTATGAATTGAAAATATAAATCCAATCCAATCCAAATAATATATTATATAATTAAAAAATTATATATATATATATATATTTTTTTTTTTTTCATTTTTATATATTAATTTTAATATTTTTTTCATTTTTGTATATTAATTTTTAACTTTTTTTTCCATTTTTATATATTAATTTTTAATATATATATATTTTTCACATCCCCAAATCCCCAATTAAATTGTAAGTTGTAATCTTAAACTAAGCATTTACCTCCATTGCTGCCCACCACCAGTCCATCGGCATAACCATTAACCATGCTAATATTCGATTCGACCATCTACTCCTTTGATTCAAGACTCACGACTTCAAGACTCATGGCAGCTTCAACATCTGTTCCTCAGCTTCAAAACTCACAGCAGTTTAGCATCTGTTCCTCTGCTTTAAGACTCATGGCAGCTTCAAAACTCATGGCATCTGCTCATTCACTACTTTAGAACCTGGCACCAGTTGTTGCTTGTTTTCTGCTTCAAAAACTCACGGGTCATGGCATCTGTTGTTGAATTTTGTCTAGGTTTGTCAATTTATTTTCTTAATAACATGTTGATGATGAGTGTTGCTGTTGCTTTTGATTCATGGGAGAATGTTAATGACAAATAAGATTATGATTTTGGTTTGGTTTAGGGCATATGATTTTACAAAAATCAATTTAACACCATATTATATATATATATCTACATATATTGTATCTAATTGTTATTTACATATAAATAAATTTTTAAATATAATTTATGGCTAATTTTATTGTTTTGATCTTTGTAGAGCTTGCAGAATCAACTAATATTAGTGAACCTATCAATGTTGATTGACTTATGATTTATCAAAGTTTTAAGGTAAAAAAAAAAAAAGGAAAAAAAGGAATTATGCATTGATTCTGAGTGAATAAATTTTGATGAATGTATTAGTTTATATTATTTGTTCTAACAATTTTAATTTGATTTTGTAGGAGTGAGATAATGACATTAATGCTTGCTACTTGATAAGTGTATGATGTGTATCATTTGCTATATTTTCTTCTTTATTTTCCATTATGGACTATGTTATATTATTTTAATTGTATTTTATATTTGAATAATTATAATTTATTATTTCTATTTTATATATGGAAAATTTTTTATTTGTATTATATATTTAAAATTTAGTAAGTTTTAAATCGATCAACCATTCCAAACTAAACCAGTTATAAAAGGTTTGGTTTGCTTTGGATTTAATGTTTTAATAGTTTGGTTTAGATTCTATATTAAAGAAACGATAAGTATGGATTAAGTTATATTTCGATTCTAAACCGAACCAACCTAATACATGCCCACTCCTAATCAAATCCATGTTCTGGGCAAAAAATGGCCTAAATGACAAAATAATCTGGTTAGGTACAAAGTAGTGACAATTTGGCCTATTGCTTGGATAAGGGGGAAGGAAGCAATAAGGAGGATTGGTGGTAGTAGATGTGGAGGAGTCAGCTCCATGAGAGGTCCAAATTCTTTTTATGGAAATTAGCAAATTTTGGACTGCCGGTGAAGACCAACTTGATAGTCAGGGGTATTGATGTGGAGGATGACAGGTGTTGTCATGGGTGTCAAAGCACGGAAAATGAAGTTCATGTTTTCTTTCAATGTGGAAGTTGCAAAAAGACTTTGGTTTGGTAGCCCCTGGTGTATCTGATGGGAGAAAGTGGGCTTTTCCGATTTACAATCCTACCTTAGTTGCCTAGTAGATCCAAAGGGAGTGCTGCCAGTGCACCATGACGATAGAGACAGCTTCTTTTTGTTCAGCGCCACCACTAAAGAACATTTGTGGTGGCTTCAAAACAGGACAGTGCACAAGATACCTGATTCCAATGAAGAACTCTCCATGAATCGTATTTGGAACAAATTCAAAGAGATGGAGGGAATCAACACGGTTCCAAGGGATCAACATTTGAACTCTGGTTACGTGGACCATAGCAAGAGACATCAAGTCTGGTGTAGACCTCCTTCTAGATGTATAAAGCTTAATACTGATGCAGCTATGTCTTCCAAAGGGAGCGTTTTGGGGGTAGTGGCCCGGAATGACATAGGTGAGCTGCTGCGCATTCACACTTTCCAATATGATATACACGTTCCGGAGGTAGCAGAGTTGGAAGCGGTTCTCAAAGCCATGCATGCAGCTTGCAATCTCTTTTGGTTGGACTAAAGTGTGTGTCGAATCTGATGCTCTTACTGTTATTAATAGCTTATCTAACGGAGATAAGAGTTCCCTGCACTGGTCTGCTAATTTTTTGTTTAAGGACATCCTTTCTCTCGTTTCTAGTCTTAACCTTGTCTCTTTTGACTGGGCACCAAGAAAGGCCAATAGAGTTGCTCATACAACTAGTAAGTGGGCAGCAAAAAACTAGTTCTTTGGCCCCGTAGATATTAATGTTTTGGCCAGTAATCTTATTTTGTTTTTGATTCGGGAGAGCTTTGATGTGGTGGCTACCTGAATGGGGGTGGTTTTACTTTTGTGCCCTTTATTTTGGATTCAATGAATCTCAGTTCTCAGCAAAAAACAAAGAATACTTGAATTTCATTAAAGACGTTAACGATGATATTATCACCCATTTGATGCTATAGACGATATATTGGCACAAATCATTTTGCCACCAAAAGGTTTAAAGAGAGTTTTTATTTTTATTTTTATTTTTTATATTACTATATTTTCTTTCTAATTTTTATATTTCAAATTTATAATCTCCTAATCATAAATATAAATAATTTAATAACTCAGATAATATGTCATGCATTTTCACTTTGATTTATTTGACTAAATTAAAATATTTTCCTATAAATTTTTATTTTAATAAATACTTTTAACGTTTGAATATTTTGTTAATTATATATTTTCCGTCAAATATAATTATATTTACAACAATTTGATGAAGTTTAAAAATAAATTACTCTACTTGGATAGATTAAATATTTTTATTTCTACTAGAAAAAAATAATTCAGTTTTTAATATAAGAAAATATGTTTAGTTCTAGTTTTTTTTTTTTTTTTTTTTTTGGTCCCTTTACATTTAGTTCTAATTACTTAAACATATATTGTTTGACTGTTACATATTGAGTAACTTAAAATTGGTTAGCTGAAGTTTAAAAAACAACTTATTATTGTTTAGAGGAATTTAACACTTAATGAATAAGAATATTTTTAAAAATTTATCTAAAAAGAAGTGGGAGATAAAAAAACAAAAAAAAAAATGGTTGTATAAAAAGAACAGCCCTAAATTTTAAAAAACCCATTAAAAATTTTCATAGCTCAAGCCCGAGGCAGAGTTCTTTTAGTACGTGTATATTATAATTTTCAAATATATATATATATATATATACATATATATGAGTGTATATAATATATGGAGCATAGATAACCAAAAATATTTTAGCCAAAAAAACAAAAAGTAACTGTCACAATCAGTGAAGAAAATATTGATATCAATAGAATATCAAGAGTATGATTTTATAAAAATATCAATGGAAACATCAATATCGATGAAAATATCGATAAAGTTACGGAAACTGTAAATTTTTAGTTTAGAATATAAATTTTACATATGAGATAATTAATATAGTAAAATAATATAAAAATATAATAATTAAAATACAATAATAATAAAATATTCTATAAATATTACAAATTATTTATAAGTGAATAAAATATAATATTAATTAGCACGAAAACATAGAAAATTTAACAGATAATAGTAAAATACAAAAAATTCTCAAATATAATCCCTAATACATTATCAATACCAAAAAGAATTCTTTCGTTCTTCAAATTGATGATCATATCTTGATGTTTCACGAGTATAACAATAGGCATTCCAACTCATCATATTAGAGAAATTTTCCATATAATTATGGATGTACCAAGTATATCTCTCTCTATCAATCCCAACTAACTGTTCAAGTGGAGGGTAATGTAGATTTGTCCAAGGAAAAGTATAAGATTCATTTTCTATTACTTTTCTACTCTCATTTCATTTTGAATTTTTGTTTTTCTCTCCTACTCAATTAACATTGTGAAAATCCATAAACATTAAATCCAAATAATCAACAATTTCTGCACTTTCATTCACATTTTCCACAATTGCACTTTCATTAACATTTTTTTTTAAAAAAATCAATAACAAAAAAAAAATTATATATATATATATATATATATATATATATATATATGTATACTCGTGTCTTCCTCTATTGCACTTTCATTAACATTTTTAAAAAAAAAATCAACAAAAAAAATAAAATAAAAAAATTCCCGTGTCTTTCTCCTCCTTGGCTGTCCCCTTTCCCTTCAGATCTTTCCTTTTCAATCACAACACACAAACACATACACATCAGTTCTCGGTCGGCATTTTCCACCAACAGAATGAAATTTCCACCAGTTTTTGAAGATTTTAGTGACTTTCTTCGATTCCGACGAAAAATCGGCCGCACTCCTGACAGAAACTTCTTCCCTCCTCCCCCCCCCCCCCCCCCTAAAATCGATGTTGACAGTGGCCGGCAACCGAAATTATCTTCGACTTCTCGTCAGTTTCGGCGACTTTTGTTTCACTGGTCACAACCAATAGCAGACCCAAAAAAATATTTTAGAAGGGCACCATTAAACCATATTTTTATAACAAAAAGATGTCATTAATTTGTTAAAAATTCTCTAGAGAGATAATGTTTATTAGTAGTAGGCTTGTTGAATAGTATTAGTCACCACCCAATATTATTCATAGCACGATAATATATACATCAGTAAAAAAGTCAAAGGGTTCCACTTCCACCATATGAACTCAAGGGTAAACCATGAAATTTTAGCAGCTATTATAGACTCACCTTTGGATATTTCACAGGAATATTCTTCAAGGCAATACATTTACATATTGGACACCTGTACCAGATATTCTATTGGACACCTGAGTGATATTAGACAAAATGTCTATAGAGCTTTACCCTTATAGATACAGAGAGTAATTAATTGTTTTTTATTAAACATATAAAATTGTATCTCGATTAGTTTTCCTGTCGCTTTTATTTAAAAATATCTTTTCACAGCTATTTTAAATTTAAAAGATATCTACAATAAAAAATATATAGTGAAAACTAAAATTTAAAAACAAGGTAAATAGTAGTTACAAACTACAATAAAGAAATTTTATAAAACAAAAAATCTATAAGAAGTTATGTTGATTTTACCATTATTAACATTAATGCTATAATTAACTCTAAAATATTTACCACATAACTTTCAAAAGATATAGTGCAGGTTATTCTATTGAATAAACACTACAATCAAGCATAAAAAGAAAATAAAAAAATAAAAATTGAACAAATGCAAAAAGGAATTTGTATTTTGAAAGGTGCACAACTTAAATTGCTAGAGTAAAAATATAAAGGACTGAAATGCATATAAATTTAAAAAATATTTGTTTCAACAAATAAAAAATAAAAAATATTTTAAGGAAGCATGTGCTACGAGACCTTGGTTGTCCATCGACCATGACCAATTTACCTTAGACTCCGGGGCAAGATAAGAGATTATGACCAACATTCATTTACCCAACTGGTTACAAGTCTAGCCTTCAAATAAATGCAGCAAACAAAAAATGCTTTAAAATTTTATTGTATTATTGCAATCGGGTGATATTTCGATAGAATATACAAAAGTATGAATGAAATGAAAACAAAAATCAGGTTTCTAGACGCACAAAACATTACATATAATTGCATAGGGGCCACAATGATATTAAGCATACTCTTCCTACAAAATGGTCGTTTAGCAAATTTATTTCCCTGATTTCCTATTTTATGTTATTTATATGATAAACATGCTCAATCTATTTTGCTGCCTCTCTTTCCTGCATCATCCCAAGCCCGATGTACCTACCCAAATTTTACAAAATGACAACACCAAGTTAGAAATAAAATATTTCATTAAAAGAAAGAAAAAGGCATATTGGTGAGTAATATTAATATACATAGTGGCCTACCATCATGAGGGTGGCCTAAGGGTTGGTTCCAGGTGATGTATTGAGTATGGATCCATCTACCACTCGAAGTGAATTTGTACCCACCACTCGCAAATCGACATCGACAACCTTTCCCACCAAGCATCCACCATGGTAATGCCAAAAGGTCATCAGTGTGCTTCGAGAAAACATCTCCATTGATGCATCATTGGCGAGGTTTCTTGGCAAAGAAGGTCCTAAAAACGTGAAACCTTCGGCACCCTCTAAATATTCGAATTTGAGCCCTTCCATGGCATTGGTCTTGAGCATACCACTGAGCAACCTCGTTCCTCTTAGACAACGAGAAAGGTCCTTCGGATCTTTGAAGTAGTTGAATCGGACGGTTGGGTTGACTTTGATATCGGCCGATGAAACTAGCCGGAGGGAGCCACTCGAAAGTGGTCTGGAGAACTTCTCAACAATGGTCGCTCAATTCTGAAAGAGTGGTTCCATTTGGATAAAAGCTAAAACGTTGAGAAAAAGAAAATGAGGTAACAAAAGAGACTGGCTCTATGTAATTGAAGTCGCTAATAATTCCTACAACTTGTCCAACTGAAGGGGCCAATGCAAATGGGACTACAATGTTAATGATATTACAAGGATTATCTGTCATAAAGTTTCCCACATCGGCATTTTGGCTGACTACCCGAACTTTATGTGACAAAAGATAAGGAAGTGGACCAACTCCACTGAGAAAAATGAGCTGAGGGCTCCCAATTGCCCCTGCACTCAATTGCCCCTTCGAATCACTAATACGACCCTAGTTGCTGATACACCTACAGTATAGAGCATTGATATAAATATATATATATAGTACCTTTCTACTGGACATCAACACCTAGTGGCTAGTAGAATAAAATTATATATAGAAATGTTCAATAGATCATATGCTAGTGCTGCTTTCCTGATGCTTTGGAAGAGAAGATAATTCTTTCTGAATAGGCCTCAACTGCAACTTTCAAGTTCTTCAGTTTGCCTTTGTTAAGAAGTTGCACAGCTCTATGTCTCTTTCCCTCAAGTTTTGGTTCCCACTAAGTGTAACACCCCGTCCCAAAGTACAACGAAAATTTTCCAACTTTGACCGAGGTTGATCGTTGACCGTTGACCAAGAGGTCAAAAGTTGACTTTTTGACTCGGATGGAATTTTAGGTTGACCGAGGTACCGTTACAAAGTACGCGTTGTCATGAGTCCATAGACTAGTAGCACTTCGAAAACGGAGCTACGGTTTGAAAGTTATGAGCAAAACAAGTTGAGGTCCAAACTGTCCAAGGGGTGTCCGAGTTGACTTTTTATTCATGCAAAGTTGAGCTTTGACTCATGCATGGTTGTGAAGTACTCGTCGATATGATTCCGTGGACTAGTGGTACGTCCGATTTGGACATGTGGTTTGAAAGTTATGGACATGAGAAGTTTTTCGAATACCGTAATATTTTAATATATTTGGCTTGAGTGAACAGTGTGTGCCACGTGTCGCAATTTCAGCCAATCCCATGAGTGAACAGTGTCACCCATGGGTGGCTTTTATTTTGGCAAAACGCGTGAGCCGGCGGGGTAAGGAGAGAGAAAGAGAGGAGGGGAGAGAGAGAGAGAGAGAGCTACAGAGAGAAACCAACTGGCCACCGCCGTTCACCCATTTCCAGCCATTGGAACAGTACATGCGCCACCCCACCTTAAAGCCCACCTGAAAACCGGCCGGCCAACCGACTGCCGACGGGCCCGGATCGAGGCTTTTTCCTACGGCGGTGCCGATTCTTCCAACCCCGATTTCTCCCTATTCCGGCAACCATTTGCCTCACCGCCCAGTTCCATTGAGTTATCCATCACCAGATCTACCTTCCCACAAAAAATCACAGCCAGTGGTCACCGGACGTGCCGCCGGCAGTGGCGGATTCCGATGACCATGGCGGCTTGCTAGGAAATTAACTTTCTAGCGAGTTTCCGGCTGCACCGCCCCTCCTTTCCCACTAATTCCAACCCTCTGAACCCAAATCCGGTGTCCCCTTTCCTCAAATCTCAACGAATTGAGAGAATCGAGGAGTTGAATCCCTAAAGTTTTCCGGCGAGATTCCGGCCACCACGGGTCCGATCTCAGGGAAGTAAGACCGGATTCGTAATCCTTGTTCCACAAGCTTCGATTCGGTATATTACTCATCAATTTTGGTTAACGTTTGTGTTAAACCCCCCGGGTACAGGGTATTATTTATCCGAATAAAATATTAATTTATTTGAGTTGTGTAATATTGTTGTTCTAGGAGCACGTGTACATCGTAAAATTTATCCCATGGAGGATCTTGGATTAATTGCGTACTCGAGGTAAGTGACTCACTTTCAAAATTATTTTGGGATGTTAAAATATATATATTTTGTGTAAATTGGTTGTTTGAAAAATATGTTTGATGTGTTGAATATTTAGTAAATTTATATTTGGAATTTTGGTGCCAAAATTGAATGGAATTAAATATTTGTACATTATAAAATATTTTGGTTTTAAGGAATTTGAGATTTTGGTAATTATTATCAAACTTCATTGTTGGAATATCTCATAATTAAATTTTGATAAATATGTTTTATGTATTGATATTAAGAGAATTTCCAAATAAATTGTATTGCTAATTTATAATGTTTTTTTTTTTATATATATATATATGTTTTGGTGCCAAAAGAATATAATTGGAAATTTAAACAAATTGTGGTTTGATTTATTTTAATTATTGCTATGGTTATCAGTTTTAAAAATTGTTTTGGAGTATAATATAATATATATGTGTTCGAATAATTTGGCTTATATACCATTTGATTGAATGTTTAGATTATGCATATAAAAATATATGCCTTATTAAATATGAGTTGTCATTTTACGTAAGGTTTGACAATATATTAAATGGTCTTATATTCTAATGGGTTCATACGTGAACTTGGAGTAGTTAAATATTTTGGTATTTAAATTGGGATTTTAAATCATTTCGGAAATGATTTATTTGAGAAGCAGATGGAAAATTTTATGATTTTAAGTATGATCAAATATTTTATAATTTTATGTGTTTAAAATTGGTCTATGGTGAATATATTTTCACTGTGGTATTTCTGATTTTCGTATGAAATGATGTTTTGAGATTTTGAAATATTTGAACAAGCGGTTGAACTTGACAATTAAATTATGATTATGATACAGTAGGATACTGTATCGATTATTTTAAATTGATGTACCATGTAATGCCAATACTTTGGATCAGTATTATATTATATTATATTACCGCGCGCTTGGTTTACCACGGTGCTGTGAGGTTAGTTTCATCCAACGGTTATCTATTATTACCACGGACTGTGAGATCAGGTTTATCTGACGGTTTATTATTATTACCACGGTGCCGTGAGGTTGGTATCATCAAATGGTTTATTGTTGCCACGGATCGTGAGGCTGGGTACGTCCCAACGGTTATTTATTATTTCTACGACACCTTTCATATATTGAGGGTCGTGAAGTGGATGTATCCCACGGTTTACAGATTGGTACATCGTATAGTACATTGTATATGTTGTATAAATTGTTGTTTTTATTATTTATGTATTTAAATTTAAAGCTTTACACAAATTTTATGGAATTGTTATCATAATTTTATTACCTATTCTCATTAATGTTTAAGAGTTATTTGTCTTGATTTTATCATTTAAATCGATTGATATTTTAAAATAAATTCTATTATTTTTTTATCAATTGTTTCATATAGATGTTTAAATTGATTTAAAATATTCCTTTGGTTATTTCCTTGAGTTTTAACAATAAATTTTATAATTTATATATTGGATTTATTTTTGTTCTTATGCCAAATTTCTTTAATATAAGTATTATTTATAATTTTATTTATGGTATCCAATGATGTCTTATTTTTTATTTTCATTATAAATTTGAATCCTTAAATTCTTGTATTTTATTCGAAATTTATTGACTAATTGTTTTTCTTGATCTTTGGGGTATAAAAGATTGAGTTTTGCGAAAATGTTTTAAAAGGGGAACCTTTCCAACAGAGTGAATGGTGAGGGTTTTGAGAGAAATTATAGTTTTCCAATTAATTATTATTTATTTATTTATTTATTCTTAATTAATCAAGTGTATTATAATTATCGTGGATTTATAATTGTACAGTAGTTAGGGTCAATCAATGAGATGATTAGCATCTCATATTTTTAAATTCTGTTCCCCTAGTTCCAGGTGGGGAGACGTTGATCGTCCGGGGCAAGCCCGACGTCTTAGTTCATTGCCGAAAGTTCAAGAAGCATTTCCTCCCTTTTTCCTCTTCATCTTGTATTACTTCTTTATCTGTCATTGTATTAATTCCACATTTGTTTGTTTAATGCTCTGTATACTGTATTGGACACATTTTATTAATTATGCACTGATTTCCTGTTATTCATTTGGAGTGCTGCAAATATGTGGAATTAAATTGTAGTAATGTGGGAGGAATAAGGGGATGTTTCTAGAAGTGTGTTTTTAGTGCAGGAAAATTGTGGTAAGTCCAACCCTTAGGGAAGGTTCTGTCGGATTTTCTATTGGAGGGTCCGGTAGGGTTTTCTTTGGATCAGGGCTTATCTAGGGTTCCGGTGAGGAATTTTGGACGGGTCCTGACACTAAGTGTTGCAGATTGAATCCATTGTCAGGACCAACTCCTGCTTCCAATAAAGCTTCTTTGACAATAGATGGCCAAACCGAAAGATTTGGTTGGAAAACAATAGTGTCTTCCACCCACTGATATGCCTCCTAGACCGCATCCATGTCCGAGTGCATGCCAAATTCATTATAGAATTGGTCATCAGGTTTGGAGTAGAATCCCACATTGATCATGCTGCTCCCACCAAGGACTCTTCCTCTAACATTCGCAACACCATCTTCTGAAGTGAACCTCTGAGCAGATGTTTTACCATCGTCTTCCTGCAAAAGACCACCTAATACCCCGTTTGTGGTCAAGACCATTGGGTATGAAGAAGGAGCCAAAAGACAGCTTACTGTACCACCTCCCACTATTATATAGTCCTACTCTTCTTTTAATGAAAGATCAGTAGCATTGTATACAAATTTCATGTAGCTAAAATCTGCAAACTATATGAAGAGAATGGTGAAGATGTGAACAAAATATATATATATATATATATATATATATATATATAATATTATTATTTATGACAATTTTTTCAAAAACTATCATCTATAACCATATTTCCATTTTTAAAAATACTGTCCACAAAAAAAGGGGCTTGTATTTATATATAACATCCAGAAAGCTAGCAATTATGTTGTAACGGTAACTTGAATGATAGCTTTCTGAAAGCTGTCGACTTGCATAAAGTTGAAAAACAGCAATATTAGTTGCTTAATATACTAATTTTTTAAAACTTTTTTCCCCATTATTGGGGGAGTTGAATCCGAGACAAAGCTAACTGATTCATAAATATTTTAAAGAGTGAATTAAAAAAAAACGAAAGTAGAGGGACTCTTTTGGCACTACAATTTTTTTTTTTTTAAATGTAAACTTCTAAAAATATACCCTTAATCAATTACAAAATATTTAGTTTTTTATTATAAACATTAATTTAAATAGTTTGTAATCATTAGTGATAACCTCTATATCTTAAGTTGAAGACCTGGTGTTAAAATCGTTATGCCTCAGTTTATCAAATAAGTGTTGTTTATATGTTGAGAATACTTCAAGTAATCAATACTGACATGTAAAATGCATATTAGTGCAACAATATAGCTATGTTCAACAAAGGAAAACAGAACATAGTTTTGAAATCAAAAGTTGGAAAAAATAAAAAATATGGCAGAAAAATAGAGTTTTAATTAATCAATTCGGACATAATACAATTCATTAATATATTTCACTTAATTCTTTGAACATAATTATATTTGATTGGTTAGAATGTTTAATCAGCAAAATATTACAAGTTGGGAAAATATTTATTAAAAAAATTATAGAAATTAAAATATTTGTTTATCAAATACAAATATTTAGAACAAATAAAATAAAATATATGGATTGACTTAAATTCTTTATTATTATGATTGTTGTTTTTATATTTATTATTATTTTTTTTAATTTTTTTTTTTGGCTCAATCAAAGAGTTGTTTTATAGTGGCCAAGGTGCCCAAAGTTCAAGGCAGACAGCCTATTGGCCAGTATACAACATTGAACTTGTATAACTACCATAATTCAGCATACAGGTAAGAAATAGAAATATTGGAGATTAAAAATGGAGATTATGACAGTGTACCAGGGTACGAAGTAGCCAACGCAAGAACTTCCAATTGATGATGAAAAAAATACGAAAGCATAATCAATAGCAAAGCACCCACAAATAATTATTAGCGTGTAGCTTTAAGATTTTAGCCAAAAAAAAAAAAAAGCTTTAAGATTTTTGCAACACTATGCTTAAAATATTATATATATATATATATATATATAATATATAATTGCCTTGTCTTGGCTATAAGCAACATTATTCTTATACATATATAAATATAGATATAAGAAACTATGTGAAAAGTCTTATACATATATAAATATAGATATAAGAAACTATGTGAAAGGGTCAACACCTGCACATTGGCTCAACAACGTTTCCAAGCAAACAATTTGTGGCGGCAAAGCCACCTTTTTTTGTGGATGAAGCCTTTTGACTTTGTCGAAGGCGGTAGCAAACCATGCAAAGCATCAAGCTTCATGGCAACATGCAACAAGAGTACAACTTCAATTTCAAGAACTCCACCGCCTCTTTTTACCGCCTTATGCTCCCATATATTCATCTCCACTCATTGCAAAACTATCCCATTTTTTAAGCAAGCATATCCCACTCTTTTGAAAAAAATAAAATAAAAATTCTTAGAAATAGAGAAAAAGAAGGAGAGTATTAGAGAGAGAGTCTTTTTATAAGGGTTTCTCCTAAGTATTTGTTTTTTTTTTTTTTTTTTTTTTTTTGTAAAAGAGAATGTGTTTTCTCCTATTATGAGAGAAATGGTGTTATCAATTGTGTTCTCTTTATTTTAGAAAGAAATTATTATATTCTTTTACTATAGTAAAATTCTTCTATGATTGTCAATTATTTTATGTGTATTTTATTTGAATATTTTACACACAAATGTTTCATTTTTTATAATTTCTATTTCAGCTGTAATTATGTGTCCTATATCTCGATATCCTAACAGTGGTACCAAAGTTTGGTTTATAGCCAGTTTTTTGTGCTTCAGTCAAATCTAATCATTGGAAAAGAAACACCTTCAACAATGGCTGCAAAGCATAAAATAGAGAAGTTCAATGGAAATAATTTCTCATTGTGGAAAATATGAATAAAAGAAGTTTTTAGAAAAGATAACTACTTGGCAATAATTGAAGAAATCCTTGATGATGGCAAGTGGAACGAGATGGATGGCAATGCTATTGCTAATCTCTACCTAGCATTAGCCGATGAAGTACTGTCAAACAGAGCGGAAAAAAAGATAGCAAAAGAAATATGGGACACTGACAAAATTGTACAAGACTAAATCAATACACAATAAAATATTCTTAAAGAGAAAGCTTTACACTCTTCGGATGATGGAGTAAACTATTGTGACTGACCACATCAACACCCTCAATATTTTATTTTCACAACTCACAGCAATGAGGCAATAACATAGCCACGGGTAAACGATTTGGAATTTTGCTTCAAAGTCTACCTGTTCGTATGATCAACTCATTGTCAACTTAACTAACAACATAGAAATTTAGTCATAAATGATATTGCAGCTACAATTCTTCAAGAAGAAATTCGGCTCAAGAGCAAAGAAGATAGATTGGGAAGCTCATAACAAGTTGAAGCTTTGACAATGACAAGAGGAAGATCAACGAAATGTGGCCCCGATGGGAGTCAAAATTAGAGTAGATCAAAATTTAGAAGTAAGAAAAATTTCAAATGTCATCACTGTGGCAAGAAAGGGCACTACAAAAAGAAGTGTTAGTATCTCAAGAAAAACAAAGAAGTCAAAGGAAAAGGTGCTGAGTCGTCAAAAGTTCAAGGTTATGTGGCAACTACCTCGGATGACAGTGAAATTTTATACAACGAAACAACACTAGTTACTGAAGCTAGAAAAGATTCACTGATGTTTGACTTATGGACTTAGAAGCAACATGGCACATGACCCCCCAAAGAGAATGACTCCATCAATATAAACCTATCTTAGGAGGATCTGTGTTCATAGGAGACAATCATGCCTTAAATATCGCTGGTATTGTTATCATCAAATTGAAGATGTATGATGGTACGGTTCACATAATCTAGAAGGTATGACACGTGAAAGGCTTGAAAAAAGATCTATTGTCTTTGGGACAATTAAATAATAGTGGGTGCTAAACCCATATTCAAGATAAGATCATGAAAATAATTAAAGGCGCACTTGCAGTGATGAAAGCAAAAAAGATAGCTGCAAATTTGTATATGCTTAAAGGAGAAACACAACAAGAAACGACCATCGTTAGCCAATTTTAAGTAATAAATTAAGGTCATAAGTAGTTTGAATTTATTATTTATACGTATTTTATAATAATTATATTATGAATTTATAATTTTTTTAAAAAATAAATTAATTGTATAATAAAATTAATACAATATATGAAATTTATTAATAAACAATTAATTTAAAAAAAAAAAAAAAAACTTTCAAGTTTGGTTTTTTTCATAAATTGTCTTTTCATTTTTGTAACATATCGAGTTAAGTTAAAATTGAACTTTTAATGAACAAGCCAAGTTGAGCTTGAACAAGTTATTTCAAAATTTTATAAACTTGAATCGATCTTAAATACTCATAAAATCATATGAGCCGAATTTAGAAATGCCAATACTTCGTTCAATTCGGCTCATTTACATTTCTACTTGCTTACATTTTTGTAGGCTAATATGATTATGATATGTACAAGTGAACGCTTACTTTGCTTGTAGGCTAGTATGCACAAGTAAACATTACCCAACCTTCCTAATATTCACAATATTTTTACATCTCCAAAAAAATAAAAAATAAAAAATTATACAACATTTTACAACTCAAAAAAATATCATTCCTAGCTTGAGATTTTTTTAATTTATTTCTTTAAGTAATAAAAAGAGAAGTTTAACAAAATTAAACAAGAATGAAATGAGAAATCTAAAACGTTCCAAATTAAGTAATATATCGATTAGATCGCCAAACAGGTTTTAACAAGAATCAATTACCACTTTTATTGTTTATGCTTAACATATGAAGCATGATAATAAGTTTAAACAATGAAGCATGATAATAAGTTTAAACATGAGAATATTACCACCAGCTATTCAAGGTATTGCTTAATGACAAGTATATTAAAGATAGCTTTGAGTTTTGAATATTTAATAGTTTAATCAAAATTATTTTAGTTTTTAATTTTTTTTTTTTGTTTTTTGTTTTTTTTTTTTTTTTGTTGTTTTGTCTTTTTGGAAGAAGAATTATGTTTTGGGAATTGGAAGTCGTGATTGCATGGAAAAATTTCCTAATGAGGGTATATATATATATATATATATATATATCTGAACATGGCAAGTTGCAGGATTATGCTGAATCCATTTCCTGTGTCGAAAAGGTGATTTATTTGGTTCGATTCTTTCTGCATAGGTCATTCCACATTTTGCAACTTCGAATGAGCTTGCTTGCAGCCCTTTGTATGGCTGCGATGCTAGATGATCTGGCCATACATGGCTTCGTTTGGCTTGGTAGAAAAGGGGTTGGTTGAATTGGCTTCCAGAGAAAATAATAATAATAATAATAAAATAATAAAATTTTCTTTTTTGCGGAAAAAGAAAGTTGCCGTCTGCATTTGAGCTACTTGATGAAGTAGCAATGTAGAGAAACTTGGAATGATAAAATTCAAAACTAAGATGAAAAAAAAAAAAAAAATCTTTTATTTAACAAAAGCATATATGCCTAAATTATAAAACCACAAAAATATGAGAAACTCACTTCCCTTTAAAAGATAGTTTCTGGTAACAAGAGAGAATTCATAGAGTACCACTCCAAATTTGAGCAGTCACCCATGATCCAAAAAAATCTGAGCACTCAATATTGAAAACAGAAATTTGAACATAAATCTTACAGATCCATATCAACTCAAAACAGAGCCCTTCTGGTAGAAAGATTAGTTTGCAAGAAAGAAATCCTGTTACATACAGGATTTACCAATATCTCAACATGAATAAACTGATCAGGATTTCACCTACACTTGCACACCCCCCACCCTCCACCTTTTTTGACAGTACTTTGCACTAAGAGAAGAGAGTCAAACAGTCAATTTTGCACTGTTCCCTGACTCACATTGAAATCAACCAGCAGATCTTGTACCTCAAAATGTAATACCAAGACGTGAGTGGTCTTAGCAAACATGAATTTACATTATGAATGTGGGCGCCCTCACAGAGTTCTGGACGTCAGGTGGTGAAAAACTTGGAAAAATGGCCACAGGACTTGATATCAATACAAATGCCACAGAAAATGACCAAAATTTACTTTCACCTAATTCTGTAGTGGGTATCCCGACACTCACCTCCCTCAAAAAAACAAAAATAACCATGGAAGAAAGAATACAACACTCAAATGGACATCCCAGTTAATAGCCGTCCTGCAAGTTGTTAGCATATTAACAACGCTTTCATAAAAAAGGAAAAAAGAAAAGAGAAAAACAGTAATCATGCAATCAACAAAAGGCAACAAAATTTAGGACGTGCAATCAACAGAGGGCAACAAGAAAAGATGGGTGTGCAAACCATCTCCTGCTGTTTCTCCAAGTCCTCGAGACTAAATCCATGAACAGCATTTATATTCTTACCCTTAACACTGCTCTTACCCTTGTGACAGTGTGACAGTGTATCTTCTTCTTACTATCCTTGTCACTGTGCTGGTCTTTGTGTTTTCTATGCCCCTTCTCTCTGTCTTTAAAGTCACTTTTTAACTTTGCTGTCGCAGTGGGGATGCCTTTCTCTGTCTGTCTACGTATACAGAAATTACAACATCGTTTCTGGTAAGACAAATACATAATATCAGCAAGATCCTCGGTAAATTGCACATAAAACTACCTAAGTAGTAAACTTCTCACTATCAGAACATATCAATTACAAAGTTATAAAGGAAAAGGAAAACTTCCATATAGCGTTCCTTAAATTTCATATTGAGCAAGCCTTCATCCCCAAAGACACCCAGAAGAAGAAGGCAAAAAAAAAAAAAAAAAAAAAAAAAAAAAAAAAAAAAAGCAAAAACAAAAACAAAAACAAAGAGAGAAAGAGGAGGAACAAAAAATAGATAGCCATAAAACTAAAAGGTCTTACGAAAGGCTGGTTAACAGGAGTTGTCTCCCTCATATGAAAAGCATCCCTTAGTAGATCCAAATCAAAAGGGTATATACATGCATTTCTTTCTCTCAAATGGGAAGCATTTTGAAGAAGCTGATCCAACTCCATGCCTTCCCCTTTTTGGACGTCAGTGTCTCCAACAACATTATGAGACCAAAGCTTGTAATAAGTTATGAGATCAACAGCACCACCAGGTTCTCTTGGCCCTGATACTCATTAAAAATTTTAACCAAAAATAAAAAATAAAAAAAAAATACTTGATTGAGAGTCTAAGAAAAGTGTCACTGAGCTCAAGTCATTTTCATATTTATAAAAAATAAATAAATAATGATAATCATAAAAAAATAAAAATAAATAAATTTAAATAAAATAAAATAACAAAATACAACAACAACGTGACTAAGGGAGGAAAATATAATTCTAGCTTCTCTCTCTCTTCTACTGTTAAATTTCATTCCAAATATCACATACTTTCAAGATATTTAGACATTTCATTTGCACAGGCACAATGCAATTAGATTCAACACTAGGACTAATGCCAAAGATCAAATCCATATCTATCAACTTTTGAAGCATGCAAACAAGGTCATGTTACAGTAACAAATATGTGGCATTCTTCACAGTTTTGTTTGTGATGCAAAGTCAAATATGATACGAAAAAAAGGGCCCAAAAAAAAAAAAAAAGTACATGGATTGAGAATCAGAGCACACTTGATAACAGTTAATATGACTGAGTAGAACATAACCATAGTTATTTGTTTTTTAAAAAATGTCAAAAGAATAATTCCGAATTTTTAACTTTTAATTCTAATTCTTAGTTCTTACTTTGAAATCTCCTTATCCAAGAAATGGATCTAAGAAAGCTCCTCAGATTTGAAATCCAAATCCAACCAGATCTTGAAATTCTACGTTAATGTTCATTACAAT